>NW_027437226.1:0-328992 GCF_033239565.1 Halichoeres trimaculatus | reverse complement strand
TAAAAAACGGGATCATATAACACCTTTATTAGCATCACTTCATTGGTTGCCTGTTCATTTTAGAATTCAGTACAAAATTCTTTTGTTTGTCTACAAAGCTTGTCACAACACAGCTCCCAGCTATATTACAGAGCTAATATCACCGTACAGCACTGCAAGGCCCCTCAGATCATCACACCAAGAACTCCTCACTGTACCAAGGTCCCACAAAAAAACCCTTGGAGACAGGGCCTTTGCAGTTGCTGCACCGAGGCTGTGGAACGAACTCCCATTACATATTAGATCCTCTGGCTCCCTGGACTGTTTTAAAAAACATCTTAAAACTCACTTTTATTCTCTTGCTTTTTCATGAGTTTATTTCCTTTCATAATTTATGATGTCTTCCTGCAGAAGAACTTGTGTGTATGTATGTTTGTGTGTATCTGTGTCTGCTGATGAGTGTGTGCTCTCAGCTGCTGTCTGTGGTTGTGTGCGTTCATGGCCATGACTCCATCTAATAATGGCTATGGAAGTTTGTGTCTAACGTGTTTGTGCTGCCCTGACACATTAGCATTTTACACTGTTCATTTGTCTCCCTTTTTATTTTATCATTTGGTGTTTTATACATGCTATTGGCTCTTGTTGGGTTTTCCTTGCTGTTCAGCACTTTGGCTCAAACTCTGTATTTAAAGTGCTCTATAAATAAAGCTGATTGATTGATTGATTGATTGATCGTGAACTCTGAAGCTTATTAATATAACCCACCTTGTTGTGTCTCAGGAAGATATTATTGATCAGTCAGTTTTCTGTATTAATCCTCTGTTATATTGATTTGATGATGGTTGTGTTCAGTGTTTTGTGCTTTAAACTCACAGCAAACACTTTATCACCAGATTTATGATCAGTTTCTGAACGATCCTCTGTGCCTGTCCTCAGCTTGTCTTTTCTCTCATTAAACTCCGTTGTGTGTTTGTGAAGTTTCATGTGAAGTCTGAGCTGCTGCAGCGTCCAATCAGAGAGTGATATTCCATATGGGGGCGTGTCTGTCAGTGAAAAGACTTCCACAAAGCCAGCTCTCGTGTCTCCTCGATCATCGCCCTCCTATCAGTCTCCTCCATCCTCTCTCCTCTGAGCGCAATTATGGCTTTGGGACAGTCTTCAAAATGGCGACTGGGAAAGTACTTCCGGTAATGTGGAGGAAATAGGACAGAGGAAGCACGAAGTTAACGCATTGAGACACACCCCTGGTAGGTAAAGGGACAGTCCGGGGATTTTCCACACAAATGTTGCTCCCAATTTGTCGTCTGACTGGAGCTCTTAAATATAACTAAGGAATAAAGCTCACATTTTTAAAAGATTTGATATATCCTTCAAAGGATTTTTCTTACAAAGCAGTACTCTGATGGGATACACAAATAGGAGACAATACTTTTTCTGTTTTGATGGAAACTTTCCTAAATTAGGGAAGCCATCAAAAGTAGAAAATGTGGCCCAGGGACAATGAACAGGGATGAAGGGGCAAACATGGTCTCACACACTTGGAACAGCGTCCTGCAGAGGCAAACAGAGGTGCAGGCCTTCTGGCGAAAAAAAAAAAAAAGTCAGAAGGGCCAGACCTCCGCAACACCAGCTGATATGATGTGTCACACCTGGTGACTCTTCTGAGGAAGGCGGAAGTTCCACTGAAACATGTCAAGGTACATGAAAAGAAAACATGTCTGAGATTAAAGAAAAAGACGTAAAAAACTATTCCTAAGAAACTGAAGACATAATGAACACCATTCAACCATTAAAGGAGAGAATACTGTGTAAGGGTTTCTGTGGATTTTTTAAAGTAGTGTTGTTGAAAATGATCATCTCACAATGCACCATGATGTAGATCACTGCAAAAACAGCTTATATCAATGCAGATAGATTTTGCTGTGTATCTTCTCCCTTGAACTGGGCCTACTCTAAATGCTTAGAATAGATAATAGAAAATTGACAACTAATTGGTTGTCTCTCATTATTATATAGTTGATATTTTCTCATTTATTTCAAGGAGCACTGAAGAAGAACATCCTTGCAAGCAGGCCACTAGAGCGCAGAGGGAGTTTACCAAAAGAGGCGAAACACAGGCCCTCCAGTCTCAAGGTGAGACACAAATCCAATAGAGCTCAACAATCAGGTCCTGGAAATAAAAGTTTATATAAAGGCAAGTGTTTGTTTACAGATTAAAAAAAAAAAAAATGTCTATTGAGGATGTGATTGGTAAATATAATTTAAAACTAGAACTCCTGAAGAGAGTGGGTGGACAACGTTGAGACTGTACTTCTGTTTGGAGATTTACGTTAGGTTTTTGTCTGTTTGACCTTCTGTTCAATTTCTGTTCAGCCTTGTCAATCTTTTAATGCTTGCTATTCTCAATGTGCAGTTTCTGCATTCTCTAGTTACAGTGTGGAAGTTTAACTCAGTTCAGTCAGGACCACTTTGTCAAAAATAAACTTTATTAACTTGCACAATTTTCATTTGGCGGTATGGTTCTGTTCTGGGACTCCCTGAGGCAGGAAGAGCACACCTTCCTGCCCATCATGAGCCATCATGAACAGCATAAACAGGGAGCGCAGCAGCAAAATAAAAACCCAGACAGAGCAGAGCAAACGTGAATAAAACAACAGGAGGAGCTGGGGTGGAGGTGGGTTGTGAAGTGCCAGCAGAGGAAGCAGGAAGTAGGTTTGACAGGAGCAGCTTAAATAGCCCGCTCTAAAAGCAGTTTTCCAATAGGAGGTGGACACGGGAGTCAGCCGAGCCATCAGCTGATCTGCACTGATGATGACAGCTATGTTGTTAGAGCTTGACGTCGTGACCCGCCTGAACTAACGCTACACCTAATTCAGTAGTGATGACACTGACTTAGAGTCTTCAAATTGTTATGCCTTTATTGCCCAAAACCTCTTCTGCATGCCGTTTTAAGTCAAACCAAAGCTTTTTTTAAAAAATACAGTGAAGACAGAACAATGAAGTTAGCCATTAAAAACAGTTCCCAGGCCTGCCATCCTGGTTTGGTATGTATTTCCTCCGCATTTTGAGCAGTACAGTGAATGCAGCCACTTGCAGTGCTTAGAGCACCGCGCAGTGTTAATACGCTAAAACATTTTGTTTTTCATTATGGGGAAGTTTATATTAAATTCAGGTTTGTTTGAAACACAGATGTGTGTCGTGGTTTTGTTTAGAATTCAATTTTTTTCAAGTGCATTATTTTACATTTTTGCCAGGGCTTCAGCCGAGGAATCTGCTGACCTGCTCTTGATGCAGATAGTGCTGACAATTCTCATACAAATCCACTCCTACAATCTGTGTGTAAATTCATGCAGTCAGTACAAATATCTTTAGTTTTCCACAAAAGTACAAGAAATTGGTATCTGTTTTTGTATCCTGACATTACATGAATTTATAGTGAGCAGTTGTTGTACTTAGAATTTGTCATATATGGATTATATGTAAAAGCAGTGTTTACTATTTACGACACTTTACGTCACCTGCTTAACTGCATTACCTACCTGATGTCTGCAGCTAGAGTCCCGCGCTCAGTCTGCCGTTGTTATACATACAGTCAACCTGCATGCTAGTGTTGTGCTTCGTTAAGCCACAAATAAAGGCTATCTTGCAACGAACATAACCACTGGTCATTCTACAGCATTTGATGACCTGATTTTAATTTTCTCTTTGGTGTTCAGGGACCTACACCTAGAGCAGTATAGGAAACTACAGCCAAATCAACATGGAACCAATTCTGAAACCCTGTGAGGCCCAGTGAGATCTTTTTTGTTCGGGCAGTGTTTAGGGCCTTATATGGGTCTTATATCAGTTGCTCAGATGGGCCCAATGTAGAGCTCAATTGGTTCCCACTTGAGGCCCATGTAGACAATTCCAGGTGGGGCCTCTATGGAACCTGTAGACAAACCCACTCTAAGCCCTTATTTATAGCCCACTTTGGCACCACACAAGGCCCAGTGGGATCTTCCTTCCAAGTAGAGATGGGGCCAAAATGGAACCCTTATGAAATGCCCAGAAAGGCTCCTTGTAAAGCCCAGGTAGATCCCACTTGAAGCCCATATGGGCAATTACAGGCTGGGCCTTTATGGAACCCACGGACAAACCCACTTGGGACCTAAATTTGTAGGTCACATGTAATCCATCTGGGGCCCACATGGACATGCTGGCTGGGACCACCCTCCAAACTTTGTGGACAACAATGTTGGACTCACAAGTCTGGTACGCACGTCATTTCAGCATGTTGTCTTCCGCTAAAAGCTTGACAGACCACTTGTGCATAGTTACAGTTGCTGAGGTAGGATTGGACAGTAGCCATTTTTAGGAGGGGCTTAGCGGTACTTCCTTTTCAACCAAACTCACTTCAGTTTCAATCAAACTCTCACCATACTACTGTTCTCACTCATTCACGTTCTACTATTCTCACTCATTCACATACTACTATTCTCACTCATTCACGTACTACTATTCTCACTCATTCACGTACTACTATTCTCACTCATTCACGTACTACTATTCTAACTCGTTTACATACTATGATTCTGTCTGATTTGATAGTAAATGCAAGAAAGTTTGATAGTAAATGTATGAGAGTTTGAAAGTAAATGTAAGAAAGTTTGATGGTAAACGTAAGACAGTTTAATAGTTTGATAGTCAATGTGTGAGAGTTTGATAGTAAATCTAAGAGACTATACTAGTAAATGTATGAGAGTTTGATAGCAAATGTAAAAGAAAGTATGATTTGTTTTCCAAGGGGCCTCCCATAAATTATATCAGTTTAACTGATAAATTATTCTTTGATGTAGATTCAGTGCTGAATCAATTTACTGTCATTGGTCAGAATGTCATAGAACAGGTTGAACACTTTTGAAGATCAGTGGTGTCATATCTAATGTGTTTCTAATCTAATAGGTATTTATAGTTGTCTCTGAATGTACAACTAGTGACAAGAAATAAAGCGATCTCAGAAAGGTGGACCTACAACACTGCTGACAGTTGATTGGTCAAAAGAATCCTCACACAGCAAATCCGCTGGTGTTAAAATTCCAGTGTTAAACCAGTTCAGTGTTAAATTCTTGGTGTTGTTTTGAGATATTTAACTCTATGCTTGTGTTAAACCATACTACTGTGGGAGTTACTGTGCAGTGTTGATGAAAAATTACACTGCACAGTGTTACTTTAAACACTCCTCACTCATGGTTGCAACAATCATGTGTTTTGACAATAACCTGTCCTTTGATCTGAGCTGTTGACTCAGAAGTTGTTTGTAAGCAAAACTTCTCAATAGAGTTTCATTGAAAATTATGAGTGGGCTGTTTATAATTTTTAATTCAATAAAATTTGATCAAACTGAAGTTTTTGGCAAGAACTGCACTGTTTTAAAAATGAAGGAACTGATTTTACTCAAATGATCTGAGTCATGATTGTGAAGGAGCGTCTCTGAGCGCTCCTCTTCCCCGTTCAGCGCGTGACTCTCTCTCTCTCCTGGCCGGAGAGCATGGGGACGGGAGCGCGCGGAGCAGAGCATGATTCATCGCTCCAGTAAAGAACAAACAGAGCTCATATCTCTCAGCAGGACCGCATTTATGACCCGCGGTCCTGCTTCCACGCACAACTATCCTGTGGTAGGCTGCCGGGGGTGCACACTCGGCTCCTACATAACCCAGAAATGCACACACACGCACATACGAACGCTCACCTGCTGATGAGGATGTGTTTATTCCTGTTCAAGGGGTCAAACCGGGGCACTTCCTAGTCACCCCGTAAATAGGGCGTGTTGGCGCGCTTAACAGGATCAGGTGACCACGGACGGTACCATTATGGGTTGATTTTTGTCGTTTTGTCAATTTATTTCGATTATATGAACACAGTAAACGCCATATGGAGGGCGTTTTGGTTCCTTATTTTGTTGGGATAAAATTGTTTTCTGATTCATTTATTTTGAATTGTGAAATACTAAGATTTGTTTAAAAACTGTCTAGATCGTCGTTTGGTTTGCCAGGGGAGGGGCTAAGGGGGTATAAAAGGGGAGCTCTGGGAGGGGGGGGGGCTTGACCTAGAAGCATGGTGGAAGGCCACCTGAGTAAGTGCTGGAGAGCTGCTGTAAATATTTGTACACACTGTAAATATACATATTTTTTGTTTTGTTTTGTTTTTTGTTTGGTTTTGGGAACACGGTGCGAATAAATTTCACTAGAACTGGAATATTCCGACTGAGCCATCATTTTTCAAAAAACTTTTAAAACGAACGCGTGACAATGATGAACTAAATATAAGGTTTAAGTAGTTTCAACTTCAGTGCTAAAAGAATTGACTTACTCTGCACTGCACTGTAAAGACAAACTGTTGGTCCAACTTAAAAAAAAAATGTTTCAATTGGTAACAAATAGTTGTTGTTGTTTTGTTTTTTTTCCAATTAACAGTTTTATGTTTGGGTAACATCATTGCTTTAAGTCTCATTTGGTTAGTGTGATGGAGGAAGGAGATTTCTCCAGGCCTGGGTGCCTCCTGTGTGCTCATCAGGCTGGATGGCTGACACCTGGATGGGTGTGGTTGTTCAGGCTGAGCAGATAAGCTCAGTGCAGCCACACTCTCTCTGCACTTCACCCTGGGAAGATCCCTCGTGTTTGGGAATGATTAATATTTTGCGTTTGTTTGGTTTGGAGAGAGGAGGAAGATTTTTGTTTATGTTCATACATTCTTTGCTTTGTCCCTTTGTTAAATAAAACTATCTTTGACTTATCTAAATTTGTTCTGTTTCCTGGTATTCAGCGTCATAGCTTTAAGTCTCATGTGCTTAGTAATTTGATTCATTTCAATTATCACCAATTATCAGGTCTCGCTAAAACACAAGTTGCAAAACAATGAAATTCTCAACATAAAACTAATGTGAAGCAACATTCATGTCATAGTCAGCAAAATTAAAAAACCATGAACACACCTGGCTCCATTCATTAAACATAACCTCTCCAGATTAAAGACACTTGGTCCATATGATGTGATTACAGCTCAAACAGCCAGTTGAGGAAAGTCTGCTGAATGTTCAAGGAGGCACAACAGATCAGGCAGAGGAAGAGGAAAAGGAGCTCCAGTGAGAGGAGGAGCAGGAGCAGGAGCAAGCCCAAGAAAAGGAAGAGCAGGCCCAGGGGGAAGAGGAGCAGACCCAAAACAAAGAGGAGTCCCTGACCCAGAAATGATGAGAGAGGAGAGGAGTTCCAGTGAGAGGAGTAGCAGTAGGCCCAGAAGAAAGAAGAGGGTGGGCATGTCTAGAAAGAGGAGGAGTATCAGTTAAAAATGGAGGATAAGCTGGCCTGGAGGAGAAGGAGCAGGCCCAGGAGGAGAAGGAGCAGCCAAGAAAGGTAAAGCAGTTTTAGTTAGAGGAGGAGGACGAGGCACTAGTTATCTGACATTTCCACATCTCACAATGGATGGAAAAAATCGACTTCACTTTCTCACATTTTCATATTTAAATTCTTACATTTTTCATTTATACTGTAGGAAGAGAGGAACAGTGTTTTGATTTTTCTGTTTGTCCTCATTTATATTGAAAATGAACACAAAAAGTTTTGCATCTTGAATCTACTGTGCTTCTCCTTTGAAACAGAGAAAAAGTTGACTAGTGCACTGAATTCAACACATGGGACGATAATATCCAACACATAAAACACACTTGTCTTTGGGAGAGGAGAGGAGAGGAGAGGAGAGGAGGGGAGAGGAGAGGAGAGGAGAGGAGAGAAGAGGAGAGGAGAGGAGAGGAGAGGAGAGGAGAGGAGAGGAGAGGAGAGGGCCACAGTGTCACCAGTGGAAGGGCCGGTCCCACATACGGAGGCCACAGCTTCAGCAGTTGCTGTGGTAGCAGCAGCACGAGTGGCAGCAGTGATGGTGTCGAGCTCAGGGACGGTGGTGGGTCACGGTCTGATTGGAGGCGTCCTCAGGGAGGTGGAAGGAGAGACCGCCCCTCACAATTACTGGGACCAATGGTGGACAGAGTGCTCCTCCCACTGACCAACCTCTTTATCATCAGAGTTGGTTTTTCATCAGCATCATACAGAAAGAGGACAGAGGACGTCTGTCAGAGAGCTCTCCTCCTCTTCAGACCTGCTTTCTGCCCCAGCTGTGACTGAACTCTAACAGGTGTGTATGGAATAATGTCTTCATGCCGTCTGAATGTCTCCTTCTTGTAGTGTTGCATCAACAGGTTGTAAAGTCTGTCTCATTATTGTCTGTGGATTCTTCTGGTCTGCTCTGTGCTGTGTGTGTGTTCTGTGAGACTGAATGGATGTGTCAGAGAGTTCAGAGTTAGCTCCAAAGTCTTTGCTGAAGTCTGAACCTGCACGCAGCTCTGATTCCTGACTCAAAGCATTGATGGTGCTCAGCTTCATGTGGAGCTGAAGTTCAGTGTGTTCAAAGAAAACTCTGTTCTGATCCTTCACCTCCTTCAATGGAGCAGATTTCCCTGATTGAGCTGTTTTCTGATCAATCACAGCCAGTGTGAGGAAGAACAGGCTCAGCTTTGACAGCTTGATGAGCAGCGGTTTCAAATCCTTGATTTCTTCATGTCTGAGGGAGAAAGATGAGGACAGATGCAGCCTGAGTTATTCCACTGTGGGCTCTTCATTAGATCAGGACATCAACCACCACTCAGGTAGAGGGATACATTTCAACAACACACTGAGCTCCATCAGCCAGTAGGTCATCATCTGAACCAGTCATTCTATGAAAATGGTAGCTTTCTGAACAGCAATTTCATTTTATTTTAGCATCTTTTTTTTTTTTTTTAATTAAAAAAAGTCTCATAATAGTTGACCACTTAGCATTATAAATAAACAAAAAATGAGATCATTTTCTTTGAGTTTCTATTTCATTCAAGTAAGTGTTTTTTAACATCATTCATTCTTTTTAGGTAGGCTGCCCTGCATTCTTGGTCAGCATCCCTGCGCTGTCTGTAGAGTCCTTGCTTTTCAGCAGCACTTAACTTTGCCAACACTGAAACAGCAATTAAACCAATTAGTCTGGTTTATGTACAAACTGACCTATTTTTTTATTTAAGGTATTACTGGTGCTAGTGATTGTCAGTGGTGTTACTAACCAAAACGACAAAAGTGCAGATAAAATGGCCTATTCAAGATGGCAAAACCACACGTCTTAACTTGGAAATATATCAACTCATCATGCAGTGTGATCGATTATTTTAATTAAATTTCTTTTTCCCTTTCTACAAACTCCGTAACACCAGTTATTCATTTGAAATACTCACATGAAATTTGTAGATAATTCTTGAAATTGTCAAGATATGAGGAGAAGATGCTGACTTACCGTGTGCTTCTCATAATGGACATGCCTCCCATGAGCTCTTACCCCCAAAAATGTTTACAGGGACACAGCAGTTTTTTCAAAATAAAGGTTTTTACAAATAGTGACACCAGTGACATGAAACCAAGAGACAGCTATTTTTTGTAAATTATTTTTAATAAACAATTATTTTTTCCCCTTTTGAAAATTATACGTAATAATCTTAACACATAACTTTGTATTGTAATCTTTTTTATTATATATATTTAAAAAAATATATATTATCCAAATTCATGGCACTAGCCACACTATTTCTGCTATATTTAATAAAATGTACTTTAAAACTGTTTTTTAATGGTTAAAAAGCAAAACCACACTTCAGTTTGTATGTTTTGTGTCATTGTCACAAACTTTTGTGCATTTTTCCCAGTGAATAATGTGAACAAGAAAGCCACCATTTTCATGTGTGACTGTGGTCAGAACCGCGCTCCCGACTCATCACAGCAGCCCACTAGAGGGATGAAAGACGTGGACCTGATCAGGGTCAACTGCTGGAACCAACGCTCCTCAAAAATCTGATACTCAGCAAAAAAGTTCAGGATTGATCAGTTTACTGTGCTGTAAAACATGACAATGAAGGTGAAGTCTTTAACACTTGTCATGCTTTTGTGGTTACACCATTTGACAGTTTAATGGGACTGATTCTTGAACTGGTTCAAATGGTAGAAATGTCATATCAAATACTGTGACACCAACAGAAATGTAAACTACACATTGAAACAAAGATGGAAGATGATGTTTGAACAAGTTTAAAGCTGATTTTTCAGACCAAGCCTTATTTGTCTCTGTCCCAGGGGAACCTTTGGCTTCACACAGCTCAATGTCAACCTGTTTCATGCAGTCACTTTGAAATGAGGATGAAGGGCGCCCTCTAGTGACAGAAAGTCCTCACTGCAGCTTCACACAGCTCTTCAAGTGTGTTGGTTGTGTTCAGCCTGGAGCTCACACTGTTTCAGCATCAATGTGCAGCTCAGCTGAGTGTCAAAGCAGGATTCTCCATCCCTGAGTGTTTCCATGATTCCACACAGACTGTGGGACTGACCTTTGACCTCATGTGTGTGTTTTCAGGGAGAAGATGGTCTCCAGGTTCCTGCTGCTCACGGCTCTGAGCTGCTGTGTATTTGGCTAGTTTTCACCTTCACTTTATTGTCCTCAAAGAGAAAAGAGGAGATCCACTTTGAGACTGAGTGAAAGACTTCAACACTTGATGAGAAAACGTGTGTAAAGACTCACATGTTGCTGTGTTTTTCTGCCCCTCTCTTTTCCTCTCTGTCTCCTCTACAGGATTAGAGCTCAACATGGGTCTCAGCTCCTATCAGGCTGAGGAGAAGCAGAGCCTCACCCTGGACTGGACCTTCACACCAAAACCTCACCCCTCTCTGAAAGGTCTCTATGTTTTCTGTGCCATGATAAAAAAAAGGAAAGTCTCAGCCCTGTTTGCTCTCCAGGATGGAGTTGAGATCCCACTGAGGGATGGGGAGCTTTCAGGACGATTCCAGTGTGACAAAGACCTCCTCAGAGAGGGACGGATCAGACTTCATGTGTCCTCACTCAGGACTGAAGACTCAGGACAGTACTGGTGTGGAGTGATAACAGATTCTGGTTCCAGTGTGGGCGGATGTCTCCTCACAGTGACTGGTGAGTAAAGTCAGTGAACGTTTGTGGAGACAAAGAAAAATCAAATCAGCTCAGGTTCAGAGATCAGCGGCTAACATTTGATAGGATGAATCCAGAGAGACAAAGACGTCCTCAGAGAGGAAGAAGAAGAACCTGAGAGAAAAGGGCTGCTCTGATTTCCTGTTGAGGACGTTTTAGAGTTTATCTGCAGTCACTGACTTTTTCTTTCCATGACTGACTCTGATCTGTTGGTCTCTCTACAGCAGCCAGGAACCAGACTCAGTCTAAGACTGGACCAGCCAGGAACCAGACCCCCTCTACTACTGAACCAGCCAGGAACCAGACCCCCTCTACTACTGAACCAGCCAGGAACCAGACCCCCTCTACTACTGAACCAGCCAGGAACCAGACCCCCTCTACTACTGAACCAGCCAGGAACCAGACCCCCCGTCGCACTGAAGCTAAGAAACCAGACTCAGGGGGTCCAGGAAGGATGGCTCTCTCCCAGCAACAGGGACTGATAGCAGCTGTGATGTTGTTGTTTGTTCTTAACTTTTTAGTGATCCTCGTCCTGACCTTAAAGTACTTTGCATTAGGATAGAGACAGAGACCCTGAGATGTCTAAAGCTCAGCACAGAGCCTGGAGACTCCAGCTCTGTGTCCACAGTGGGTTCCTAAGTCAGTCTAAGAAGCTCTGTCTCAAAGTGATTTTCATTTCTCTTATTGCTCAGAAAAGAACAAAGACAAACACTGCTGCTGGATAACAACAATCAGAGCTGAAGCTGGCTCTGAGAGAAACACAGCTGTTCATATGAAGATTCCTCTGCTCTGAGCTTCATCTCTGTTTGCTCTGTTTAGATGCTCATCATTGATAGGAAGTCTTGCTTGTATTTGTCTTATCAAAGGATTATTGTGATGAAGGCTTCAGCTCAGCTCTGACTGTTCTGTCTTTTATTGGTTTTATTGATGTTATCATGAGAGAGATGTAAACTTGACTGTAAATGTTTGAATGTGAGGAAGAAGAGTGTTTCAATGGAGGGATGAAGATCTTTGTTCTCTGCTCTGTCAAACAATAAATGTTGATGTTGAAGTGTAAACTCTCAGACTCATTTCTGGAGGATTTTTCTTCAACTCTTTGAGCTCTTTCTCTTTTCATTCCTGATCTCTGATGGAGCTGAACCGCAGCCAGCCTCCCCATCATCCCGACCCTCCAAGAACATTTGCTGTGGGGCTCTGTCATCTCTGTCACCGCCACCGCTCCTCACTCTCCTCCTTCTTCTGGACTTGAGTAAGATTCAGTAATCTTACATTCACTGGTATATCGTGGTCAATGCCCCAGAGACTTCTCAGGGTGGGTTAGATTAATAGGTTAGGTGGGTTAATTAATGTTCTTTCTTCCATTCATTCTGGTTTATTATGGTCAGTATCACTTTTCATTCCTCTTTGCATTTACTCTTTCATATCTTTCATCTGTTCATTCATGCACATATTTCTTCTTTTAGTCAGTAAATAAACTTTTCATATATAAAGAACTTGTTTTCTGTCTTTGTGTGGTTGAAATCAACAGGCTCTGGAAACCGGTCAAAAGAAATCACATCTGATGTAACGGTTTGTTGATATCGAGACTTGATAATTAAGGTAATTCTACAACTTATTAAATCACCTAAGTCTGACAGTAAACATTTCCAAAGTTTCCCTGTTTTCTCCAAAATTGGGTGGTGCCCAGACTTGAATTTAAACTCACATATTGTAAGTTTCGATGTCTTTTTCAAAGTTTTACTTTCGCTCCTGTAGAATGCTGGCATTCTGCTGTTGACAAATTAATTAGTCATTATTTGACAATGATTTACGCTACACCCTTCACATTTTTTATGTGAAATGTTGAAGAAAAAATAAATCTTCTCAGTATTTCTTCTGTATGTTTTGGGGTGATTATTATAGTGGTACCTGTGGAAGAACAATGCACACCAACTTAGTGTCTATTTAACACCATTGTGGTATTACAGTTTTTCTCCCTTGGTTTGGCCCATTTCTTGAAACAGAAATTACATTCTCGATACAACATGGTCAAACCTCCAAACTACTTGGCAATTGTTCACATAATAATTGAATTTCTCATTAATTTAATCAATTTGCAAATGCTTTTGTTCAGTTTTGCAAAGGACAAAGTACAGGAAGCCTACAGTTAGCACAGTTAGCTTAGATATAGAACAATTTCCCAGTGAATACATCTCATTGATCTAAACTGATGGTTGATTCTCAGTCTAACAGTCAGTCTCTCCAAAAAATATCAGCATCATTTCATTGTATGAGTCACCTCAAGCACAATAGTCTGTTCAACTGTCAAAATGAGTCTGCAACATAAACAATGAATACCATGTATGAATCTCTTGGAACATTGATAAACTGTCAAATCAAAGTCAGGTGAAACTATAACTCAAAGGAGGACGGATGACAGGTTCTGTCCATGATTGTGAAAACAGACTGTGATGTGAACAAGAATCTGTGGTCAGACAGACAGCAGCGTGTGATTGGTCAGGAGAGCAGGGACGGTGTCCAGGAGAAGGAGGGTGAGGACAGCGACCAGTGAAGAAGTGTTAGTTGTTGAACTCCAGCTTTATTGACAGCGCTGTAGGCTACATATGATTTACTTTGTTTTTGTGTTTATGTGTTTATTTTATGGTATTTTGGGCTTTATTCATTTTCTATTTACTCTGATGCAGAGAAGTGACTTTATGTGTGTTGCTGGAAAAGGTTACAATTTCCTTGGCAGTATGAGCACAATGTATGATGTCAGACCTTGGAGGCTACTCTTACTGTAGAGTCTTTTTCTTATTTTTAATCCAGTTTGATATATATTTGTATTCTGTTAGCTCGACAGAAAAATGAGAACAGTAACCTTTGTCAATGAAGGACTGGGCTCAGACTGAGAGGTGGACATGAGGGATATTTCAACGGTCCTCTGTCATAGTGACAAAACATCTAAACATTTTAACTTGCAGTGCTGACACAAAGCCAAAGGGACGATGCTTTTCGGAGGCACTGACTATTTGTATGAGGCAGAAATTTGGTTTTGACACATAACTGAACTGTTTTGGGAGAGATATGAGCTTTTTGCAGGTGATCCATGGTGTTATGCTGATCAGTCCAGGTTACTTTTAGCAAAATCATCAAGAGTGTTGAGAACATCGAGTCTGTTTCTGCACATGTATGTGGTGAAATGTGTTTCCATAGTGACCAACATGTGGATTTGTATCCTGTGGTTTTATAATGGGTCACCTTTGTTCTCAGGAGCTGTAGACCTGCATCTCTGAAGCCATTTTTATGTTTAGCAGCAGGAATGCAGAAAGGAGAAACAGAGGTTGGCAGGGCTGAGAAGTGAGGTCTTAAAATAAATTTAGTGAGGTGCTTTGGCACTCCATCATTTCAAGGTTATTGCAAAAGTTTTGTTTTCTGCTTCAAATTGGAGATAAGGGTTTATAAAACAATTTTTGCGTGAGGGTTAAGAAACCAGATAGAAAGAAAAAATGTTTTTCAGCTCTTTTTCTGAAAACTGCCACAATCGAATTTTTGAGTTTTTTTTTTAGAGGTCTTGATTTTGTATAATTTTCTTTTTTATGTTATTTCTATTGCTATTTTAAGTCAATACGGTGTAAGAAATCAACTTTTATTCAAATATTGAGTTTTTGAGTATCATGGTTTGGAAAAAGTCAAAGATGGCTGCCATTTCTCATAGCTTTTTCAAATTGAATATATTAGCAGTTACAGTACGGCTGCTACACTGAGGGGGAGAAATTGTTTAATTTAATTCCTTATTTTGGACTATTACCTGAGTATTGTGAGTAAGGGAAGGCTCTCATTAATTATTGTATTTCATTTAAAAGATTTTGGTATGTGTATCAGGAAGTTTCTATAATCTTACAAAATCCTCATGTCCTTTCATTATTTGTTAATTATTAAACAATGATTTTATTTACACTGGTGTGAGTGGTGCAAATCCCAGAATCCAGTGATTGAGTGAGAGCTTTTGGCAGCGTGGGTGTGGCTGGGCTGAAGAGCAGGGAACACGTGGAGGCACACAGGATGAGTGGAAATACTCTGGCGTCTGTCCTCTGCTGCAGCAGTCCTGAAGTGAAGCCACAGAGTGTCAGTGATTGCAGGCAGGTGTGCAGGGGAATCCGGTGCAGGTGTGTAAAAGTGAGGGAGGGACTGGGAGTGCAGCCTGCACTGAAGGGGAGTTCAGGACAAGACCAGACTGTGGTGAGAGAGATCACCACACTTCTTCTGATTTACAAAGCACTTAATGGGCATATTGCAGGTTATTTTTTTTTGTTTTGAGTTAACACTTAACATGGTCTGATAAAGGCAGTAGATTAAGTCAATCGCTGATTTTGTATGATATTCAACAAAAAAAGGCACAAAATTAGAGAAGGAAGTGACTGTTTTCAGTATCGCTGTTTGAAACGCTCTGTTTTCAGCATCGCGTCATTTGACGTAACAAAAGGGACTCGCATGTCTTTACTCTGTTTTGAGCCAATGTGAGTAACAGGCTGTCATGAGTGAGATCGGGCTTTTCGGGTTGTGTTTATTGTGTTTCTTCCTCAGAATTATTTAATTTGACCGTCCATTAAGATGAATCAGATGTGTTTGGATGGATGGATGGAGAAATATTAGCTCAACAGGACATCGAGTCCACTTTTTCGGACTCCGTGAGTTAGCTTTCGTGCTCTGATTCCTTTTTGTGCAGCAAGTCAAGACTTTATTGCTGCATCGGTGCCCATTTCTCGACAGGAAGATTGATGTGATGGAGTCTATTTTATAAAGTCTATGGATGGAGTTCAGGATGGGATACCGGAGCCAGGTCCGGTTGAGACTGACGCGGCCACTTTCCCGTCAGTCAACTCCAGCTTCACCGTCAGCAGCAGCAGCCCCTAGCCCGGCTCCCGCTGACAGACGGAAACAAGGACTGCTAGAGATGCTGCCCGAGATTCAAACCAACGGAAACGTGAGCTAAGCAGCGTAGCCAAGTCTTGTTTTTCTGAGTCTGGATCAGTGGATAGACCTCTGATAGACCTCTCTTTCTTTCTCTCTATGGGCTTTATCAGGACGGCTCAAAGCACGTGGCTGTACGATCAGCTCTTACACATACAATTTGTTTTTTCTTTTTTGAAGTCAGCCTATCTGATTTCAAACTTTAAATATGTTGATGTGAACACAGCGTTAAGCTACATGTCACTAGCTAACAGCGCTCACTCACCAGGACACCTGCTCCGTTCTCCTCTGGTTCTCCTCACACCACAACTCCTCTGCTCTCCTACGGCTGAATATTCCTTCTAATCCCACCCTGTTCCCGCTCTCCATCTTTCCTAACAGGCTCACAGTTATAACCCTGAGGACCATCATATGGATAGGAGTACAGATTTTCTTCCTCCTCATTGACAGGAGTGACAGTCTGATCCATGTTTATTCATGTTCAACAGAGGCAGAAGCTGAGGGACTCCTGACTGTGACGTCACGTTCAAATGCCGGTTTTTAATGCGGAAGTACAAAAACTCGCACTAAAACGTCTCCAGGAGACCCTGTGGTTTATTAATTTAGGAATTTCTTTCAGGACATTGTTTTTAAGTTATTTTTCTATCAATTTCTCAACAGTTGTCTTTAACCTGCAATATGCCCTTTAATGGCATTAGGCCATCCTAACTTAAAGAGCTCATTGTTCCGTATTATCCGTCTAGGTCCCTGCGTTCTCAGCACCAGGTCTGCTCATTGTACCTAGGGTCTCTAAAAGTAGACTGGGAGGTCGAGCCTTTAGTTATCAGGCTCCTCTTCTTTGGAATAATTTACCAATTGAGGTCTCTGCCTTTAAGAGTGGACTGAAAACTTTCCTTTTTGATAGAGCTTACAGTTAGAGCTGGATCAGGTCTGAACCAGCTCTTAGTCATGCTGCTGAAGGTTTAGACTGCTGGGGGGAGACTGACACACAGGGCTCCTGTTTCCCTCTCTATCTGTCTTTCTAACTTATAGTCTTAATGTCCTTAGTAAACTGTAAACAAAGAACCCAAATACACAACACACAAATCTTAAGAAACTAAGGCCCCATTTCCACCAACCGCTTCAGTTCGGTTTGTCTCAGCACAGCACGCGTTTTACGGCGTTTCGTAAAAACGCCGCAAACGTGTTTCACACGCCACCTACCACAAGAGGGCACAGTTTGCTGTGGTAACGCAAACGCAACCAGGCTTAACGGTACCAAACTGTGCCAAACCGTACTGTAACTTAAGACAAAACTGATGAACAAAAACAAATAGAAATCAAAGAGAAAACAATGATTTAATTATAATAGGCTGTTGTTGTTGTTGTTGTTGTTGTTGTTGTTGTTGTTGTTGTTGTTTTTACAAATTCTTTTATCCCATTTTCAATTTAATTTAATGTAACCTAAAAAAAACCACCTTTACATCAGGGCTCAGCTCATTGTTATTGTGGCCAAAAACCAGCTTCTCTATCAATAACTCAACAGAAAAAAACAGAAGATAAAAAGTCATTGAAAAAGATAAAATGCCTGTTCATTCCACTTATTCAGACTTTAGGTGTTCCTGAATGTATAACAAGTGATAAGAAATTCAAAAGCACACGTCTTTTTTTTTTTTTCCGTTGCCAGGCGCTGCCCAAGTAGCTGCCTGTTGCAGCAGTTCTCTCTTCTTTGTCCGTTTCTTGTAATCTTTTTGGTCTCTTTTTTGTCATCTTTGTATTTGGAGTGGATCATCACTCTGTATGGTTCATTGTTGGTCATGAACACCAAACTTTTTGTGGCTTCATTGATACTTTTACTACTTTTCTCCTGTGTTTGTCTGGAGATCCTACATGTAACCATGGCTGCATTGTTTACATGTGAAATTAGCTGTTAGCAGCCTGTAGCATGTCAATGCTAACTGGTGTAGGGCTTGATGATGTCCCTCGAGGTGAGGAGGAGGAGGTGAGGACGACGTGCTGGTTCTCGGGTGTGAGTTGGGAGGTGACGACGTGGACCTGTCCTTCCATCCATTGTTGTTGGGAACGTGGGATCTATCTCCGGTGGGATGTTAAAGCTGGCCGTGCTGGCCCGGGGGCAGAGGGGCTGCCGGAGGGCAGAGTGGCACCTGTTCACGGACGTGGCTGACGGAGCTGACATCGGACGCTGGCGCCACATTGGAGGAGCTTTGCCTGCTGTGGGCACTTAATTGGATTTTTTTACACCCTGCTGCTTTAGATTCCTTTAATGAGACTTTATATTATTCACAAATTGCAACTTCTATTCCACACAGGAATATCACACTTAAGGGAAATGAAATCAGCAGTGACCTTTACACCATGTGCACCATGCCTATGTGAGCAGCAGGGGGCAGTGTATAATTACGGCAGCATGCCTTGGAAAAGGAACTGCATGATGCCATGCTTTCAGAGCAGCGTCTTGCAGGTGTGAGATGTCACTGTGCACCCGCAATTACTGAACCTGTTAAAGGTGAGTCTTTTGGGGAGGTGGGTGTATCTCACATATTCTATGAAATCTGTATGGACAGTAATATTTCTTCCTCTGTAAATTATATCAGTTTAAACTGATAAATTTTCCTTTGGTGTAAATTCAGTGCTGAATCACTTTACTGTCACTGGTCAGAATGTGATAGAGCAGGTTGAACACTTTTAAAGATCAGTGGTGTCATATCTAATGTATCATCACTGAGCTGTCTGTGTCTATAAATGTGCTCCTGCTTCATATTTCCCTGATAAAACAAAGACTGAACAAAAAAAAACATCAACATCAAGTTGACTCCAAAACTTGAAGAGGTTTGGATTTGTCCTGTTCTTCCTGATGGAGTCAATGAATGGGGGAGGAGAGAGGGAGCGAAAACAGAGGTTGTCTGTGTCCTGCAGCTCCAACTTGTCTCTAAAGAGAGGAACATTTGGTGAAGAGACACTTTGATTGTTTTCTTTTCTTACAAGAAACAGAATTTGAACATGGACTTGTCTCTTCACCTTGTTCAGTTTATTGTCTCATGCTTCAGCTTTCAGGAGAGGAACTGATGATCACTGGCGCCCTCTGATGACAGAAAGTCCTCACTGCAGCTTCACTCTGTTCCAGCATCAACGTGCATCAACGTGCAGCTCAGCTGTGTGTCAAAAGCAGGATTCTTCATCACTGAGTGTTTTTCATCACTAAGTGTTTTTATGAGTCCACACAGACTGTGGGCCTGACCTTTGACCTCATGTGTAAGTTTTCAGAGAGAAGATGGTCTCCTGGAATCCATGTCCAGAGTCCAGAGGTGGTCTGAAGACTGTGACAGCTCAGCAGCTCAGAGCCCACCTCGGGTCCAGGTGTGTTAGTGGACCTGTTAAAGGTGATACTAGCTTAAAAACAGACTCAGATCACTTCTGAAGGTCTGAGAGCTCTTTGCACCAGTTTGGACTGAAGTCAGGGATCAGGTCCTGACTCTAAACCTGGTCTAGGGTGGACTGTGAGTCTGTGAAGTCCTGGTGCATCATTTGAATGTGTCTCCTCTCCTCTCTGTCTCTGCCTCACCCTGAGGCCTGCTGTCTCTGTATTTGTTTGGATCTGTTTGTTTGAATTAAAGTTGTAAAGCTCTAAACTCAGCTGGACTTGGTTCTGACTGATCCTGGTCTGAGGGACATGCTTCCACCCTGGGCAGCTCCAGCTCTGTTTGACAGAAGAACAAAGCTTGAAGATTTCCATCATCCATGTCTTGTAAAGAAGGGGAGCCAGTTTGAGGAGGAGGAGGAGGAGGAGAAGCTGAGGTGTGTGGGAGGAGCTCCTTAAAGTGTGACCTCTGTGCTGAGCACAAACACAGCTCATTACCAAGATCAAGTCTTTTCTTGATTTCATGTTTCATTTCTACTGGAGGCTGAAATCAACTCCAACATTCAAACACTGACTCTGTTTTTCTCTCCCACGCTCTGCTTCAAGCTGACACAAGTTAACAGATAAAGAACCAACAGATTAAAGTCAGTATGAACACTTTTCAACCTCTGACCTCAAACAGCTGATCAGCTGCTCCTCATCCACACAGGTGTGTGAGCAGGTAAGCAGAGAGCAGCTGTTCTCTGAGGCCCCGTCTACACCACAATGTCTCATCTAAAAACGCTAAAACGCAGTGATTTTCTACAAAGACAGTCAGCAGATTCAGCAGTACATGCACAGAACGGTAGTCCCCAGAGGTTGTAACAAAGGTACTGTTGGACTGTTTTATGCGCGCAATGGCAACGGTGTCAGCAATGTTTCAGAAAATCCCTCCCTGGAGGCCGTTTACAAAAGTTTGCGTTTTAGGTCGGCTGTTACCGTGTAAACACGAGGCCAAAATGCAACAAAACTTTTGCGTTTCACCCTAAAATTGTTGTTGTAACAACAGCCTCTGAGCTCTTCACACTCAGACCGTCCCTTCATCAGCAGCTGAAATCCTCCATCAGAAGAGAACAGGATGACCTTTGACC
Source organism: Halichoeres trimaculatus (assembly GCF_033239565.1). Classification (NCBI taxonomy): domain Eukaryota; kingdom Metazoa; phylum Chordata; class Actinopteri; order Labriformes; family Labridae; genus Halichoeres; species Halichoeres trimaculatus. Next base: position 308,532 of record NW_027437226.1, on the reverse strand, counting down.
TTCAGACTCCACAAAGTTTTCTCCAGTCCAGAACAGCTCCATCAGAGATCAGGAATGATAAGAGAAAGAGCTCAAAGAGTTGAAGAAAAATCCTCCAGAAATGAGTCTGAGAGTTTACACTTCAACATCAACATTTATTGTTTGACAGAGCAGAGAACAAAGATCTTCATCCCTCCATTGAAACACTCTTCTTCCTCACATTCAAACATTTACAGTCAAGTTTACATCTCTCTCATGATAACATCAATAAAACCAATAAAATACAGAACAGTCAGAGCTGAGCTGAAGCCTTCATCACAATAATCCTTAGATAACACAAATACAAGCAAGACTTCCTATCAATGATGAGCATCTAAACAGAGCAAACAGAGATGAAGCTCAGAGCAGAGGAATCTTCATATGAACAGCTGTGTTTCTCTCAGAGCCAGCTTCAGCTCTGATTGTTGTTATCCAGCAGCAGTGTTTGTCTTTGTTCTTTTCTGAGCAATAAGAGAAATGAAAATCACTTTGAGACAGAGCTTCTTAGACTGACTTAGGAACCCACTGTGGACACAGAGCTGGAGTCTCCAGGCTCTGTGCTGAGCTTTAGACATCTCAGGGTCTCTGTCTCCATCCTAATGCAAAGTACTTTAAGGTCAGGACGAGGATCACTAAAAAGTTAAGAACAAACAACAACATCACAGCTGCTATCAGTCCCTGTTGCTGGGAGAGAGCCATCCTTCCTGGACCCCCTGAGTCTGGTTTCTTAGCTTCAGTGCGACGGGGGGTCTGGTTCCTGGCTGGTTCAGTAGTAGAGGGGGTCTGGTTCCTGGCTGGTTCAGTAGTAGAGGGGGTCTGGTTCCTGGCTGGTTCAGTAGTAGAGGGGGTCTGGTTCCTGGCTGGTTCAGTAGTAGAGGGGGTCTGGTTCCCGGCTGGTCCAGTAGTAGAGGGGGTCTGGTTCCTGGCTGGTTCAGTAGTAGAGGGGGTCTGGTTCCTGGCTGGTTCAGTAGTAGAGGGGGTCTGGTTCCTGGCTGGTTCAGTAGTAGAGGGGGTCTGGTTCCCGGCTGGTCCAGTAGTAGAGGGGGTCTGGTTCCTGGCTGGTTCAGTAGTAGAGGGGGTCTGGTTCCTGGCTGGTTCAGTAGTAGAGGGGGTCTGGTTCCTGGCTGGTTCAGTAGTAGAGGGGGTCTGGTTCCTGGCTGGTTCAGTAGTAGAGGGGGTCTGGTTCCTGGCTGGTCCAGTCTTAGACTGAGTCTGGTTCCTGGCTGCTGTAGAGAGACCAACAGATCAGAGTCAGTCATGGAAAGAAAAAGTCAGTGACTGCAGATAAACTCTAAAACGTCCTCAACAGGAAATCAGAGCAGCCCTTTTCTCTCAGGTTCTTCTTCTTCCTCTCTGAGGACGTCTTTGTCTCTCTGGATTCATCCTATCAAATGTTAGCCGCTGATCTCTGAACCTGAGCTGATTTGATTTTTCTTTGTCTCCACAAACGTTCACTGACTTTACTCACCAGTCACTGTGAGGAGACATCTGTCCACACTGGAACCAGAATCTGTTTTCACTCCACACCAGTACTGTCCTGAGTCTTCAGTCCTGAGTGAGGACACCTGAAGTCTGATCCGTCCCTCTCTGAGGAGGTCTTTGTCACACTGGAATCGTCCTGAAAGCTCCCCATCCCTCAGTGGGATCTCAACTCCATCCTGGAGAGCAAACAGGGCTGAGACTTTCCTTTTTTTTATCATGGCACAGAAAACATAGAGACCTTTCAGAGAGGGGTGAGGTTTTGGTGTGAAGGTCCAGTCCAGGGTGAGGCTCTGCTTCTCCTCAGCCTGATAGGAGCTGAGACCCATGTTGAGCTCTAATCCTGTAGAGGAGACAGAGAGGAAAAGAGAGGGGCAGAAAAACACAGCAACATGTGAGTCTTTACACACATTTTCTCATCAAGTGTTGAAGTCTTTCACTCAGTCTCAAAGTGGATCTCCTCTTTTCTCTTTGAGGACAATAAAGTGAAGGTGAAAACTAGCCAAATACACAGCAGCTCAGAGCCGTGAGCAGCAGGAACCTGGAGACCATCTTCTCCCTGAAAACACACACATGAGGTCAAAGGTCAGTCCCACAGTCTGTGTGGAATCATGGAAACACTCAGGGATGGAGAATCCTGCTTTGACACTCAGCTGAGCTGCACATTGATGCTGAAACAGTGTGAGCTCCAGGCTGAACACAACCAACACACTTGAAGAGCTGTGTGAAGCTGCAGTGAGGACTTTCTGTCACTAGAGGGCGCCCTTCATCCTCATTTCAAAGTGACTGCATGAAACAGGTTGACATTGAGCTGTGTGAAGCCAAAGGTTCCCCTGGAACAGAGACAAATAAGGCTTGGTCTGAAAAATCAGCTTTAAACTTGTTCAAACATCATCTTCCATCTTTGTTTCAATGTGTAGTTTACATTTCTGTTGGTGTCACAGTATTTGATATGACATTTCTACCATTTGAACCAGTTCAAGAATCAGTCCCATTAAACTGTCAAATGGTGTAACCACAAAAGCATGACAAGTGTTAAAGACTTCACCTTCATTGTCATTTTTTACAGCACAGTAAACTGATCAATCCTGAACTTTTTTGCTGAGTATCAGATTTTTGAGGAGCGTTGGTTCCAGCAGTTGACCCTGATCAGGTCCACGTCTTTCATCCCTCTCGTGGGCTGCTGTGATGAGTCGGGAGCGCGGTTCTGACCACAGTCACACATGAAAATGGTGGCTTTCTTGTTCACATTATTCACTGGGAAAAATGCACAAAAGTTTGTGACAATGACACAAAACATACAAACTGAAGTGTGGTTTTGCTTTTTAACCATTAAAAAAAAAACAGTTTTAAAGTACATTTTATTAAATATAGCAGAAATAGTGTGGCTAGTGCCATGAATTTTGATAATATATATTTTTTTAAATATATATAATAAAAAAGATTACAATACAAAGTTATGTGTTAAGATTATTACGTATAATTTTCAAAAGGGGAAAAAAATCAATTGTTTATTAAAAATAATTTACAAAAAATAGCTGTCTCTTGGTTTCATGTCACTGGTGTCACTATTTGTAAAAACCTTTATTTTGAAAAAACTGCTGTGTCCCTGTAAACATTTTTGGGGGTAAGAGCTCATGGGAGGCATGTCCATTATGAGAAGCACACGGTAAGTCAGCATCTTCTCCTCATATCTTGACAATTTCAAGAATTATCTACAAATTTCATGTGAGTATTTCAAATGAATAACTGGTGTTACGGAGTTTGTAGTAAGGGAAAAAGAAATTTAATTAAAATAATTGATCACACTGCATGATGAGTTGATATATTTCCAAGTTAAGACGTGTGGTTTTGCCATCTTGAATAGGCCGTTTTATCTGCACTTTTGTCGTTTTGGTTAGTAACACCACTGACAATCACTAGCACCAGTAATACCTTAAATAAAAAAATAGGTCAGTTTGTACATAAACCAGACTAATTGGTTTAATTGCTGTTTCAGTGTTGGCAAAGTTAAGTGCTGCTGAAAAGCAAGGACTCTACAGACAGCGCAGGGATGCTGACCAAGAATGCAGGGCAGCCTACCTAAAAAGAATGAATGATGTTAAAAAACACTTACTTGAATGAAATAGAAACTCAAAGAAAGAGGAGTGAGAAAACAAAGCAAAAGAAACTGAAGAACAGGCAGGAAAAGCACAGAGAGAAGGTGCAGGCACACACACACACACACACACACACACACACACACACACACACACACACACACACACACACACACACAGAAATACTCACACAACATAAACTGTTCTGTTTCATACGATTAGTTGTATGGATGCATCAGCATTAGATGAAACCCCTATTCTACATTCATGAATGAATAATTTTCATGTGTCCGCGTTGTGTTTTCAAATCTATCAGTTTCATACTTCATCTTTTGGTTTAAACCTTTAATCAGTTTCTAAAATGTGAATGTTTTGAGGTGAAATACAAATAGAATGAATAATAATTGTTTGAAATATCTTCTGTTGTGCCATTTCCTTCACGTTGTGTCCCTGGTGTTACAGTGCATCACTGGTGTTACTGTATGGCATATTGGTGTTCTGGCATCAGGGGTGCCCAACATTCAATCGTACACAGTTTCAGGATAGGATATTTCAAATTTAAAGACGCAGTGCCAATTAATTAAAAAGTTCTATAAAAAAAGTGGACAACAGAAATGAAAAAATGTCATACTAAAACACTTTGCACATTTTAAAGCTTAAATATTACATAAAAAAAGTCTTAGAATTGCATTAACCTTTTCTCTCTTTGATTAAATATGTTAATTAAATTACATCCCAGGAAGCCTGAATTGCCATCTAAAACACTAGTAACACCAGTGGCAAAAAAGCAAGACAAGGAATTTTTGTAGAAGTGTAAAAGAAAATTGTCAAAATACATTAAGCACTTATTTTTGTTTCTTTATAATGCTAAGTGGTCAACTATTATGAAACTTTTTTTAAATTAAAAAACGATGCAAAAAAAAAACATGAAATTGCTGTTCAGAAAGCTACCATTTTCATAGAATGACTGGTTCAGATGATGACCTACTGGCTGATGGAGCTCAGTGTGTTGTTGAAATGCATCCCTCTACCTGAGTGGTGGTTGATGTCCTGATCTAATGAAGAGCCCACAGTGGAATAACTCAGGCTGCATCTGTCCTCATCTTTCTCCCTCAGACATGAAGAAATCAAAGATTTGAAACAGCTGCTCATCAAGCTGTCAAAGCTGAGCCTGTTCTTCCTCACACTGGCTGTGATTGATCAGAAAACAGCTCAATCAGGGAAATCTGCTCCATTGAAGGAGGTGAAGGATCAGAACAGAGTTTTCTTTGAACACACTGAACTTCAGCTCCACATGAAGCTGAGCACCATCAATGCTTTGAGTCAGGAATCAGAGCTGCGTGCAGGTTCAGACTTCAGCAAAGACTTTGGAGCTAACTCTGAACTCTCTGACACATCCATTCAGTCTCACAGAACACACACACAGCACAGAGCAGACCAGAAGAATCCACAGACAATAATGAGACAGACTTTACAACCTGTTGATGCAACACTACAAGAAGGAGACATTCAGACGGCATGAAGACATTATTCCATACACACCTGTTAGAGTTCAGTCACAGCTGGGGCAGAAAGCAGGTCTGAAGAGGAGGAGAGCTCTCTGACAGACGTCCTCTGTCCTCTTTCTGTATGATGCTGATGAAAAACCAACTCTGATGATAAAGAGGTTGGTCAGTGGGAGGAGCACTCTGTCCACCATTGGTCCCAGTAATTGTGAGGGGCGGTCTCTCCTTCCACCTCCCTGAGGACGCCTCCAATCAGACCGTGACCCACCACCGTCCCTGAGCTCGACACCATCACTGCTGCCACTCGTGCTGCTGCTACCACAGCAACTGCTGAAGCTGTGGCCTCCGTATGTGGGACCGGCCCTTCCACTGGTGACACTGTGGCCCCCCTCTCTCCTCTCCTCTCCTCTCCTCTCCTCTCCTCTCCTCTCCTCTCCTCTCCTCTCCTCTCCTCTCCTCTCCTCTCCTCTCCTCTCACTGGAACTCCTCTCCTCTCCTCTCCTCTATTCTCCTCTCCTCTCCTCTCCTCTCCTCTCCTCTCCTCTCCTCTCCTCTCCTCTCCTCTCCTCTCCTCTCCTCTCACTGGAACTCCTCTCCTCTCCTCTCCTCTATTCTCCTCTCCTCTCCTCTCCTCTCCTCTCCTCTCCTCTCCTCTCCTCTCCTCTCCTCTCCTCTCCTCTCCTCTCCTCTCCCCTCCTCTCCTCTCCCAAAGACAAGTGTGTATTATGTGTTGGATATTATCGTCCCATGTGTTGAATTCAGTGCACTAGTCAACTTTTTCTCTGTTTCAAAGGAGAAGCACAGCAGATTCAAGATGCAAAACTTTTTGTGTTCATTTTCAATATAAATGAGGACAAGCAGAAAAATCAAAACACTGTTCCTCTCTTCCTACAGTATAAATAAAAAATGTAAGAATTTAAATATGAAAATGTGAGAAAGTGAAGTCGATTTTTTCCATCCATTGTGAGATGTGGAAATGTCAGATAACTAGTGCCTCGTCCTCCTCCTCTAACTAAAACTGCTTTACCTTTCTTGGCTGCTCCTTCTCCTCCTGGGCCTGCTCCTTCTCCTCCAGGCCAGCTTATCCTCCATTTTTAACTGATACTCCTCCTCTTTCTAGACATGCCCACCCTCTTCTTTCTTCTGGGCCTACTGCTACTCCTCTCACTGGAACTCCTCTCCTCTCTCATCATTTCTGGGTCTGCTCCTCCTCCTCCTGGGCCTGCCCCTTTTCCTCATACCAAAACTCCTTTTCCTCCAGCAGGGCCTGCTCCTTTTCCTCTTTGGCCTGCTCCTCTTCCTGAGCCTGCTTCTCATCATCTTGGGTCTGCTCCTCTTCCCCCTGGGCCTGCTCTTCCTTTTCTTGGGCTTGCTCCTGCTCCTGCTCCTCCTCTCACTGGAGCTCCTTTTCCTCTTCCTCTGCCTGATCTGTTGTGCCTCCTTGAACATTCAGCAGACTTTCCTCAACTGGCTGTTTGAGCTGTAATCACATCATATGGACCAAGTGTCTTTAATCTGGAGAGGTTATGTTTAATGAATGGAGCCAGGTGTGTTCATGGTTTTTTAATTTTGCTGACTATGACATGAATGTTGCTTCACATTAGTTTTATGCTGAGAATTTCATTGTTTTGCAACTTGTGTTTTAGCGAGACGTGTTGGTGTTCAGATTCATGAGGAAAGGAGGATTGTGTTTTGTGAATTGTGTCTTCATGTGAAATGTGTTCCTGCTTTTGGCCAATGGGAGCTAGTTTTATCAAATGTGTTTAGAGGACTGCTCCTTTGGCTTTTGTGTTTTATCTATTGGGATAAGAAACAGGGATAAGAAAGAAAGGTGCCGGGTGTGAATTAAGCAGTGTGGGAGACCCCATGACCAGCTGAATCCCTCTAAAATCAATATAACACCTACGTCTGTGATTCTGAGGTAAGGTGCTATCCAACATCAGCTAACCGTATTGCTGTGTTTTAGGTCAAATAACAACAGCAAAGAAGGATTTCTCAATGGCAGGTTTCTTCTCTTAAAACTTGAGCTATTGCGTATTATTTAAGCTGAATAAATGCTGGTGACAGATAGAGATAATTTCTGACATACTGGTATCTTTAAGCATTTGGTGGACGGACGACCTACAACCGAGTTCCCAAATCCTGTGGCTGCTCTTTCTTCTTTCTCGAGGAGAGAACATCAAGGAGGAAGCAGAAAACCTCCACCTAAAAGGTTTGTGTTAATTAGTGCAGTTCAATTGTATGAGACTAATAATATTCCCTGCGTAAAATACTTAAATGTGAGAGCATTTTATTGTAGGTGTATAATATCTGTTGGTGTCTTGCAGCTGTCAAATGTAATGTTTTGATTCATACAACACATTAATATCTACACACATTTTGGGATTGTTAAAAGCGATTTAATGCATTTAATTTTAGTCTTGTCTTTAAAATAGCAAATAGTAAAATATCACAGAAAAATCACTGTTAACCGGGCATTAGGAGATCTTTAATCAGTGCAACATCAAAGAGCTATTGCAAGGTTGCATTCAGTGTGGCTACCTTAAATTTGGAGATGGACTGATGACTGATAAAGGGTTTTGGATTGAGAAGGAGGTGGAGGAGATCGGTCAAAGACTGAACATCCCACCTTTTGCCAGGTCCAACCGTCAGATGCCACACACAGATGTTGAGATGACAAAAAAAAAAAAAAAAAAAAGCCAAGCACAGGGTTCATGTTGAGAAGGCAATTGCTAAAATTTAAAAATTACAGATTGTTTCTGGTAGAACACCAATTTCCTGTCTTGCAAACAGTAATCAGATCTGGTACGTAGTAAGTGTGCTGTCCAACTTCCAACAGCACATCATCAAAGATTAAAGCCAAATGTGAATATATTTATATATAACATAATATAACATATTTCTATGTACTGAGTATAACACTAGGTAACATTCATTAACAAAAAAAGAAAGTTTCTCATTGCAAACTTGAATGTTCCCCAAAGTCCAATGTACATGATGAATGACCTCTACAGCTGAAGACATTTTGTGTCTTGGCTTAAAAAACAGCAGTTACTGGTAGAGCTTCAGTAGAGAATTGTGTACATATTGTACTAACATCTTTAAACATCTTGTTCCTATTTTCTTGGGGATACTTTTGGTACATTTTAATGTTTATAGATAGTCACATTTTTGCTTCTCTTCTTGTTAGTCTTGTATGAAATACCACTTCATGTTTGGAACTCAAATGATTTTTTATGAAAATAAATCCCTCATCTACTCTCAGTTATAAGCTCATTTCATTCACCTGATGGCTTAAACCACTTCCAAGGGGGTACTTGTTTTCTCCCACAGTGATATCAACAGGAGGTCTGTTGACAAGGTAGCTGATGGGTGTTCCTACCTGCCTCCTCAGTAAATCTAAATCCTCATCTGTTACAGGGCAGCTCCTGGAAAAATATGGTATCAAGAAGCTGAAATACTTAGTTTAACAACATTTACTTTTTTATGACAATGCATATATTTGCTGGACTGTTGTGCCTTCATTAAATCAAGTATAGATCAGTCCCACAATATATGTGAGATATATCCTGGCGCGCTGTAAACAAACTCAAATTTAGTTTAGCAAGAAATGGGCAAACACACGATAACGACCTCTGACATACATTAATTTAAATCTTTATCATACATATCGGCTTACCCTGCTGTAAAAGAACACTGTTGTTCTTGTATATGATTGTTTTTGATGTGAAGTGACAGTACATGACTGGAATCTGTGCACTTTTCCCTCTATTTTAACGTCCTCTTTATTTGATATCACTGTAAAACATGTCCAGAAATCTGCACATTTCTCCTAAAAAATATCACTCACCAGTACCGCTAAAAACTCCACGTTTCATGCTGGAAGAGTAAAGCTTGACAGGCTTAGCAACAGTAACCAAAGGGGGCAGGGCCAAGCCATAGGTCAGTTATATTAAAGGGAGCTTGACAGTAAATGTGTGAGAGTTTGACAGTAAATGTAAAAGAAAGTATGATTTATTTCTCAAGGGGCCTCCCATAATAATTTACTAAAGTTCTTCGGCTTAAGGCTTTAGGAATAAATCCGGGCCACGGCACCATGACAAAATGTTGCAGCCTCCAACATTTTACCTTAGCCGCCAGAGAGTGTGAGGTTGGATCCTTGGATTCATATTTGCCTGACACGCTTTAGTTTATGGTGAAACATAACGCTGAGATCCAAAATGCTTTTCGGGGATTTATTGTGCAAAAAACATCAGGCTATCACAGCGCTATGAGTTGGATATGTGGAAGGCACGGAAACCAGGATTTAACTGAAAAAAGGGGTGATTAGTGAGTGAATGAAATAGCCAAAGCGGTCAACTCCGTTGGGAACCATCCCCAACTCACATACACTCAAACACCGTGATCCTCAGCCTCTATCTGTTTGTCTCTTACAGGAATATTACTATCCATGCAGATTTTATAGAATGTGTGAGATACAGAAAAAAGAAAAAGGAAAAAACCTGCTTGCTGCCTTACTTATATGCTGTTATGGTCCCCAAAACAGCTCATATCAAGGAGACACAAACATAATTAAAACAGTCAAGAATTACCGAGTTACTTTTTTTTATTGGCAAGAAAAAACAGGTTAGGTGACCAAATCAAATCAAAATAAACACCATAACTATTTTCCGGCCAAATACCAAAGAAAACTAACAAAATACTGGTGGGCCAGCTTAAAGGAACAAAAGAAAGGGAGCCATAACTGTCCAGCCCATGTGAGGGCCGGGGGAACAGGATTCTCCCTTCTACCTGAAAGAAAACCCCTAAATACTTAACCAATAGAAATAAAACCGAAAACTAGACCACTGGACCCACCAGAAATAAAAGAAGAAAAGAAAACTACTTGAGGTCACACAGAACCGACTTCTGCTCTCTCAGCCGCTCCTGCAGCTGCTGCTGTGTTGGATGAAGAGTTTTGCCCTGGTTGACGCAAGGACACTTGGTCGAGTTTTCTCCCAGGTAAAGCCCACAACCTGCCTTTTAGACCCAATTCCCACACCATTTTTTAAATCATTTTATGGCTTCTTTGAGGAACAGCTGCTGAACATTATGAATTGCTCTCTTCAGACAGGTGTTTTTCCTTCTTCTTTTAAAACGGCGGTGGTAAGGCCCCTCCTGAAGAAGAGCAATTTAGACCCTAATGTCTTAAAAAACTATCAGCCTGTATCCAACTTACAGTTTTGAAGTTAAGTTTTAGAAAAGCTTGTTTTTAACCAAGTAAATTATTTTTTAATTCAGAATAATATCTTAGAGAAGCATCAGTCTGGTTTTAGGTTGAATCACAGTACGGAGACGGCTCTTGTAAAGATTTTAAAGATTGTAGAGATATCAGGTGCAATTTAGATAACCATAAACTCACAGTCTTGGTGCTGCTGGATCTGACTGCCGCCTTCGACACAGTAGACCATCACATTTTATTAGACAGACTGAAGCACCTAGTTGGCCTCTCCGGTACTGTTTTGAATTGGTTCAACTCTTACCTGACTGATCGCAGCTTCTTTGTAAGTTTGGATACACGTTCCTCAGGAACCCATGAGATTAAGTGTGGGGTCCCCCAGGGGTCAATTTTAGGTCCAACTCTTTTTAATCTTTACATGCTTCCCCTGGGGGATGTCATCAGAAGGCACGGCGTCAGCTTCCATAGTTATGCTGATGACACGCAGCTGTACATCGCCGTGTCTCCTGATGACACAGGGCCTATTGATGCCCTTTTTAAATGCATCTTAGATATAAAGTCATGGATGGCAGCAAATTTCCTACAGCTCAACCAGGACAAAACAGAAGTTCTGGTCATCGGCCCTGAAGGCCAGAGAGAGAAACTTTTACCAAAACTTCAAGGTCTCAAACCAACAAATTCTGTAAAAAATCTGGGCGGGATTTTTGACTCTGAGCTTTCTTTTATGCCACACATTAAGAATGTAACTAAGATCAGTTTTTATCATCTCAAAAATATAGCCAGAGTCCGCCCGTTTCTCTCTCAGGCCAGCACGGAGGAGTTAATGCATGCTTTTATCTCTCCTCGTTTAGATTATTGTAATGTCCTGCTCTCTGGTCTTCCCAAAAAGACAATTTCCAACCTCCAATTATTACAGAATTCAGCCGCACGAGTGCTGACGAGGACCAGAGGGCGGGAACATATTACTCCAGTCTTAAAATCGCTGCATTGGCTCCCTGTGCGTTTCAGGATCAATTTTAAGGTTCTTTTAATAGTTTATAAATGTCTTAACGGCCTCGGGCCTTCTTATTTATCTGACCTGTTTTTACCGTATCAGCCCTCGCGGACCCTGAGGTCCTCTGGCACTGGCCTTTTAACCATACCAAAAGTTAGACCTAAGACACGCGGGGAGGCGGCTATTACTTATTATGGCCCCCGATTGTGGAACAGCCTGCCAGAGAATCTCAGGGCTGCAGAGTCTGTCGATATTTTTAAAAAACGGCTTAAAACTCACCTTTTTAATCAAGCTTTTACTTGATTTGACCAAGTTAATTTATTCTTTTATTACTTATTGTTTTATTGTATTACTGTATATCTTCTTCATTCTTTCAGTCAAACTCTTATCATTTTATTCTTAATTTTTTATGTCATTTCACTTATCTATTTTATGTTATTTGATCTTTCGTCTTACATTTTTATTATTGTTTTAGTATGATGGTTTTTAGCTCCAGTGTTTCCTTGTGGGGGCTCTCCGCACTGGGGGCTGCTCCTGGTCCACTTCTGGGGCTGCTGCCAGAGGACGGCTTCGCCTGCATGGCTATAGGCCACTGCATTGTGTTGTGGGGCCTCGTGTCTGTGCGGGGCGGGGAAGTCTCCGGCTGCACTCCTTGTGGGCCGGGGGCCCTCCTCAGTGTGGATAGCCCCCAAAGGTAGCTTATTCCTTATCAGTCCTCGGTGCTCAGCCATGTCTCTCTCTCTCCCTTCTCTTAACACTTAGTATGAATGTGTATGGGAGTAGGTGTGTATGTGTGTTTGCCTGCGAATGTGTGTGTGGATTTGTCTTTTTCTTATGTTGTTTTTAGCCTCTGTGAGGCACTTTGTGTTGCTTTTAAAGCATGAAAAGTGCCCTATAAATAAATAAAGTTTGAAGTTTGAAGTTTGAAGTTTGAATGGGATCAAGACACCAGAGCTGCAGTAGCTTTCTCCTCTTCACAGCTCCTAATCACTGCTCAGCCACACCTGTGTAAAAGAGCAGAGTAAGTGAGGCTGATCAGCCAGAGAGTAAAGGGGGAGAGCATGTAACAACGCTGCCCCCTGCTACTCACAGAGGCACAGTGCACAAGGTGTAATGGTCACCTGCTGATTTAAGTTCCTGTAAGTGTAATGTTCCTGTGTAGAATAGAAGTTGCAATTTGTGAATAATACAATGTCTCATTAAAGCAATTTTAAGCAGGATGGTTTTAAAGAAAATCTAATTCTGTTTTTTTATAGAATGTGTGAGATGCAGAAAAAAGAAAAAAGGAAAAAACCTGCTTTCTGCCGTACATATACGTTGCCCTCTGCTACTCAGAGAGGCACAGTGCACATGGTGTAATGGTCACCTGCTGACTTAATTTCCCTTAAGTGTAATGTTCCGGTGTAGAATAGAAGTTGCAATTTGTGAAACAATAGTGCCCTTTGCTCAGGTCGAGGATGTAGCTCTCTGTTTTAAAGTGCAATCAAGCTTTGTTTCAGAGAAGTCTGTGAGCCGCCAGGAGAAATGCAGCCGCTGTCACAGGGTAAGTGACGATTCTTTTAGACCAATCAGTGGTCTGCAGTGTGTTGCTCCACCGTCTGAGAGTGGATCGGTTTAGTCTGGCACCCATACGGAAGGGTCCCAAAAAAGTAGGCCCACTCGTCTCGGTTTTTAGGGATCCGTCCTGGCATAAGTCAGTAGAAACGCTGCAAAAAGCACATCATACCGAGACGAACCGAAGCGGTCTGCTTGGTGGAAACGCGGCTTTAGTTTCTGAAGATTTGTGTGTTGTGTATTTGGATTCTTTATTTTCAGTTTACTATGAGTCATTTAGTTGTTTTCTTCATGCTGTGCAGACGTGTGACGTGTCACCTCATAAACAAACTCAGAGCTTTCCAGAGAGGTGTAGTTACAGTTCAGTTACTATAGCAGGATATTAAGATTAGAAGCTAGAGAGACAGATAGAGAGGGAAACAGGAGCCCTGTGTGTCAGTCTCCCCCCAGCAGTCTAAACCTTCAGCAGCATGACTAAAAGCTGGTTCAGACCTGATCCAGCTCTAACTGTAAGCTCTATCAAAAAGGAAAGTTTTCAGTCCACTCTTAAAGGCAGAGACCTCAATTGGTAAATTATTCCAAAGAAGAGGAGCCTGATAACTAAAGGCTCGACCTCCCAGTCTACTTTTAGAGACCCTAGGTACAATGAGCAGACCTGGTGCTGAGAACGCAGGGACCTAGACGGATAATACGGAACAATGAGCTCTTTAAAATAGGATGGCCTGGTGCCATTAAGTGCTTTGTAAATCAGAAGAAGTGTGGTGATCTCTCTCACCACAGTCTGGTCTTGTCCTGAACTCCCCTGCAGTGCAGGCTGCACTCCCAGTCCCTCCCTCACTTTTACACACCTGCACCGGATTCCCCTGCACACCTGCCTGCAATCACTGACACTCTGTGGCTTCACTTCAGGACTGCTGCAGCAGAGGACAGACGCCAGAGTATTTCCACTCATCCTGTGTGCCTCCACGTGTTCCCTGCTCTTCAGCCCAGCCACACCCACGCTGCCAAAAGCTCTCACTCAATCACTGGATTCTGGGATTTGCACCACTCACACCAGTGTAAATAAAATCATTGTTTAATAATTAACAAATAATGAAAGGACATGAGGATTTTGTAAGATTATAGAAACTTCCTGATACACATACCAAAATCTTGTAAATGAAATACAATAATTAATGAGAGCCTTCCCTTACTCACAATACTCAGGTAATAGTCCAAAATAAGGAATTAAATTAAACAATTTCTCCCCCTCAGTGTAGCAGCCGTACTGTAGCTGCTAATATATTCAATTTGAAAAAGCTATGAGAAATGGCAGCCATCTTTGACTTTTTCCAAACCATGATACTCAAAAACTCAATATTTGAATAAAAGTTGATTTCTTACACCGTATTGACTTAAAATAGGAATAGAAATAACATAAAAAAGAAAATTATACAAAATCAAGACCTTTAAAAAAAAATCAGCTGAAAACATTTTTTCTTTCTATCTGGTTTCTTAACCCTCACGCAAAAAATGTTTTATAGACCCTTATCTCCAATTTGGAGCAGAAAACAAAACTTTTGCATTAACCTTGAAATGATGGAGTGCCAAAGCACCTCACTAAATGTATTTTAAGACCTCACTTCTCAGCCCTGCCAACCTCTGTTTCTCCTTTCTGCATTCCTGCTGCTAAACATAAAAATGGCTTCAGAGATGCAGGTCTACAGCTCCTGAGAACAAAGGTGACTCATTATAAAACCACAGGATACAAATCCACATGTTGGTCACTATGGAAACACATTTCACCACATACATGTGCAGAAACAGACTCGATGTTCTCAACACTCTTGATGATTTTGCTAAAAGTAACCTGGACTGATCAGCATAACACCATGGATCACCTGCAAAAAGCTCATATCTCTCCCAAAACAGTTCAGTTATGTGTCAAAACCAAATTTCTGTCTCATACAAATAGTCAGTGCCTCCGAAAAGCATCGTCCCTTTGGCTTTGTGTCAGCACTGCAAGTTAAAATGTTTAGATGTTTTGTCACTATGACAGAGGACCGTTGAAATATCCCTCATGTCCACCTCTCAGTCTGAGCCCAGTCCTTCATTGACAAAGGTTACTGTTCTCATTTTTCTGTCGAGCTAACAGAATACAATTATATATCAAACTGGATTAAAAATAAGAAAAAGACTCTACAGTAAGAGTAGCCTCCAAGGTCTGACATCATACATTGTGCTCATACTGCCAAGGAAATTGTAACCTTTTCCAGCAACACACATAAAGTCACTTCTCTGCATCAGAGTAAATAGAAAATGAATAAAGCCCAAAATACCATAAAATAATCACATAAACACAAAAACAAAGTAAATCATATGTAGCCTACAGCGCTGTCAATAAAGCTGGAGTTCAACAACTAACACTTCTTCACTGGTCGCTGTCCTCACCCTCCTTCTCCTGGACACCGTCCCTGCTCTCCTGACCAATCACACGCTGCTGTCTGTCTGACCACAGATTCTTGTTCACATCACAGTCTGTTTTCACAATCATGGACAGAACCTGTCATCCGTCCTCCTTTGAGTTATAGTTTCACCTGACTTTGATTTGACAGTTTATCAATGTTCCAAGAGATTCATACATGGTATTCATTGTTTATGTTGCAGACTCATTTTGACAGTTGAACAGACTATTGTGCTTGAGGTGACTCATACAATGAAATGATGCTGATATTTTTTGGAGAGACTGACTGTTAGACTGAGAATCAACCATCAGTTTAGATCAATGAGATGTATTCACTGGGAAATTGTTCTATATCTAGGCTAACTGTGCTAACTGTAGGCTTCCTGTACTTTGTCCTTTGCAAAACTGAACAAAAGCATTTGCAAATTGATGAAATTAATGAGAAATTCAATTATTATGTGAACAATTGCCAAGTAGTTTGGAGGTTTGTCCATGTTGTATCGAGAATGTAATTTCTGTTTCAAGAAATGGGCCAAACCAATGGAGAAAAACTGTAATACCACAATGGTGTTAAATAGACACTAAGTTGGTGTGCATTGTTCTTCCACAGGTACCACTATAATAATCACCCCAAAACATACAGAAGAAATACTGAGAAGATTTATTTTTTCTTCAACATTTCACATAAAAAATGTGAAGGGTGTAGCGTAAATCATTGTCAAATAATGACTAATTAATTTGTCAACAGCAGAATGCCAGCATTCTACAGGAGCGAAAGTAAAACTTTGAAAAAGACATCGAAACTTACAATATGTGAGTTTAAATTTAAGTCTGGGCACCACCCAATTTTGGAGAAAACAGGGAAACTTTAGAAATGTTTACTGTCAGACTTAGGTGATTTAATAAGTTGTAGAATTACCTTAATTATCAAGTCTCGATATCAACAAGCCGTTACATCAGGCTGGGGAGGCTGGCTGCGGTTCAGCTCCATCAGAGATCAGGAATGAAAAGAGAAAGAGCTCAAAGAGTTGAAGAAAAATCCTCCAGAAATGAGTCTGAGAGTTTACACTTCAACATCAACATTTATTGTTTGACAGAGCAGAGAACAAAGATCTTCATCCCTCCATTGAAACACTCTTCTTCCTCACATTCAAACATTTACAGTCAAGTTTACATCTCTCTCATGATAACATCAATAAAACCAATCAAATACAGAACAGTCAGAGCTGAGCTGAAGCCTTCATCACAATAATCCTTAGATAAGACAAATACAAGCAAGACTTCCTATCAATGATGAGCATCTAAACAGAGCAAACAGAGATGAAGCTCAGAGCAGAGGAATCTTCATATGAACAGCTGTGTTTCTCTCAGAGCCAGCTTCAGCTCTGATTGTTGTTATCCAGCAGCAGTGTTTGTCTTTGTTCTTTTCTGAGCAATAAGAGAAATGAAAATCACTTTGAGACAGAGCTTCTTAGACTGACTTAGGAACCCACTGTGGACACAGAGCTGGAGTCTCCAGGCTCTGTGCTGAGCTTTAGACATCTCAGGGTCTCTGTCTCTATCCTAATGCAAAGTACTTTAAGGTCAGGACGAGGATCACTAAAAAGTTAAGAACAAACAACAACATCACAGCTGCTATCAGTCCCTGTTGCTGGGAGAGAGCCATCCTTCCTGAACTCCCTGAGTCTGGTTTCTCAGCTTCAGTGCTACAGGGGGTCTGGTTCCTGGCTGGTTCAGTAGTAGAGGGGGTCTGGTTCCTGGCTGGTTCAGTAGTAGAGGGGGTCTGGTTCCTGGCTGGTCCAGTCTTAGACTGAGTCTGGTTCCTGGCTGCTGTAGAGAGACCAACAGATCAGAGTCAGTCATGGAAAGAAAAAGTCAGTGACTGCAGATAAACTCTAAAACGTCCTCAACAGGAAATCAGAGCAGCCCTTTTCTCTCAGGTTCTTCTTCTTCCTCTCTGAGGACGTCTTTGTCTCTCTGGATTCATCCTATCAAATGTTAGCCGCTGATCTCTGAACCTGAGCTGATTTGATTTTTCTTTGTCTCCACAAACGTTCACTGACTTTACTCACCAGTCACTGTGAGGAGACATCCGCCCACACTGACACCAGAATCTGTTTTCACTCCACACCAGTACTGTCCTGAGTCTTCAGTCCTGAGTGAGGACACATGAAGTCTGATCCGTCCCTCTCTGAGGAGGTCTTTGTCACACTGGAATCGTCCTGAAAGCTCCCCATCCCTCAGTGGGATCTCAACTCCATCCTGGAGAGCAAACAGGGCTGAGACTTTCCTTTTTTTCATCATGGCACAGAAAACATAGAGACCTTTCAGAGAGGGGTGAGGTTTTGGTGTGAAGGTCCAGTCCAGGGTGAGGCTCTGCTTCTCCTCAGCCTGATAGGAGCTGAGACCCATGTTGAGCTCTAATCCTGTAGAGGAGACAGAGAGGAAAAGAGAGGGGCAGAAAAACACAGCAACATGTGAGTCTTTACACACGTTTTCTCATCAAGTGTTGAAGTCTTTCACTCAGTCTCAAAGTGGATCTCCTCTTTTCTCTTTGAGGACAATAAAGTGAAGGTGGAAACTAACCACAGACACAGCAGCTCAGAGCCGTGAGCAGCAGGAACCTGGAGACCATCTTCTCCCTGAAAACACACACATGAGGTCAAAGGTCAGTCCCACAGTCTGTGTGGAATCATGGAAACACTCAGGGATGGAGAATCCTGCTTTGACACTCAGCTGAGCTGCACATTGATGCTGAAACAGTGTGAGCTCCAGGCTGAACACAACCAACACACTTGAAGAGCTGTGTGAAGCTGCAGTGAGGACTTTCTGTCACTAGAGGGCGCCCTTCATCCTCATTTCAAAGTGACTGCATGAAACAGGTTGACATTGAGCTGTGTGAAGCCAAAGGTTCCCCTGGAACAGAGACAAATAAGGCTTGGTCTGAAAAATCAGCTTTAAACTTGTTCAAACATCATCTTCCATCTTTGTTTCAATGTGTAGTTTACATTTCTGTTGGTGTCACAGTATTTGATATGACATTTCTACCATTTGAACCAGTTCAAGAATCAGTCCCATTAAACTGTCAAATGGTGTAACCACAAAAGCATGACAAGTGTTAAAGACTTCACCTTCATTGTCATTTTTTACAGCACAGTAAACTGATCAATCCTGAACTTTTTTGCTGAGTATCAGATTTTTGAGGAGCGTTGGTTCCAGCAGTTGACCCTGATCAGGTCCACGTCTTTCATCCCTCTAGTGGGCTGCTGTGATGAGTCGGGAGCGCGGTTCTGACCACAGTCACACATGAAAATGGTGGCTTTCTTGTTCACATTATTCACTGGGAAAAATGCACAAAAGTTTGTGACAGTGACACAAAACATACAAACTGAAGTGTGGTTTTGCTTTTTAACCATTAAAAAAACAGTTTTAAAGTACATTTTATTAAATATAGCAGAAATAGTGTGGCTAGTGCCATGAATTTGGATAATATATAATTTTTAAAATATATATAATAAAAAAGATTACAATACAAAGTTATGTGTTAAGATTATTAAGTATAATTTTCAAAAGGGGAAAAAGCAATTGTTTATTAAAAATAATTTACAAAAAATAGCTGTCTCTTGGTTTCATGCCACTGGTGTCACTATTTGTAAAAACCTTTATTTTGAAAAAACTGCTGTGTCCCTGTAAACATTTTTGGGGGTAAGAGCTCATGGGAGGCATGTCCATTATGAGAAGCACACGGTAAGTCAGCATCTTCTCCTCATATCTTGACAATTTCAAGAATTATCTACAAATTTCATGTGAGTATTTCAAATGAATAACTGGTGTTACGGAGTTTGTTGTAAGGGAAAAAGAAATTTAATTAAAATAATTGATCACACTGCATGATGAGTTGATATATTTCCAAGTTAAGACGTGTGGTTTTGCCATCTTGAATAGGCCATTTTATCTGCACTTTTGTCGTTTTGGTTAGTAACACCACTGACAATCACTAGCACCAGTAATACCTTAAATAAAAAAATAGGTCAGTTTGTACATAAACCAGACTAATTGGTTTAATTGCTGTTTCAGTGTTGGCAAAGTTAAGTGCTGCTGAAAAGCAAGGACTCTACAGACAGCGCAGGGATGCTGACCAAGAATGCAGGGCAGCCTACCTAAAAAGAATGAATGATATTAAAAAACACTTACTTGAATGAAATAGAAACTCAAAGAAAATGATCTCATTTTTTGTTTATTTATAATGCTAAGTGGTCAACTATTATGAGACTTTTTTTAATTAAAAAAAAAAAAGATGCAAAAAAAAAAAAAAAAAAGAAAATGAAATTGCTGCTCAGAAAGCTACCATTTTCATAGAATGACTGGTTCAGATGATGACCTACTGGCTGATGGAGCTCAGTGTGTTGTTGAAATGCATCCCTCTACCTGAGTGGGGGTTGATGTCCTGATCTAATGAAGAGCCCACAGTGGAATAACTCAGGCTGCATCTGTCCTCATCTTTCTCCCTCAGACATGAAGAAATCAAAGATTTGAAACAGCTGCTCATCAAGCTGTCAAAGCTGAGCCTGTTCTTCCTCACACTGGCTGTGATTGATCAGAAAACAGCTCAATCAGGGAAATCTGCTCCATTGAAGGAGGTGAAGGATCAGAACAGAGTTTTCTTTGAACACACTGAACTTCAGCTCCACATGAAGCTGAGCACCATCAATGCTTTGAGTCAGGAATCAGAGCTGCGTGCAGGTTCAGACTTCAGCAAAGACTTTGGAGCTAACTCTGAACTCTCTGACACATCCATTCAGTCTCACAGAACACACACACAGCACAGAGCAGACCAGAAGAATCCACAGACAATAATGAGACAGACTTTACAACCTGTTGATGCAACACTACAAGAAGGAGACATTCAGACGGCATGAAGACATTATTCCATACACACCTGTTAGAGTTCAGTCACAGCTGGGGCAGAAAGCAGGTCTGAAGAGGAGGAGAGCTCTCTGACAGACGTCCTCTGTCCTCTTTCTGTATGATGCTGATGAAAAACCAACTCTGATGATAAAGAGGTTGGTCAGTGGGAGGAGCACTCTGTCCACCATTGGTCCCAGTAATTGTGAGGGGCGGTCTCTCCTTCCACCTCCCTGAGGACGCCTCCAATCAGACCGTGACCCACCACCGTCCCTGAGCTCGACACCATCACTGCTGCCACTCGTGCTGCTGCTACCACAGCAACTGCTGAAGCTGTGGCCTCCGTATGTGGGACCGGCCCTTCCACTGGTGACACTGTGGCCCCCCCCTCTCCTCTCCTCTCCTCTCCTCTCCTCTCCTCTCCTCTCCTCTCCTCTCCTCTCCTCTCCTCTCCTCTCCTCTCCTCTCCTCTCCCAAAGACAAGTGTGTTTTATGTGTTGGATATTATCGTCCCATGTGTTGAATTCAGTGCACTAGTCAACTTTTTCTCTGTTTCAAAGGAGAAGCACAGCAGATTCAAGATGCAAAACTTTTTGTGTTCATTTTCAATATAAATGAGGACAAACAGAAAAATCAAAACACTGTTCCTCTCTTCCTACAGTATAAATAAAAAATGTAAGAATTTAAATATGAAAATGTGAGAAAGTGAAGTTGATTTTTTCCATCCATTGTGAGATGTGGAAATGTCAGATAACTAGTGCCTCGTCCTCCTCCTCTAACTAAAACTGCTTTACCTTTCTTGGCTGCTCCTTCTCCTCCTGGGCCTGCTCCTTCTCCTCCAGGCCAGCTTATCCTCCATTTTTAACTGATACTCCTCCTCTTTCTAGACATGCCCACCCTCTTCTTTCTTCTGGGCCTACTGCTACTCCTCTCACTGGAACTCCTCTCCTCTCTCATCATTTCTGGGTCTGCTCCTCCTCCTCCTGGGCCTGCCCCTTTTCCTCATACCAAAACTCCTTTTCCTCCAGCAGGGCCTGCTCCTTTTCCTCTTTGGCCTGCTCCTCTTCCTGAGCCTGCTTCTCATCATCTTGGGTCTGCTCCTCTTCCCCCTGGGCCTGCTCTTCCTTTTCTTGGGCTTGCTCCTGCTCCTGCTCCTCCTCTCACTGGAGCTCCTTTTCCTCTTCCTCTGCCTGATCTGTTGTGCCTCCTTGAACATTCAGCAGACTTTCCTCAACTGGCTGTTTGAGCTGTAATCACATCATATGGACCAAGTGTCTTTAATCTGGAGAGGTTATGTTTAATGAATGGAGCCAGGTGTGTTCATGGTTTTTTAATTTTGCTGACTATGACATGAATGTTGCTTCACATTAGTTTTATGCTGAGAATTTCATTGTTTTGCAACTTGTGTTTTAGCGAGACGTGTTGGTGTTCAGATTCATGAGGAAAGGAGGATTGTGTTTTGTGAATTGTGTCTTCATGTGAAATGTGTTCCTGCTTTTGGCCAATGGGAGCTAGTTTTATCAAATGTGTTTAGAGGACTGCTCCTTTGGCTTTTGTGTTTTATCTATTGGGATAAGAAACAGGGATAAGAAAGAAAGGTGCCGGGTGTGAATTAAGCAGTGTGGGAGACCCCATGACCAGCTGAATCCCTCTAAAATCAATATAACACCTACGTCTGTGATTCTGAGGTAAGGTGCTATCCAACATCAGCTAACCGTATTGCTGTGTTTTAGGTCAAATAACAACAGCAAAGAAGGATTTCTCAATGGCAGGTTTCTTCTCTTAAAACTTGAGCTATTGTGTATTATTTAAGCTGAATAAATGCTGGTGACAGATAGAGATAATTTCTGACATACTGGTATCTTTAAGCATTTGGTGGACGGACGACCTACAACCCAGTTCCCAAATCCTGTGGCTGCTCTTTCTTCTTTCTCGAGGAGAGAACATCAAGGAGGAAGCAGAAAACCTCCACCTAAAAGGTTTGTGTTAATTAGTGCAGTTCAATTGTATGAGACTAATAATATTCCCTGCGTAAAATACTTAAATGTGAGAGCATTTTATTGTAGGTGTATAATATCTGTTGGTGTCTTGCAGCTGTCAAATGTAATGTTTTGATTCATACAACACATTAATATCTACACACATTTTGGGATTGTTAAAAGCGATTTAATGCATTTAATTTTAGTCTTGTCTTTAAAATAGCAAATAGTAAAATATCACAGAAAAATCACTGTTAACCGGGCATTAGGAGATCTTTAATCAGTGCAACATCAAAGAGCTATTGCAAGGTTGCATTCAGTGTGGCTACCTTAAATTTGGAGATGGACTGATGACTGATAAAGGGTTTTGGATTGAGAAGGAGGTGGAGGAGATCGGTCAAAGACTGAACATCCCACCTTTTGCCAGGTCCAACCGTCAGATGCCACACACAGATGTTGAGATGACAAAAAAAAAAAAAAAAAAAGCCAAGCACAGGGTTCATGTTGAGAAGGCAATTGCTAAAATTTAAAAATTACAGATTGTTTCTGGTAGAACACCAATTTCCTGTCTTGCAAACAGTAATCAGATCTGGTACGTAGTAAGTGTGCTGTCCAACTTCCAACAGCACATCATCAAAGATTAAAGCCAAATGTGAATATATTTATATATAACATAATATAACATATTTCTATGTACTGAGTATAACACTAGGTAACATTCATTAACAAAAAAAGAAAGTTTCTCATTGCAAACTTGAATGTTCCCCAAAGTCCAATGTACATGATGAATGACCTCTACAGCTGAAGACATTTTGTGTCTTGGCTTAAAAAACAGCAGTTACTGGTAGAGCTTCAGTAGAGAATTGTGTACATATTGTACTAACATCTTTAAACATCTTGTTCCTATTTTCTTGGGGATACTTTTGGTACATTTTAATGTTTATAGATAGTCACATTTTTGCTTCTCTTCTTGTTAGTCTTGTATGAAATACCACTTCATGTTTGGAACTCAAATGATTTTTTATGAAAATAAATCCCTCATCTACTCTCAGTTATAAGCTCATTTCATTCACCTGATGGCTTAAACCACTTCCAAGGGGGTACTTGTTTTCTCCCACAGTGATATCAACAGGAGGTCTGTTGACAAGGTAGCTGATGGGTGTTCCTACCTGCCTCCTCAGTAAATCTAAATCCTCATCTGTTACAGGGCAGCTCCTGGAAAAATATGGTATCAAGAAGCTGAAATACTTAGTTTAACAACATTTACTTTTTTATGACAATGCATATATTTGCTGGACTGTTGTGCCTTCATTAAATCAAGTATAGATCAGTCCCACAATATATGTGAGATATATCCTGGCGCGCTGTAAACAAACTCAAATTTAGTTTAGCAAGAAATGGGCAAACACACGATAACGACCTCTGACATACATTAATTTAAATCTTTATCATACATATCGGCTTACCCTGCTGTAAAAGAACACTGTTGTTCTTGTATATGATTGTTTTTGATGTGAAGTGACAGTACATGACTGGAATCTGTGCACTTTTCCCTCTATTTTAACGTCCTCTTTATTTGATATCACTGTAAAACATGTCCAGAAATCTGCACATTTCTCCTAAAAAATATCACTCACCAGTACCGCTAAAAACTCCACGTTTCATGCTGGAAGAGTAAAGCTTGACAGGCTTAGCAACAGTAACCAAAGGGGGCAGGGCCAAGCCATAGGTCAGTTATATTAAAGGGAGCTTGACAGTAAATGTGTGAGAGTTTGACAGTAAATGTAAAAGAAAGTGTGATTTATTTCTCAAGGGGCCTCCCATAATAATTTACTAAAGTTCTTCGGCTTAAGGCTTTAGGAATAAATCCGGGCCACGGCACCATGACAAAATGTTGCAGCCTCCAACATTTTACCTTAGCCGCCAGAGAGTGTGAGGTTGGATCCTTGGATTCATATTTGCCTGACACGCTTTAGTTTATGGTGAAACATAACGCTGAGATCCAAAATGCTTTTCGGGGATTTATTGTGCAAAAAACATCAGGCTATCACAGCGCTATGAGTTGGATATGTGGAAGGCACGGAAACCAGGATTTAACTGAAAAAAGGGGTGATTAGTGAGTGAATGAAATAGCCAAAGCGGTCAACTCCCGTGGGAACCATCCCCAACTCACATACACTCAAACACCGTGATCCTCAGCCTCTATCTGTTTGTCTCTTACAGGAATATTACTATCCATGCAGATTTTATAGAATGTGTGAGATACAGAAAAAAGAAAAAGGAAAAAACCTGCTTGCTGCCTTACTTATATGCTGTTATGGTCCCCAAAACAGCTCATATCAAGGAGACACAAACATAATTAAAACAGTCAAGAATTACCGAGTTACTTTTTTTTATTGGCAAGAAAAAACAGGTTAGGTGACCAAATCAAATCAAAATAAACACCATAACTATTTTCCGGCCAAATACCAAAGAAAACTAACAAAATACTGGTGGGCCAGCTTAAAGGAACAAAAGAAAGGGAGCCATAACTGTCCAGCCCATGTGAGGGCCGGGGGAACAGGATTCTCCCTTCTACCTGAAAGAAAACCCCTAAATACTTAACCAATAGAAATAAAACCGAAAACTAGACCACTGGACCCACCAGAAATAAAAGAAGAAAAGAAAACTACTTGAGGTCACACAGAACCGACTTCTGCTCTCTCAGCCGCTCCTGCAGCTGCTGCTGTGTTGGATGAAGAGTTTTGCCCTGGTTGACGCAAGGACGCTTGGTCGAGTTTTCTCCCAGGTAAAGCCCACAACCTGCCTTTTAGACCCAATTCCCACACCATTTTTTAAATCATTTTATGGCTTCTTTGAGGAACAGCTGCTGAACATTATGAATTGCTCTCTTCAGACAGGTGTTTTTCCTTCTTCTTTTAAAACGGCGGTGGTAAGGCCCCTCCTGAAGAAGAGCAATTTAGACCCTAATGTCTTAAAAAACTATCAGCCTGTATCCAACTTACCGTTTTGAAGTTAAGTTTTAGAAAAGCTTGTTTTTAACCAAGTAAATTATTTTTTAATTCAGAATAATATCTTAGAGAAGCATCAGTCTGGTTTTAGGTTGAATCACAGTATGGAGACGGCTCTTGTAAAGATTTTAAAGATTGTAGAGATATCAGGTGCAATTTAGATAACCATAAACTCACAGTCTTGGTGCTGCTGGATCTGACTGCCGCCTTCGACACAGTAGACCATCACATTTTATTAGACAGACTGAAGCACCTAGTTGGCCTCTCCGGTACTGTTTTGAATTGGTTCAACTCTTACCTGACTGATCGCAGCTTCTTTGTAAGTTTGGATACACGTTCCTCAGGAACCCATGAGATTAAGTGTGGGGTCCCCCAGGGGTCAATTTTAGGTCCAACTCTTTGTAATCTTTACATGCTTCCCCTGGGGGATGTCATCAGGAGGCACGGCATCAGCTTCCATAGTTATGCTGATGACACGCAGCTGTACATCGCCGTGTCTCCTGATGACACAGGGCCTATTGATGCCCTTTTTAAATGCATCTTAGATATAAAGTCATGGATGGCAGCAAATTTCCTACGACTCAACCAGGACAAAACAGAAGTTCTGGTCATCGGCCCTGAAGGCCAGAGAGAGAAACTTTTACCAAAACTTCAAGGTCTCAAACCAACAAATTCTGTAAAAAATCTGGGCGGGATTTTTGACTCTGAGCTTTCTTTTATGCCACACATTAAGAATGTAACTAAGATCGGTTTTTATCATCTCAAAAATATAGCCAGAGTCCGCCCGTTTCTCTCTCAGGCCAGCACGGAGGAGTTAATGCATGCTTTTATCTCTCCTCGTTTAGATTATTGTAATGTCCTGCTCTCTGGTCTTCCCAAAAAGACAATTTCCAACCTCCAATTATTACAGAATTCAGCCGCACGAGTGCTGACGAGGACCAGAGGGCGGGAACATATTACTCCAGTCTTAAAATCGCTGCATTGGCTCCCTGTGCGTTTCAGGATCAATTTTAAGGTTCTTTTAATAGTTTATAAATGTCTTAACGGCCTCGGGCCTTCTTATTTATCTGACCTGTTTTTACCGTATCAGCCCTCGCGGACCCTGAGGTCCTCTGGCACTGGCCTTTTAACCATACCAAAAGTTAGACCTAAGACACGCGGGGAGGCGGCTATTACTTATTATGGCCCCCGATTGTGGAACAGCCTGCCAGAGAATCTCAGGGCTGCAGAGTCTGTCGATATTTTTAAAAAACGGCTTAAAACTCACCTTTTTAATCAAGCTTTTACTTGATTTGACCAAGTTAATTTATTCTTTTATTACTTATTGTTTTATTGTATTACTGTATATCTTCTTCATTCTTTCAGTCAAACTCTTATCATTTTATTCTTAATTTTTTATGTCATTTCACTTATCCATTTTATGTTATTTGATCTTTCGTCTTACATTTTTATTATTGTTTTAGTATGATGGTTTTTAGCTCCAGTGTTTCCTTGTGGGGGCTCTCCGCACTGGGGGCTGCTCCTGGTCCACTTCTGGGGCTGCTGCCAGAGGACGGCTTCGCCTGCATGGCTATAGGCCACTGCATTGTGTTGTGGGGCCTCGTGTCTGTGCGGGGCGGGGAAGTCTCCGGCTGCACTCCTTGTGGGCCGGGGGCCCTCCTCAGTGTGGATAGCCCCCAAAGGTAGCTTATTCCTTATCAGTCCTCGGTGCTCAGCCATGTCTCTCTCTCTCCCTTCTCTTAACAGTTAGTATGAATGTGTATGGGAGTAGGTGTGTATGTGTGTTTGCCTGCGAATGTGTGTGTGGATTTGTCTTTTTCTTATGTTGTTTTTAGCCTCTGTGAGGCACTTTGTGTTGCTTTTAAAGCATGAAAAGTGCCCTATAAATAAATAAAGTTTGAAGTTTGAAGTTTGAAGTTTGAATGGGATCAAGACACCAGAGCTGCAGTAGCTTTCTCCTCTTCACAGCTCCTAATCACTGCTCAGCCACACCTGTGTAAAAGAGCAGAGTAAGTGAGGCTGATCAGCCAGAGAGTAAAGGGGGAGAGCATGTAACAACGCTGCCCCCTGCTACTCACAGAGGCACAGTGCACAAGGTGTAATGGTCACCTGCTGACTTAATTTCCCTTAAGTGTAATGTTCCGGTGTAGAATAGAAGTTGCAATTTGTGAAACAATAGTGCCCTTTGCTCAGGTCGAGGATGTAGCTCTCTGTTTTGAAGTGCAATCAAGCTTTGTTTCAGAGAAGTCTGTGAGCCGCCAGGAGAAATGCAGCCGCTGTCACAGGGTAAGTGACGATTCTTTTAGACCAATCAGTGGTCTGCAGTGTGTTGCTCCACCGTCTGAGAGTGGATCGGTTTAGTCTGGCACCCATACGGAAGGGTCCCAAAAAAGTAGGCCCACTCGTCTCGGTTTTTAGGGATCCGTCCTGGCATAAGTCAGTAGAAACGCTGCAAAAAGCGCATCATAACGATACGAACAGAAGCGGTCTGCTTGGTGGAAACGCGGCTTTAGTTTCTGAAGATTTGTGTGTTGTGTATTTGGATTCTTTATTTTCAGTTTACTATGAGTCATTTAGTTGTTTTCTTCATGCTGTGCTGACGTGTGACGTGTCACCTCATAAACAAACTCAGAGCTTTCCAGAGAGGTGTAGTTACAGTTCAGTTACTATAGCAGGATATTAAGATTAGAAACTAGAGAGACAGATAGAGAGGGAAACAGGAGCCCTGTGTGTCAGTCTCCCCCCAGCAGTCTAAACCTTCAGCAGCATGACTAAAAGCTGGTTCAGACCTGATCCAGCTCTAACTGTAAGCTCTATCAAAAAGGAAAGTTTTCAGTCCACTCTTAAAGGCAGAGACCAATATTGATAAATTATTCCAAAGAAGAGGAGCCTGATAACTAAAGGCTCGACCTCCCAGTCTACTTTTAGAGACCCTAGGTACAATGAGCAGACCTGGTGCTGAGAACGCAGGGACCTAGACGGATAATACGGAACAATGAGCTCTTTAAAATAGGATGGCCTGGTGCCATTAAGCGCTTTGTAAATCAGAAGAAGTGTGGTGATCTCTCTCACCACAGTCTGGTCTTGTCCTGAACTCCCCTGCAGTGCAGGCTGCACTCCCAGTCCCTCCCTCACTTTTACACACCTGCACCGGATTCCCCTGCACACCTGCCTGCAATCACTGACACTCTGTGGCTTCACTTCAGGACTGCTGCAGCAGAGGACAGACGCCAGAGTATTTCCACTCATCCTGTGTGCCTCCACGTGTTCCCTGCTCTTCAGCCCAGCCACACCCACGCTGCCAAAAGCTCTCACTCAATCACTGGATTCTGGGATTTGCACCACTCACACCAGTGTAAATAAAATCATTGTTTAATAATTAACAAATAATGAAAGGACATGAGGATTTTGTAAGATTATAGAAACTTCCTGATACACATACCAAAATCTTGTAAATGAAATAAAATAATTAATGAGAGCCTTCCCTTACTCACAATACTCAGGTAATAGTCCAAAATAAGGAATTAAATTAAACAATTTCTCCCCCTCAGTGTAACAGCCGTACTGTAGCTGCTAATATATTCAATTTGAAAAAGCTATGAGAAATGGCAGCCATCTTTGACTTTTTCCAAACCATGATACTCAAAAACTCAATATTTAACTCAAAACAGTTCAGTTATGTGTCAAAACCAAATTTCTGTCTCATACAAATAGTCAGTGCCTCCGAAAAGCATCGTCCCTTTGGCTTTGTGTCAGCACTGCAAGTTAAAATGTTTAGATGTTTTGTCACTATGACAGAGGACCGTTGAAATATCCCTCATGTCCACCTCTCAGTCTGAGCCCAGTCCTTCATTGACAAAGGTTACTGTTCTCATTTTTCTGTCGAGCTAACAGAATACAATTATATATCAAACTGGATTAAAAATAAGAAAAAGACTCTACAGTAAGAGTAGCCTCCAAGGTCTGACATCATACATTGTGCTCATACTGCCAAGGAAATTGTAACCTTTTCCAGCAACACACATAAAGTCACTTCTCTGCATCAGAGTAAATAGAAAATGAATAAAGCCCAAAATACCATAAAATAATCACATAAACACAAAAACAAAGTAAATCATATGTAGCCTACAGCGCTGTCAATAAAGCTGGAGTTCAACAACTAACACTTCTTCACTGGTCGCTGTCCTCACCCTCCTTCTCCTGGACACCGTCCCTGCTCTCCTGACCAATCACACGCTGCTGTCTGTCTGACCACAGATTCTTGTTCACATCACAGTCTGTTTTCACAATCATGGACAGAACCTGTCATCCGTCCTCCTTTGAGTTATAGTTTCACCTGACTTCGATTTGACAGTTTATCAATGTTCCAAGAGATTCATACATGGTATTCATTGTTTATGTTGCAGACTCATTTTGACAGTTGAACAGACTATTGTGCTTGAGGTGACTCATACAATGAAATGATGCTGATATTTTTTGGAGAGACTGACTGTTAGACTGAGAATCAACCATCAGTTTAGATCAATGAGATGTATTCACTGGGAAATTGTTCTATATCTAAGCTAACTGTGCTAACTGTAGGCTTCCTGTACTTTGTCCTTTGCAAAACTGAACAAAAGCATTTGCAAATTGATGAAATCAATGAGAAATTCAATTATTATGTGAACAATTGCCAAGTAGTTTGGAGGTTTGTCCATGTTGTATCGAGAATGTAATTTCTGTTTCAAGAAATGGGCCAAACCAAGGGAGAAAAACTGTAATACCACAATGGTGTTAAATAGACACTAAGTTGGTGTGCATTGTTCTTCCACAGGTACCACTATAATAATCACCCCAAAACATACAGAAGAAATACTGAGAAGATTTATTTTTTCTTCAACATTTCACATAAAAAATGTGAAGGGTGTAGCGTAAATCATTGTCAAATAATGACTAATTAATTTGTCAACAGCAGAATGCCAGCATTCTACAGGAGCGAAAGTAAAACTTTGAAAAAGACATCGAAACTTACAATATGTGAGTTTAAATTTAAGTCTGGGCACCACCCAATTTTGGAGAAAACAGGGAAACTTTAGAAATGTTTACTGTCAGACTTAGGTGATTTAATAAGTTGTAGAATTACCTTAATTATCAAGTCTCGATATCAACAAGCCGTTACATCAAATGTGATTTCTTTTGACCGGTTTCCAGAGCCTGTTGATTTCAACCACACAAAGACAGAAAACAAGTTCTTTATATATGAAAAGTGTATTTACTAACTAAAAGAAGAAATATGTGCATGAATGAACAGATGAAAGATATGAAAGAGTAAATGCAAAGAGGAATGAAAAGTGATACTGACCATAATAAACCAGAATGAATGGAAGAAAGAACATTAATTAACCCACCTAACCTATTAATCTAACCCACCCTGAGAAGTCTCTGGGGCATTGACCACGATATACCAGTGAATGTAAGATTACTGAATCTTACTCAAGTCCAGAAGAAGGAGGAGAGTGAGGAGCGGTGGCGGTGACAGAGATGACAGAGCCCCACAGCAAATGTTCTTGGAGGGTCGGGATGATGGGGAGGCTGGCTGCGGTTCAGCTCCATCAGAGATCAGGAATGAAAAGAGAAAGAGCTCAAAGAGTTGAAGAAAAATCCTCCAGAAATGAGTCTGAGAGTTTACACTTCAACATCAACATTTATTGTTTGACAGAGCAGAGAACAAAGATCTTCATCCCTCCATTGAAACACTCTTCTTCCTCACATTCAAACATTTACAGTCAAGTTTACATCTCTCTCATGATAACATCAATAAAACCAATAAAAGACAGAACAGTCAGAGCTGAGCTGAAGCCTTCATCACAATAATCCTTAGATAAGACAAATACAAGCAAGACTTCCTATCAATGATGAGCATCTAAACAGAGCAAACAGAGATGAAGCTCAGAGCAGAGGAATCTTCATATGAACAGCTGTGTTTCTCTCAGAGCCAGCTTCAGCTCTGATTGTTGTTATCCAGCAGCAGTGTTTGTCTTTGTTCTTTTCTGAGCAATAAGAGAAATGAAAATCACTTTGAGACAGAGCTT
This sequence comes from Halichoeres trimaculatus, assembly GCF_033239565.1. NCBI lineage: Eukaryota > Metazoa > Chordata > Actinopteri > Labriformes > Labridae > Halichoeres > Halichoeres trimaculatus. The sequence goes on along the minus strand of NW_027437226.1, from coordinate 277,256 downwards.
CTTAGACTGACTTAGGAACCCACTGTGGACACAGAGCTGGAGTCTCCAGGCTCTGTGCTGAGCTTTAGACATCTCAGGGTCTCTGTCTCCATCCTAATGCAAAGTACTTTAAGGTCAGGACGAGGATCACTAAAAAGTTAAGAACAAACAACAACATCACAGCTGCTATCAGTCCCTGTTGCTGGGAGAGAGCCATCCTTCCTGGACCCCCTGAGTCTGGTTTCTTAGCTTCAGTGCTACAGGGGGTCTGGTTCCTGGCTGGTTCAGTAGTAGAGGGGGTCTGGTTCCTGGCTGGTTCAGTAGTAGAGGGGGTCTGGTTCCTGGCTGGTTCAGTAGTAGAGGGGGTCTGGTTCCTGGCTGGTTCAGTAGTAGAGGGGGTCTGGTTCCTGGCTGGTCCAGTCTTAGACTGAGTCTGGTTCCTGGCTGCTGTAGAGAGATCAACAGATCAGAGTCAGTCATGGAAAGAAAAAGTCAGTGACTGCAGATAAACTCTAAAACGTCCTCAACAGGAAATCAGAGCAGCCCTTTTCTCTCAGGTTCTTCTTCTTCCTCTCTGAGGACGTCTTTGTCTCTCTGGATTCATCCTATCAAATGTTAGCCGCTGATCTCTGAACCTGAGCTGATTTGATTTTTCTTTGTCTCCACAAACGTTCACTGACTTTACTCACCAGTCACTGTGAGGAGACATCCGCCCACACTGGAACCAGAATCTGTTATCACTCCACACCAGTACTGTCCTGAGTCTTCAGTCCTGAGTGAGGACACATGAAGTCTGATCCGTCCCTCTCTGAGGAGGTCTTTGTCACACTGGAATCGTCCTGAAAGCTCCCCATCCCTCAGTGGGATCTCAACTCCATCCTGGAAATCAAACAGGGCTGAGAATTTCCTTTTTTTCATCATGTCACAGAAAACATAGAGACCTTTCAGAGAGGGGTGAGGTTTTGGTGTGAAGGTCCAGTCCAGGGTGAGGCTCTGCTTCTCCTCAGCCTGATAGGAGCTGAGACCCATGTTGAGCTCTAATCCTGTAGAGGAGACAGAGAGGAAAAGAGAGGGGCAGAAAAACACAGCAACATGTGAGTCTTTACACACGTTTTCTCATCAAGTGTTGAAGTCTTTCACTCAGTCTCAAAGTGGATCTCCTCTTTTCTCTTTGAGGACAATAAAGTGAAGGTGGAAACTAACCACAGACACAGCAGCTCAGAGCCGTGAGCAGCAGGAACCTGGAGACCATCTTCTCCCTGAAAACACACACATGAGGTCAAAGGTCAGTCCCACAGTCTGTGTGGAATCATGGAAACACTCAGGGATGGAGAATCCTGCTTTGACACTCAGCTGAGCTGCACATTGATGCTGAAACAGTGTGAGCTCCAGGCTGAACACAACCAACACACTTGAAGAGCTGTGTGAAGCTGCAGTGAGGACTTTCTGTCACTAGAGGGCGCCCTTCATCCTCATTTCAAAGTGACTGCATGAAACAGGTTGACATTGAGCTGTGTGAAGCCAAAGGTTCCCCTGGAACAGAGACAAATAAGGCTTGGTCTGAAAAATCAGCTTTAAACTTGTTCAAACATCATCTTCCATCTTTGTTTCAATGTGTAGTTTACATTTCTGTTGGTGTCACAGTATTTGATATGACATTTCTACCATTTGAACCAGTTCAAGAATCAGTCCCATTTAACTGTCAAATGGTGTAACCACAAAAGCATGACAAGTGTTAAAGACTTCACCTTCATTGTCATTTTTTACAGCACAGTAAACTGATCAATCCTGAACTTTTTTGCTGAGTATCAGATTTTTGAGGAGCGTTGGTTCCAGCAGTTGACCCTGATCAGGTCCACGTCTTTCATCCCTCTAGTGGGCTGCTGTGATGAGTCGGGAGCGCGGTTCTGACCACAGTCACACATGAAAATGGTGGCTTTCTTGTTCACATTATTCACTGGGAAAAATGCACAAAAGTTTGTGACAATGACACAAAACATACAAACTGAAGTGTGGTTTTGCTTTTTAACCATTTAAAAAAAAAACAGTTTTAAAGTACATTTTATTAAATATAGCAGAAATAGTGTGGCTAGTGCCATGAATTTTGATAATATATATTTTTTTTAAATATATATAATAAAAAAGATTACAATACAAAGTTATGTGTTAAGATTATTAAGTATAATTTTCAAAAGGGGAAAAAATCAATTGTTTATTAAAAATAATTTACAAAAAATAGCTGTCTCTTGGTTTCATGTCACTGGTGTCACTATTTGTAAAAACCTTTATTTTGAAAAAACTGCTGTGTCCCTGTAAACATTTTTGGGGGTAAGAGCTCATGGGAGGCATGTCCATTATGAGAAGCACACGGTAAGTCAGCATCTTCTCCTCATATCTTGACAATTTCAAGAATTATCTACAAATTTCATGTGAGTATTTCAAATGAATAACTGGTGTTACGGAGTTTGTAGTAAGGGAAAAAGAAATTTAATTAAAATAATTGATCACACTGCATGATGAGTTGATATATTTCCAAGTTAAGACGTGTGGTTTTGCCATCTTGAATAGGCCATTTTATCTGCACTTTTGTCGTTTTGGTTAGTAACACCACTGACAATCACTAGCACCAGTAATACCTTAAATAAAAAAATAGGTCAGTTTGTACATAAACCAGACTAATTGGTTTAATTGCTGTTTCAGTGTTGGCAAAGTTAAGTGCTGCTGAAAAGCAAGGACTCTACAGACAGCGCAGGGATGCTGACCAAGAATGCAGGGCAGCCTACCTAAAAAGAATGAATGATATTAAAAAACACTTACTTGAATGAAATAGAAACTCAAAGAAAATGATCTCATTTTTTGTTTATTTATAATGCTAAGTGGTCAACTATTATGAGACTTTTTTTTAATTAAAAAAAAAAAAAGATGCAAAAAAAGAAAATGAAATTGCTGTTCAGAAAGCTACCATTTTCATAGAATGACTGGTTCAGATGATGACCTACTGGCTGATGGAGCTCAGTGTGTTGTTGAAATGCATCCCTCTACCTGAGTGGTGGTTGATGTCCTGATCTAATGAAGAGCCCACAGTGGAATAACTCAGGCTGCATCTGTCCTCATCTTTCTCCCTCAGACATGAAGAAATCAAGGATTTGAAACCGCTGCTCATCAAGCTGTCAAAGCTGAGCCTGTTCTTCCTCACACTGGCTGTGATTGATCAGAAAACAGCTCAATCAGGGAAATCTGCTCCATTGAAGGAGGTGAAGGATCAGAACAGAGTTTTCTTTGAACACACTGAACTTCAGCTCCACATGAAGCTGAGCACCATCAATGCTTTGAGTCAGGAATCAGAGCTGCGTGCAGGTTCAGACTTCAGCAAAGACTTTGGAGCTAACTCTGAACTCTCTGACACATCCATTCAGTCTCACAGAACACACACACAGCACAGAGCAGACCAGAAGAATCCACAGACAATAATGAGACAGACTTTACAACCTGTTGATGCAACACTACAAGAAGGAGACATTCAGACGGCATGAAGACATTATTCCATACACACCTGTTAGAGTTCAGTCACAGCTGGGGCAGAAAGCAGGTCTGAAGAGGAGGAGAGCTCTCTGACAGACGTCCTCTGTCCTCTTTCTGTATGATGCTGATGAAAAACCAACTCTGATGATAAAGAGGTTGGTCAGTGGGAGGAGCACTCTGTCCACCATTGGTCCCAGTAATTGTGAGGGGCGGTCTCTCCTTCCACCTCCCTGAGGACGCCTCCAATCAGACCGTGACCCACCACCGTCCCTGAGCTCGACACCATCACTGCTGCCACTCGTGCTGCTGCTACCACAGCAACTGCTGAAGCTGTGGCCTCCGTATGTGGGACCGGCCCTTCCACTGGTGACACTGTGGCCCCCCCCCTCTCCTCTCCTCTCCTCTCCTCTCCTCTCCTCTCCTCTCCTCTCCTCTCCTCTCCTCTCCTCTCCTCTCCTCTCCTCTCCTCTCCTCTCACTGGAACTCCTCTCCTCTCTCCTAATTTCTGGGCCTGCTCCTTCTCCTCATGGGCCTGCTCCTCCTCCCTCCAGGCCTGCTCCTCCTCCATCTCTCACAGGGACTCCTCTTTGTTTTGGGTCTGCTCCTCTTCCCCCTGGGCCTGCTCTTCCTTCTCTTGGGCTTGCTCCTGCTCCTGCTCCTCCTCTCACTGGAGCTCCTTTTCCTCTTCCTCTGCCTGATCTGTTGTGCCTCCTTGAACATTCAGCAGACTTTCCTCAACTGGCTGTTTGAGCTGTAATCACATCATATGGACCAAGTGTCTTTAATCTGGAGAGGTTATGTTTAATGAATGGAGCCAGGTGTGTTCATGGTTTTTTAATTTTGCTGACTATGACATGAATGTTGCTTCACATTAGTTTTATGCTGAGAATTTCATTGTTTTGCAACTTGTGTTTTAGCGAGACGTGTTGGTGTTCAGATTCATGAGGAAAGGAGGATTGTGTTTTGTGAATTGTGTCTTCATGTGAAATGTGTTCCTGCTTTTGGCCAATGGGAGCTAGTTTTATCAAATGTGTTTAGAGGACTGCTCCTTTGGCTTTTGTGTTTTATCTATTGGGATAAGAAACAGGGATAAGAAAGAAAGGTGCCGGGTGTGAATTAAGCAGTGTGGGAGACCCCATGACCAGCTGAATCCCTCTAAAATCAATATAACACCTACGTCTGTGATTCTGAGGTAAGGTGCTATCCAACATCAGCTAACCGTATTGCTGTGTTTTAGGTCAAATAACAACAGCAAAGAAGGATTTCTCAATGGCAGGTTTCTTCTCTTAAAACTTGAGCTATTGTGTATTATTTAAGCTGAATAAATGCTGGTGACAGATAGAGATAATTTCTGACATACTGGTATCTTTAAGCATTTGGTGGACGGACGACCTACAACCCAGTTCCCAAATCCTGTGGCTGCTCTTTCTTCTTTCTCGAGGAGAGAACATCAAGGAGGAAGCAGAAAACCTCCACCTAAAAGGTTTGTGTTAATTAGTGCAGTTCAATTGTATGAGACTAATAATATTCCCTGCGTAAAATACTTAAATGTGAGAGCATTTTATTGTAGGTGTATAATATCTGTTGGTGTCTTGCAGCTGTCAAATGTAATGTTTTGATTCATACAACACATTAATATCTACACACATTTTGGGATTGTTAAAAGCGATTTAATGCATTTAATTTTAGTCTTGTCTTTAAAATAGCAAATAGTAAAATATCACAGAAAAATCACTGTTAACCGGGCATTAGGAGATCTTTAATCAGTGCAACATCAAAGAGCTATTGCAAGGTTGCATTCAGTGTGGCTACCTTAAATTTGGAGATGGACTGATGACTGATAAAGGGTTTTGGATTGAGAAGGAGGTGGAGGAGATCGGTCAAAGACTGAACATCCCACCTTTTGCCAGGTCCAACCGTCAGATGCCACACACAGATGTTGAGATGACAAAAAAAAAAAAAAAAAAAAGCCAAGCACAGGGTTCATGTTGAGAAGGCAATTGCTAAAATTTAAAAATTACAGATTGTTTCTGGTAGAACACCAATTTCCTGTCTTGCAAACAGTAATCAGATCTGGTACGTAGTAAGTGTGCTGTCCAACTTCCAACAGCACATCATCAAAGATTAAAGCCAAATGTGAATATATTTATATATAACATAATATAACATATTTCTATGTACTGAGTATAACACTAGGTAACATTCATTAACAAAAAAAGAAAGTTTCTCATTGCAAACTTGAATGTTCCCCAAAGTCCAATGTACATGATGAATGACCTCTACAGCTGAAGACATTTTGTGTCTTGGCTTAAAAAACAGCAGTTACTGGTAGAGCTTCAGTAGAGAATTGTGTACATATTGTACTAACATCTTTAAACATCTTGTTCCTATTTTCTTGGGGATACTTTTGGTACATTTTAATGTTTATAGATAGTCACATTTTTGCTTCTCTTCTTGTTAGTCTTGTATGAAATACCACTTCATGTTTGGAACTCAAATGATTTTTTATGAAAATAAATCCCTCATCTACTCTCAGTTATAAGCTCATTTCATTCACCTGATGGCTTAAACCACTTCCAAGGGGGTACTTGTTTTCTCCCACAGTGATATCAACAGGAGGTCTGTTGACAAGGTAGCTGATGGGTGTTCCTACCTGCCTCCTCAGTAAATCTAAATCCTCATCTGTTACAGGGCAGCTCCTGGAAAAATATGGTATCAAGAAGCTGAAATACTTAGTTTAACAACATTTACTTTTTTATGACAATGCATATATTTGCTGGACTGTTGTGCCTTCATTAAATCAAGTATAGATCAGTCCCACAATATATGTGAGAAATATCCTGGCGCGCTGTAAACAAACTCAAATTTAGTTTAGCAAGAAATGGACAAACACACGATAACGACCTCTGACATACATTAATTTAAATCTTTATCATACATATCGGCTTACCCTGCTGTAAAAGAACACTGTTGTTCTTGTATATGATTGTTTTTGATGTGAAGTGACAGTACATGACTGGAATCTGTGCACTTTTCCCTCTATTTTAACGTCCTCTTTATTTGATATCACTGTAAAACATGTCCAGAAATCTGCACATTTCTCCTAAAAAATATCACTCACCAGTACCGCTAAAAACTCCACGTTTCATGCTGGAAGAGTAAAGCTTGACAGGCTTAGCAACAGTAACCAAAGGGGGCAGGGCCAAGCCATAGGTCAGTTATATTAAAGGGAGCTTGACAGTAAATGTGTGAGAGTTTGACAGTAAATGTAAAAGAAAGTATGATTTATTTCTCAAGGGGCCTCCCATAATAATTTACTAAAGTTCTTCGGCTTAAGGCTTTAGGAATAAATCCGGGCCACGGCACCATGACAAAATGTTGCAGCCTCCAACATTTTACCTTAGCCGCCAGAGAGTGTGAGGTTGGATCCTTGGATTCATATTTGCCTGACACGCTTTAGTTTATGGTGAAACATAACGCTGAGATCCAAAATGCTTTTCGGGGATTTATTGTGCAAAAAACATCAGGCTATCACAGCGCTATGAGTTGGATATGTGGAAGGCACGGAAACCAGGATTTAACTGAAAAAAGGGGTGATTAGTGAGTGAATGAAATAGCCAAAGCGGTCAACTCCGTTGGGAACCATCCCCAACTCACATACACTCAAACACCGTGATCCTCAGCCTCTATCTGTTTGTCTCTTACAGGAATATTACTATCCATGCAGATTTTATAGAATGTGTGAGATACAGAAAAAAGAAAAAGGAAAAAACCTGCTTGCTGCCTTACTTATATGCTGTTATGGTCCCCAAAACAGCTCATATCAAGGAGACACAAACATAATTAAAACAGTCAAGAATTACCGAGTTACTTTTTTTTATTGGCAAGAAAAAACAGGTTAGGTGACCAAATCAAATCAAAATAAACACCATAACTATTTTCCGGCCAAATACCAAAGAAAACTAACAAAATACTGGTGGGCCAGCTTAAAGGAACAAAAGAAAGGGAGCCATAACTGTCCAGCCCATGTGAGGGCCGGGGGAACAGGATTCTCCCTTCTACCTGAAAGAAAACCCCTAAATACTTAACCAATAGAAATAAAACCGAAAACTAGACCACTGGACCCACCAGAAATAAAAGAAGAAAAGAAAACTACTTGAGGTCACACAGAACCGACTTCTGCTCTCTCAGCCGCTCCTGCAGCTGCTGCTGTGTTGGATGAAGAGTTTTGCCCTGGTTGACGCAAGGACGCTTGGTCGAGTTTTCTCCCAGGTAAAGCCCACAACCTGCCTTTTAGACCCAATTCCCACACCATTTTTTAAATCATTTTATGGCTTCTTTGAGGAACAGCTGCTGAACATTATGAATTGCTCTCTTCAGACAGGTGTTTTTCCTTCTTCTTTTAAAACGGCGGTGGTAAGGCCCCTCCTGAAGAAGAGCAATTTAGACCCTAATGTCTTAAAAAACTATCAGCCTGTATCCAACTTACCGTTTTGAAGTTAAGTTTTAGAAAAGCTTGTTTTTAACCAAGTAAATTATTTTTTAATTCAGAATAATATCTTAGAGAAGCATCAGTCTGGTTTTAGGTTGAATCACAGTACGGAGACGGCTCTTGTAAAGATTTTAAAGATTGTAAAGATATCAGGTGCAATTTAGATAACCATAAACTCACAGTCTTGGTGCTGCTGGATCTGACTGCCGCCTTCGACACAGTAGACCATCACATTTTATTAGACAGACTGAAGCACCTAGTTGGCCTCTCCGGTACTGTTTTGAATTGGTTCAACTCTTACCTGACTGATCGCAGCTTCTTTGTAAGTTTGGATACACGTTCCTCAGGAACCCATGAGATTAAGTGTGGGGTCCCCCAGGGGTCAATTTTAGGTCCAACTCTTTTTAATCTTTACATGCTTCCCCTGGGGGATGTCATCAGAAGGCACGGCGTCAGCTTCCATAGTTATGCTGATGACACGCAGCTGTACATCGCCGTGTCTCCTGATGACACAGGGCCTATTGATGCCCTTTTTAAATGCATCTTAGATATAAAGTCATGGATGGCAGCAAATTTCCTACGACTCAACCAGGACAAAACAGAAGTTCTGGTCATCGGCCCTGAAGGCCAGAGAGAGAAACTTTTACCAAAACTTCAAGGTCTCAAACCAACAAATTCTGTAAAAAATCTGGGCGGGATTTTTGACTCTGAGCTTTCTTTTATGCCACACATTAAGAATGTAACTAAGATCAGTTTTTATCATCTCAAAAATATAGCCAGAGTCCGCCCGTTTCTCTCTCAGGCCAGCACGGAGGAGTTAATGCATGCTTTTATCTCTCCTCGTTTAGATTATTGTAATGTCCTGCTCTCTGGTCTTGCCAAAAAGACAATTTCCAACCTCCAATTATTACAGAATTCAGCCGCACGAGTGCTGACGAGGACCAGAGGGCGGGAACATATTACTCCAGTCTTAAAATCGCTGCATTGGCTCCCTGTGCGTTTCAGGATCGATTTTAAGGTTCTTTTAATAGTTTATAAATGTCTTAACGGCCTCGGGCCTTCTTATTTATCTGACCTGTTTTTACCGTATCAGCCCTCACAGACCCTGAGGTCCTCTGGCACTGGCCTTTTAACCATACCAAAAGTTAGACCTAAGACACGCGGGGAGGCGGCTATTACTTATTATGGCCCCCGATTGTGGAACAGCCTGCCAGAGAATCTCAGGGCTGCAGAGTCTGTTGATATTTTTAAAAAACGGCTTAAAACTCACCTTTTTAATCAAGCTTTTACTTGATTTGACCAAGTTAATTTATTCTTTTATTACTTATTGTTTTATTGTATTACTGTATATCTTCTTCATTCTTTCAGTCAAACTCTTATCATTTTATTCTTAATTTTTTATGTCATTTCACTTATCCATTTTATGTTATTTGATCTTTCGTCTTACATTTTTATTATTGTTTTAGTATGATGGTTTTTAGCTCCAGTGTTTCCTTGTGGGGGCTCTCCGCACTGGGGGCTGCTCCTGGCCCACTTCTGGGGCTGCTGCCAGAGGACGGCTTCGCCTGCATGGCTATAGGCCACTGCATTGTGTTGTGGGGCCTCGTGTCTGTGCGGGGCGGGGAAGTCTCCGGCTGCACTCCTTGTGGGCCGGGGCCCTCCTCAGTGTGGATAGCCCCCAAAGGTAGCTTATTCCTTATCAGTCCTCGGTGCTCAGCCATGTCTCTCTCTCTCCCTTCTCTTAACAGTTAGTATGAATGTGTATGGGAGTAGGTGTGTATGTGTGTTTGCCTGCGAATGTGTGTGTGGATTTGTCTTTTTCTTATGTTGTTTTTAGCCTCTGTGAGGCACTTTGTGTTGCTTTTAAAGCATGAAAAGTGCCCTATAAATAAATAAAGTTTGAAGTTTGAAGTTTGAAGTTTGAATGGGATCAAGACACCAGAGCTGCAGTAGCTTTCTCCTCTTCACAGCTCCTAATCACTGCTCAGCCACACCTGTGTAAAAGAGCAGAGTAAGTGAGGCTGATCAGCCAGAGAGTAAAGGGGGAGAGCATGTAACAACGCTGCCCCCTGCTACTCACAGAGGCACAGTGCACAAGGTGTAAAGGTCACCTGCTGACTTAATTTCCCTTAAGTGCAATGTTCCTGTGTAGAATAGAAGTTGCAATTTGTGAATAATACAATGTCTCATTAAAGCAATTTTAAGCAGGATGGTTTTAAAGAAAATCTAATTCTGTTTTTTTTATAGAATGTGTGAGATGCAGAAAAAAGAAAAAAGGAAAAAACCTGCTTTCTGCCGTACATATACGTTGCCCTCTACTCGTCTTGGTTTTTAGGGATCTGTCCTGGGATAAGTCAGTAGAAACGCTGCAAAAAGCGCATCATACCGATACGAACCGAAGCGGTCTGCTTGGTGGAAACGCGGCTTTAGTTTCTGAAGATTTGTGTGTTGTGTATTTGGATTCTTTATTTTCAGTTAACTATGAGTCATTTAGTTGTTTTCTTCATGCTGTGCTGATGTGTGACGTGTCACCTCATAAACAAACTCAGAGCTTTCCAGAGAGGTGTAGTTACAGTTCAGTTACTATAGCAGGATATTAAGACTATAAGTTAGAAAGACAGATAGAGAGGGAAACAGGAGCCCTGTGTGTCAGTCTCCCCCCAGCAGTCTAAACCTTCAGCAGCATGACTAAAAGCTGGTTCAGACCTGATCCAGCTCTAACTGTAAGCTCTATCAAAAAGGAAAGTTTTCAGTCCACTCTTAAAGGCAGAGACCTCAATTGGTAAATTATTCCAAAGAAGAGGAGCCTGATAACTAAAGGCTCGACCTCCCAGTCTACTTTTAGAGACCCTAGGTACAATGAGCAGACCTGGTGCTGAGAACGCAGGGACCTAGACGGATAATACGGAACAATGAGCTCTTTAAAATAGGATGGCCTGGTGCCATTAAGTGCTTTGTAAATCAGAAGAAGTGTGGTGATCTCTCCCACCACAGTCTGGTCTTGTCCTGAACTCCCCTGCAGTGCAGGCTGCACTCCCAGTCCCTCCCTCACTTTTACACACCTGCACCGGATTCCCCTGCACACCTGCCTGCAATCACTGACACTCTGTGGCTTCACTTCAGGACTGCTGCAGCAGAGGACAGACGCCAGAGTATTTCCACTCATCCTGTGTGCCTCCACGTGTTCCCTGCTCTTCAGCCCAGCCACACCCACGCTGCCAAAAGCTCTCACTCAATCACTGGATTCTGGGATTTGCACCACTCACACCAGTGTAAATAAAATCATTGTTTAATAATTAACAAATAATGAAAGGACATGAGGATTTTGTAAGATTATAGAAACTTCCTGATACACATACCAAAATCTTGTAAATGAAATAAAATAATTAATGAGAGCCTTCCCTTACTCACAATACTCAGGTAATAGTCCAAAATAAGGAATTAAATTAAACAATTTCTCCCCCTCAGTGTAGCAGCCGTACTGTAACTGCTAATATATTCAATTTGACAAAGCTATGAGAAATGGCAGCCATCTTTGACTTTTTCCAAACCATGATACTCAAAAACTCAATATTTGAATAAAAGTTGATTTCTTACACCGTATTGACTTAAAATAGCAATAGAAATAACATAAAAAAGAAAATTATACAAAATCAAGACCTCTAAAAAAAAAATCAAAAATTCGATTGTGGCAGTTTTCAGAAAAAGAGCTGAAAAACATTTTTTCTTTCTATCTGGTTTCTTAACCCTCAGACAAAAAATGTTTCATAGACCCTTATCTCCAATTTGAAGCAGAAAACAAAACTTTTGCATTAACCTTGAAATGATGGAGTGCCAAAGCACCTCACTAAATTTATTTTAAGACCTCACTTCTCAGCCCTGCCAACCTCTGTTTCTCCTTTCTGCATTCCTGCTGCTAAACATAAAAATGGCTTCAGAGGTGCAGGTCTACAGCTCCTGAGAACAAAGGTGACCCATTATAAAACCACAGGATACAAATCCACATGTTGGTCACTATGGAAACACATTTCACCACATACATGTGCAGAAACAGACTCGATGTTCTCAACACTCTTAAACACTCTTGATGATTTTGCTAAAAGTAACCTGGACTGATCAGCATAACACCATGGATCACCTGCAAAAAGCTCATATCTCTCCCAAAACAGTTCAGTTATGTGTCAAAACCAAATTTCTGCCTCATACAAATAGTCAGTGCCTCCGAAAAGCATCGTCCCTTTGGCTTTGTGTCAGCACTGCAAGTTAAAATGTTTAGATGTTTTGTCACTATGACAGAGGACCGTTGAAATATCCCTCATGTCCACCTCTCAGTCTGAGCCCAGTCCTTCATTGACAAAGGTTACTGTTCTCATTTTTCTGTCGAGCTAACAGAATACAATTATATATCAAACTGGATTAAAAATAAGAAAAAGACTCTACAGTAAGAGTAGCCTCCAAGGTCTGACATCATACATTGTGCTCATACAGCCAAGGAAATTGTAACCTTTTCCAGCAACACACATAAAGTCACTTACTCACCGTTACACTAAGAATCGACCATCAGTTTAGATCAATGAGATGTATTCACTGGGAAATTGTTCAATATCTAAGCTAACTGTGCTAACTGTAGGCTTCCTGTACTTTGTCCTTTGCAAAACTGATCAAAAGCATTTGCAAATTGATTAAATTAATGAGAAATTCAATTATTATGTGAACAATTGCCAAGTAGTTTGGAGGTTTGTCCATGTTGTATCGAGAATGTAATTTCTGTTTCAAGAAATGGGCCAAACCAATGGAGAAAAACTGTAATACCACAATGGTGTTAAATAGACACTAAGTTGGTGTACATTGTTCTTCCACAGGTACCACTATAATAATCACCCCAAAACATACAGAAGAAATACTGAGAAGATTTATTTTTTCTTCAACATTTCACATAAAAAATGTGAAGGGTGTAGCGTAAATCATTGTCAAATAATGACTAATTAATTTGTCAACAGCAGAATGCCAGCATTCTACAGGAGCGAAAGTAAAACTTTGAAAAAGACATCGAAACTTACAATATGTGAGTTTAAATTCAAGTCTGGGCACCACCCAATTTTGGAGAAAACAGGGAAACTTTAGAAATGTTTACTGTCAGACTTAGGTGATTTAATAAGTTGTAGAATTACCTTAATTATCAAGTCTCGATATCAACAAACCGTTACATCAGATGTGATTTCTTTTGACCGGTTTCCAGATCCTGTTGATTTCAACCACACCAAGACAGAAAACAAGTTCTTTATATATGAAAAGTTTATTTACTAACTAAAAGAAGAAATATGTGCATGAATGAACAGATGAAAGATATGAAAGAGTAAATGCAAAGAGGAATGAAAAGTGATACTGACCATAATAAACCAGAATGAATGGAAGAAAGAACATTAATTAACCCACCTAACCTATTAATCTAACCCACCCTGAGAAGTCTCTGGGGCATTGACCACGATATACCAGTGAATGTAAGATTACTGAATCTTACTCAAGTCCAGAAGAAGGAGGAGAGTGAGGAGCGGTGGCGGTGACAGAGATGACAGAGCCCCACAGCAAATGTTCTTGGAGGGTCGGGATGATGGGGAGGCTGGCTGCGGTTCAGCTCCATCAGAGATCAGGAATGAAAAGAGAAAGAGCTCAAAGAGTTGAAGAAAAATCCTCCAGAAATGAGTCTGAGAGTTTACACTTCAACATCAACATTTATTGTTTGACAGAGCAGAGAACAAAGATCTTCATCCCTCCATTGAAACACTCTTCTTCCTCACATTCAAACATTTACAGTCAAGTTTACATCTCTCTCATGATAACATCAATAAAACCAATAAAAGACAGAACAGTCAGAGCTGAGCTGAAGCCTTCATCACAATAATCCTTAGATAACACAAATACAAGCAAGACTTCCTATCAATGATGAGCATCTAAACAGAGCAAACAGAGATGAAGCTCAGAGCAGAGGAATCTTCATATGAACAGCTGTGTTTCTCTCAGAGCCAGCTTCAGCTCTGATTGTTGTTATCCAGCAGCAGTGTTTGTCTTTGTTCTTTTCTGAGCAATAAGAGAAATGAAAATCACTTTGAGACAGAGCTTCTTAGACTGACTTAGGAACCCACTGTGGACACAGAGCTGGAGTCTCCAGGCTCTGTGCTGAGCTTTAGACATCTCAGGGTCTCTGTCTCCATCCTAATGCAAAGTACTTTAAGGTCAGGACGAGGATCACTAAATAGTTAAGAACAAACAACAACATCACAGCTGCTATCAGTCCCTGTTGCTGGGAGAGAGCCATCCTTCCTGGACCCCCTGAGCCTGGTTTCTTAGCTTCAGTGCGACGGGGGGTCTGGTTCCTGGCTGGTTCAGTAGTAGAGGGGGTCTGGTTCCTGGCTGGTCCAGTCTTAGACTGAGTCTGGTTCCTGGCTGCTGTAGAGAGACCAACAGATCAGAGTCAGTCATGGAAAGAAAAAGTCAGTGACTGCAGATAAACTCTAAAACGTCCTCAACAGGAAATCAGAGCAGCCCTTTTCTCTCAGGTTCTTCTTCCTCTCTGAGGACGTCTTTGTCTCTCTGGATTCATCCTATCAAATGTTAGCCGCTGATCTCTGAACCTGAGCTGATTTGATTTTTCTTTGTCTCCACAAACGTTCACTGACTTTACTCACCAGTCACTGTGAGGAGACATCCGCCCACACTGGAACCAGAATCTGTTTTCACTCCACACCAGTACTGTCCTGAGTCTTCAGTCCTGAGTGAGGACACATGAAGTCTGATCCGTCCCTCTCTGAGGAGGTCTTTGTCACACTGGAATCGTCCTGAAAGCTCCCCATCCCTCAGTGGGATCTCAACTCCATCCTGGAGAGCAAACAGGGCTGAGACTTTCCTTTTTTTCATCATGGCACAGAAAACATAGAGACCTTTCAGAGAGGGGTGAGGTTTTGGTGTGAAGGTCCAGTCCAGGGTGAGGCTCTGCTTCTCCTCAGCCTGATAGGAGCTGAGACCCATGTTGAGCTCTAATCCTGTAGAGGAGACAGAGAGGAAAAGAGAGGGGCAGAAAAACACAGCAACATGTGAGTCTTTACACACATTTTCTCATCAAGTGTTGAAGTCTTTCACTCAGTCTCAAAGTGGATCTCCTCTTTTCTCTTTGAGGACAATAAAGTGAAGGTGGAAACTAACCACAGACACAGCAGCTCAGAGCCGTGAGCAGCAGGAACCTGGAGACCATCTTCTCCCTGAAAACACACACATGAGGTCAAAGGTCAGTCCCACAGTCTGTGTGGAATCATGGAAACACTCAGGGATGGAGAATCCTGCTTTGACACTCAGCTGAGCTGCACATTGATGCTGAAACAGTGTGAGCTCCAGGCTGAACACAACCAACACACTTGAAGAGCTGTGTGAAGCTGCAGTGAGGACTTTCTGTCACTAGAGGGCGCCCTTCATCCTCATTTCAAAGTGACTGCATGAAACAGGTTGACATTGAGCTGTGTGAAGCCAAAGGTTCCCCTGGGACAGAGACAAATAAGGCTTGGTCTGAAAAATCAGCTTTAAACTTGTTCAAACATCATCTTCCATCTTTGTTTCAATGTGTAGTTTACATTTCTGTTGGTGTCACAGTATTTGATATGACATTTCTACCATTTGAACCAGTTCAAGAATCAGTCCCATTAAACTGTCAAATGGTTTCAAGTGTTAAAGACTTCACCTTCATAGGAGTTATGACAGCGTACTGATGAAATTATGAAATGAAATATCATCTCAAAGTGTGTTTCAAATCTTTCATTTTTAAACTGGATCTTTTGGCTTTTCACTGAAAAAAAAGAAATCTTATCAAGTGTTTTTGTCTTATTTTCAGCAGAAAATGTCTTTGCAGGCTTATAATGAGCCACATTAACCCGACAAGTCCAAAAAATGTCTGGTTTCAAGGTCTGAATTGCCTGTAATAAGTAAAAAATCTGGAACACAAAAAAAGTTGCTTGTATTAACACATTATTCAATTTTCCTTTTTCCGTTGGCAGAATATTTTTACTTTATACAAGCAACTCAGGCCTCATTTTTTCTTTTAAATAACTTGAAAGAAGACATTTTTCTGGACTGATAAGTTGAATGTGGCTCATATCAAGTATAATAAGACAAGAATACATTCAAACAGCTTGAAGACATTATTCCACACACACCTGTTAGAGTTCAGTCACAGCTGGAGGAGAAAGCAGGTCTGAAGAGGAGGAGAGCTCTGATAGACTTCCTCTGTCCTCTGGGGACATGTTGTTGAGTCTGAACAAGCACCAAGTGATATAAAGGGGATCACTGAAAGGAGCACTGTGTCCAACAGGAGGTGTGGGCATTCAGGAGGTAACAGGAAAGAAAAAAAATAGAACAAGTAGTTTGCCAAGCCTTGACATGTCCCTGATGATGCTGAAGGTGATGATGACTATGTGTGGGTCCATCGGGCTTTGGTTTCTTACAAAACCCACGAGTGAGTGTGAGTCCATTCACCTCCTCCTTCTGTCATCAGACGCCTGAAGCTGAACCCTGCTGGGACCACGCTCAATGATCTGACACCTGCCTCTTGTTCCTGACCTTCCGTTTCCACAGCAGGCAGCGTCACAGCATAACATGTCACTCCATAGCTGATCAGGTCTGAGCTGTTCTGTCAGTACATGCCTTCCAGCAGCTCTGACCCTGAAGATCATGATGCTCATGGACAATCAATAGTTGGGTGTGAACTTTTAAGAGAAACACAGCAGTAGAGATGTTGAGGCTCTGTGGCTTTATAAATGACAAAACTCAACCTTGACTCATAAAACTGAGCTGATGTTCATTTGACATTAAAAAGTCTTACAAGTGTTTATTTATTGTTTTTTGTTTTCAAGTCTTTTTAGACTCCAAAAGAGCCACATTCACCTGACATCTCTTTAAGGAGGATGGGGGGGGGCATGAGGTTTGCCAGGACCTGGACCTCTTCCATCCTCATCCAGCTTGTTGCCGTAGCTGCTGTGGCCCAGGAGGCTGAGGTGAGCCGTCTAAAAACCTGTGGAGGTCCTCTGCACATTTCTTTGGTTTGCAGCAGCTCCTTCCTGGGACAGGGCGCTGGAGCAGCTCCAGGCCAGCAGAGTGGTGGAGGCCATCTACCTGGAGCTGTGCTCCATCCACTTATCAAATGTGCAAACATACAAATTATTACCATTTGTCTTGACTCACTACTTTAACTATGAGTGACTATGATTGTATAACTATTATAACCCAGTGTTTGATTTTAGAATAAAATGTACTGTGCATCAGCCTGTCTAATAAATTGTAAATACTTTTTTAAGCCCAGATAAAAAGACAGAGCTGACTGTAAACTGTGACATTAGATAAGACTAAACTATGTTTGTGTTAAATTGATAATTCATCTATAAAGGTTTGAAGATGTAGTATGTTTTTATGTATTTAGCAGTCGGGGGAGGGCCGCAAAAATGTCTGAGACTTAAAAGTGGGCCCTGAGTTGTAAAAGGTTGGGAACCACTGCTCTAAAGCCAAGTTTTCCTTTTTAAAGTCCACAGGTCGTGTTGTAGTCTACAGCCGGCTGTTCTGTCAGAGTGTTGAAAGTCAGAGTCAGAATCCCGTCCTCTCAGGTCAGTCTTGACATGGCCAAAAGTCTTTTCAATCAGGTAAGGTCGGTTGGGATCGTATAGTGAGTTTTTGTTTACCCAAAAACACATTCCCCAAACCCTATGCACCGCTAAAACACATAGCACGCACACACTACACACAAAGAGTAGCCCCTTCTTATAATGCCCATTTTCCAAACTTTAACTTGTGTTTATGTTTAAAACATTCTACAAAAAAACATTTTTTTTATTTATTTAAACTAAACCTCAACATAATAACTTTAAGTTAGTCCTCTTTTATTTTCAATGATTGATGTCCCCCCTGAGGGAGACACAAACAGAAGCAGAGTCCCTCTGAGTGACATCTGCTGTCCCACACTCTCACACACAGGAGCAGAAAGGGAGTCAGATCGACACACATGGAGAGATAAAGGCACACAAAGAGAGGGTGAAGGTCATACTCACAAACATGAGGAGGGGCAGAAATTCATTCACACACTCACCCACAGACTTTGTCAACTTTTCGTATTCTGTTCTCCATAACAGTGGTTCCCAACCTTTTTTGGGCTGTGACCCCATTTTTACATCACAAGTTTCTGGCGACCCCAGACGCCTAAAACAAACATTTTTTTTGCTGAAAAATTGATGGTTCATGTAATAGTTCTCTCTCTCTCTCTCTCTCTCTCTCTCTCTCTGTATATATATATATATATATATATATATATATATATATATATATATATATAACTTAATCTTAACCAACGCTAAGGCTATATAATGTATACTATTATGGATGAGGCAAGAAAGTTAGGTTGAGAATTTTCCCGAGACAGGATATGTAGTGGAGCATATATTTACAGGCTGCAAATTAATACTGAACAAATAACTCAAACAATTAATTATGAAAGAGCTGCAGCATCTTAAACCAGCAACAACGAACATTTTAAAGATAAACCACAGTGCTTAAATTTCTGCTTCAGTGTTTTTGTGTCTTTTATGTATTGTGACTGTCTCTCTCAACTCACCATATTTAAAGTGATACTCCAGGATGGAACAAGTTGGGTCCCAGTGGCGTCGTTAGGCCTAATTTGAGGGGCTGAAGCCCCCCCCCCCCCAAAGTATCACCAAGCCCCCCTAAATGATTTGAGGTGATTTCAACATACTACTCGCACCCGCTGTGGTTTTCGCGGGAGCTGTGAAATCGCGAACGCGCCGAGTCTTTTGTATAGCTTTTTCAAATGAACGGTGAGAACCGATTGACAGTCGTGAGTGAGCTGTTCGTTCTGAAACATGAAGGCAAATTTGTATTCAGTAATGGCCTGCAAACAAAGGGCTGAGACAGAGCAGCGAATCAGTTATTTTTGTTCACTGAAAAGCGCTGTTCAAAAGAGTCGACGCGTTTGAGAACGTCCCATCTCTCGCGAAAACCATCCCGGTACGAGGACAACTAGAGTTACAGAACAAAGCCTCTTTTTAGTAGTAGAAGAAGATAACACTTTGATAGTAGAAGCTAGCTTAACTAATTAGGTAAAAAGGACTCACAAAGGGCACTCGAGACCGTTTGGAGGGCTGAAGAGTTTATCTGATGAGGCAGAGACAGGCTAAACTTTCATATTGACTCACAGCGTTTGAGCTAAGCTAGGAGCGGTGGGCAGGCTTTATCCGTCTCTTCTTCCTTGTTACTGGACGGACAGTCAAAAGGATGGAGTCTATCTTCTTGTCATGGACTCAGGAGTAAAGCAAGACACAAGAAGTCTTTATTTAAGCCATCAATATAGAATGGATATCAGGAAGTTTTTCCAAAAAGTAAGTATTTATCACTGATGGTAGTTAACAATTGACTCCAGCCCCCCGCTAACAGTAATTTATGATTACTATTATCATCATATCATTATGATGACTATAACAATAATAATACATTAACAATAATCACTCCACCATCCCTATTGATCTGTAGGAGTCAGGGCAGAGGAGCACAGGGAATGAGAGGGGAGAGACCTCCACTGGAAAGGTGAGTCTAAAGATAGAGTCATTTGTCTGTAGGACACTGAAAATAAATAAAATAAAATTTGAATTAGTAATATGGTAAAAATGAGATAGCCTAACACTCGGTGGGTAATAAAAACAGCTAAAGCAGAGCAGGTCATAAAATAAGAAGTAATAGATGCTGGTCTAAAAAGGAGAAATAAAACAGGTTAAGAGGATTTAAATAAATAAAATAATAACAATAAATTATACTAATTACAATCAGCTGAAAGCCAGAATAAAACGGTAGCTATTGAGTTTACTTTTAAAAACATGAACAGTAGGAGCTACCCTCAGGTCTTTAGGTAGGCTGTTCCACAGATGGGGGACATAACAATAGAAAGAGGCTTCCCCAAGTGTTTTAGTTCTAACTTCAGGGACCATTAAAGTCGACTACCTGATGACCTGAGAGCCCTACTTGGCTCAAATGATAACAGCGAATCTGGTAAATCTAAAGAAGCAAGACCTTTAAATGATTTTTTAGACTAATAAAAGAACCTTAAATTCTATTCTAAATCTTTTCTAGTTACTTATGCGCCAAAATTTGATCAATCTGACTTAAAAATACAAAACTATTATTGTGTTGTCTGTGAAAGTCATGGCATTAGCCTCTATGTTGAGCAGTTATTAACTCTATGTGTTGTTTTCCGTTTGTTACACATTTGATCATTTGCATCTCCTGGGGCTGAAGCCCCCCCTGTCCCTAAATCCTAGTGACGCCTCTGTTGGGTCCTATCACAAGGTTCAGTGCACAAATTACCCCTACAGCAGTGATTTTGTGCAGCAGAAGCCCGGGGTGCTCGCACCAAACACCCCCTCCCTGCTCCTCTGCCGGTTTCCTCTGCACTCAGACGGGGCCATGTTTTACTTGACCAAAAACACAAATTAACGGACTCCCACCGAAAAAATCTGATGTCGGTCTGCATTCACGCTTTCTTAAGATAATTTTCAGTGCATTACTTTCACACAAAAACACCGCTAAATAAGGCTCTAGTTCTCATTGTGTCTCTTCGTCCTGGCAGCCAGGTGCTGTGGTGGGGAGAGCGCATCTCATCTCCGACGTAACATCAAGTCGAGAGCGGTACTTTGACTTTCCGTTGCTAGGCGCTGCCCAAGTAGCTGCCTGTTGCAGCAGCTCTCTCGTCTTTGTCCGTTTCTTGTAATTTTTTTCGTCTCTTTATCGTCATCTTTGTATTTGGAGTGGATCATCACTTTGTATGGTTTATCGTCGGTCACGGAGACCAAACTTTTTGTGGCTTCAGTGATATTTTTTACTACTTTTCTCCTGTGTTTGTCTGGAGATCCTACATGTAACCATGGCTGCATTGTTTACATTTGAAATTAGCTGTTAGCAGCCTGTAGCATGTCAATGCTAACTAGTGTAGGGCTTGATGATTTTCCTCGAGCTGAGGAGGAGGAGGTGAGGACGACGTGCTGGTTCTTGGGTGTGAGCTTGGAGGTGACGACGTGGACCTGTCTTTCCATCCATCGTTGTTGGGAACGTGGGATCCAGCTCCGGGGGATGGACGAGCTAGCTGTGCTAGCCCAGCGGCATCGTGCCGTTCACGGACGTGGCTGACGGAGCTGACATCGGACGCTGGTCCCACATTGGAGGAGCTTCGCCTGATGTAAGCAGACAGGATCCAGGAGACAGAGACTGAACAGACTGCTGGGGAGGCTCAGTCCTGGTCCCTGTGGAGGTGGAGACTGGCTGGGCTGGAGAGTGGTGGACAAGTGGTGGACGGGATGTCGTCATCTAATTTCTTATGGACATTTTTGCACTTTCTATACTCTTTCTTACTTTTGTTTTCTTAAATGCTGCTGTGACTCCTGAATTTCCCCTCGGGGATAAATAAAGTATTTTCTATTCTATTCTATTCTATTCTATTCTATTCTATTCTATTCTATTCTATTCTATTCTATTCATAGATATTATATACTGCATTTTTGTAAACTTGTTTTTTTTTAACTATTATTATTATAATTATTATTATTTTAACTGAAAATGTGTGGTGTTTTGATTTAAATGAAATATATAGGCCTATTCCATCATTAAAAAATGTATTAGTATTTTTTTATTTTATTTTTTTTTATAAATTGCTGGAAATTCCAGGTGACCCCATTTGAATTCCAGCTACCCCACGTGGGGTCGCGACCCCAAGGTTGAAAAAGACTGCTCTATAACCTGTTTTACAGTTCTTCCATAGGTTTACACATTTGTTTGCCATTTTCCAAAAATGATGTTATTTTAAACACGCGAATGAATCTCAGTCATAACAGAGGACGATGGGACAGCGTGAACAAGCTTTCTACAGTCTCCCTGGGAGACTGCGGTTCACTTATGGCCTGTCGACCGTTACCTCATGTTTGTGACATCAAGTAGACATTCATCCAATGTCCCTACCTAATGTGACCAAACAGTTTTTGACTATCTAGCCCATCCCGGTCCCCACAGAACTGTTGGGGACGGAGGACTAGATTGGAAGAATTTGTGAGTTTCTAATCCTCACTGCATTCCTCTCTTACTGAGCCGGGGAGCCACCTACTCCACCCAAGCACTCAGGAGTCCAAACACACTTTTATTTACAAAGCTACATTACACGTGACAAGAAATGCTTTAAGGTACTTAAATATTTAGTCAATTGACAACTTAATGATCAAAAGCCAGTTTCTCAGATGATTCTATAAATTTGGTTAAAGTCAATTTGCAGAAATTCTAGAGAAAAGGTTTCTGCCCACCTTTTTCCTTAGAGGCCTCTGAAATTGTCTGAGGACACATGCCTGTGATCCTCCCTGTCCAACTGCTAGGAGAATGAGAGTTTTGTTGTCCAACGGTCACGGCACCAAATTGTAATAAACTCTACCCAGTTCTTTCGTCGAACAGCTCCCAAAGATCACGAAAGAGGATCCATTTCTCAGTTCAGCATCTATTCTGGTCACAGGTAAGGTTTACAGCGCTGGTCCAAAAAGAATGAGCCCCGATATCCAGGAGCAATACAATTTTATAACAATCAATTGCTACGGCTGAGTTAAACTAAACACCCAAGAGTAATTGGCCAAAAAACATGACTGACACAAATGTCTCAACCCACAGCTGGTGTCAGTTTTCAGAGAGATGTGCTTTCAAAGTGTGTGACTGTTGAATCAGAGCATGGAGCTAGGAGACTGGGTGAAAGTTTACTCAGGGTCAAAGAGAGCTCACAGACACAAGCTGGAGACAGGAGCTAACCTTCTATCTGCCAGATAGACATACATCAACCCTGTACATGGCATGTAACTGGATTAAAATGCTAAATTACATCAATCATTATAAAAACACATACCACCCCTATGCAATACTTTAATGTTCAGCAGAGTCTTATATCCTCTGTGTGCTCCCCTCATTCACGGTTACAAAACACCATCACAACAAAAAGTATTTTCCTGTAAAATAATGGTAGAATTTTGCAGAACTGTTTGTTCACCTGTGAGGGGTCCCTGGCCCAAAAAAGTTGGAGAACCCCTGCTCCGGCTGTCCGTTGCTTGCGCTTTTCTGTGTGTGTGGCACTCATGATTGGGATTGATCAGCTGCCTCTGAGCCCTCTCCTTATTTGTGCGCCTTCGCAGCTCTTGATGAGAAAAACCTGGGTTGAGTTACTGTGTTAGAGGTTTTCACAGTTCTTCACACACAACAATCGATAATTTGACACAGTTTGCAAAACCCTCACTTCATGTCAGGGGCGAAAATCCTGTTTCATTGTTGGGGGGGACAATAAACAGTAAAATTTCAGAGACTGATTCCTGGGGGGTTCCAGCTATGGATAATCAGCCTAGATTTAATTTTCCTTCAGTTCATGAAAAAATGTTTTGGCATGAATGTGGCAGCAACACGTCCACAACACTATGAACTCATTAATTAGTATTTTATATCCAAATTAATGAAAAAAGTGTTGATTTTAAATGGAGGACAATAAGGGGTGTAAATTAACAGTCAGAACGGAATTAGAAACTGGATCTATTCAAGATCTAAGTCAAAGTCATAACTACTTTATTTTTAAATCAATAAATCTAGAATAGAACATAAGACTTTAATAAACTAGAAAAGCAATTTCTGAAGAAATTGCGCTGTGAATGCAGAATGCTGAAGCAGCTTGCGCTGAACTGCTAATGCAGAATGCTGAACATGGATGACTGAAGATATGTCTGAAAATTGCTAAATGAAGTCTTAAATAACTCATGCTGAAATGCTACAGCAGAAGCTAAACATGAATGACTGAAGATGTGTCTGAAAATGGTTGAATGAAGTCATGCAAGGCTTGCACTGAAATGCTAATGCAGAACGCTGAACATGAATGACTGAAGATTTGTCTTAAAATGGTTGAATGAAGTCTTGAAAAGCTTGTGCTCAACTGCTGATGTAGAATGCTGAACATGAATGACTGAGGATACGTCTGAAAATTGTTTTAAGAAGTCCTGTAAAAGCTTGCGCTCAACTGCTAATGCAGAATGCTGAATTAGCCTGCCATGAACTCTTGGATGAAAGGAAATGAATGGTCGAATAAATGGAATGGATGAAAGAATTTAAAGTTGAAATTGTTGCATCTATTCAAAAATTAAAGGAATAAATCAAATTTTAAAGAACATTGATGGAAATAATGACCTGACTGAGGGTAAATGTAAGTCGGCTTTCTTAAACCCTGTTAAAATGTAATCCTGTGTGTCCTGTGTGTGAGTTTTTTAACCATGTAAGCCTGTAGGCTGAGGCCCATCTGAAGCCAGATGTTGCCATGGTGATCATTGTTCACCAACTGCCATCAGAGAGCTGGTGGAGTCTGTTTATTCCCAACACATTCCCTTTGAAATCAGGGTGTAAAGGTGCCTGCAATTCTGACAAAAAGAATGAACATGAAGCATGAATCAGTGTAATCTAAAATTGGATTTAAAAGTTTGAATGGCTGAATCAATTCAGAAATTAAAGGAAGGAATTTAAATTTAAAGAAAAAAATCTAGGAAAATAAGGAGCTGACTCAGGGAAATGGAAGTCAAATGCTGTTAAAGTGTGATACTTTCTGCCCTGTGTGTGTGTGTGTGTGTGTGTGTGTGTGTGTGTGTGTGTGTGTGTGTGTGTGTGTGTGTGTGTGTGTGTGTGTGTGTGTGTGTGTGTTCAATCATGTAAACCTGTCTGCTGAGGCTTATCTGAAGCCAGATTTTGCATTGGTGATCAATGATAAATTAACACACACATGCTTGTCTTTGTTCCTGAATGTTTTGATGAGTTACTATAAACAGCTGCATAAGATCAAAGGTTACCACGGTGACCAGCTCGTCAAGGGCAGCAGGTGCAGGTGCACAACTTTGCCCTTGTTACTGTAATCTTCTGAAGATTTTGTGGCAAAGCAAGAGTCCGAATCTCCTGTCACCTTGCCAAAACCGTGAGGGCTAGAATAAAAATGAACACACCGTAGGAATCCTGAGACCCAGAGGAAGCTGTCTGTCTAAATTTCATGCATGAAGGTCAAGAAACGAACCCACGAGAGCGATAGATAGATGAGGGAAATTTTACTGATCTCTGAGAAAACCCCTCAGGAATTAACATGGAGGTATATGGGGATTTTTTTGAACTTCTCATGACAGTTGGCCATTTTGTGAAAAAGTGCTCCATACTTTTGCTTTAAAAACTACTTTGTCAGAAGCAGGACAAGCCTCTCTCCATTTTGATATATAATGTGCCTATGTGGAGTGAAAATTGTGACCAAAAGAGCAGTTTACCCAGAAATTTTTCAGGTTTGGTTTCACCCTCTCCCTGCTCTAAGCCGAAACATTCCGTCCAATACACACCAATGTTAAAACGGCTCGAAGAGCTGAAATGCATCATGACCTTTGAAGGGTCATTGTGAAGAAACTATGAATGCTAGGAAACATTTGAAACCAACTGAATGAAGCCAAAAGGTAGCTTAATATTTTAAAGTTTGAATGGAGTTTGTAGCTGAATGTATGACTGAATGAGGAGCGTTTGAAGCAGGCTGAAAAAATGTCCTGAAAGGAGAAAATTTTGAAAATTCCTCATTCATCTCTATGAGACCAAAAAACGCACAAATTCTGAAATATCTCGAAAAGTATTTGTGAAAAGTGTCTGAAGAGTCATAGCCCCCTTGTCCCAACTGAAACACACGTTTTGAAGTTTGAACGGTGAAAATCGGTTGAAGTTTGCCTGAGTTTTAGCGGTCCAAAAAAGCGGGCGGAAGAATGAAGAAGAAGAAGAAGAAGAAGAAGAAGAAGAAGAAGAAATTTTTTTGTCACAGAAGAACATATACTGTGAATGCATTGCTGCATTCACAGCAATAATGGCTTCATCTATGAACTCATAAATCTCTCTAGAGATGCCTCTATCTCACTAGAGGCATCTTAAATAGTTTCAATATTTGTGTCATAAATGAGAGGACGAGGATGTCAGCATGTCACCTGTCTGTCTTATCTGTCACAGCCTTCTTTGCATCATAGAGGAGAGGCTGTTTTCCAGCCAGCAGCAAACGGTGTGATAATTAACTTGTAAATTGTTCAGTGTTTTAATGCACTTAATCTCGATCTTTGGCGCTCTGTAGTCTGTGTCTGTGTGTGCGCACCACATCGGATGGAAAGCTCAATCAGCGCCTTTTTTTAAAAAAGCATACTGTCAGACTTCGGAAAAAGCAGTTGGCATTTGCTTTTCATTTTCTCTGTGTGTCTGTTTAACAAGTGAAGTTGTGATTGATAAGTCTTTCAGTGAAAGCTACTAACTTGACCGCGACCCTCCGCTCTGTCTGTATGCGTGTATTTGTGTGCGTGTATTTGTGTGCGTGTATTTGTGTGCGTGTATTTGTGTGCGTGTGTGTGCGCGGCTGCAGCATCCCTGCCGAGAGAAATAGGGTGTGTCTCAATGCGTTAACTTCGTGCTTCCTCTGTCCTATCTCCTCCACGACACCGGAAGTACTTTCCCAGTCGCCATTTTGAAGACTGTCCCAAAGCGATAATTGCGCTCAGAGGAGAGAGGATGGAGGAGACTGATCGGAGGAGCTATGATCGAGGAGACACGAGAGCTGGCTTTGTGGAAGTCTTTTCACTGACAGACACGCCCCCATATGGAATATCACTCTCTGATTGGACGCTGCAGCAGCTCAGTCTTTACATGAAACTTCACAAACACACAACGGAGTTTAATGAGAGAAAAGATGAGCTGAGGACAGGCACAGAGGATCGTTCAGAAACTGATCATAAAGCTGGTATTAAAGGGTTTGCTGTGAGTTTAGAGCACAAAACACTGAACACAACCATCATCAAATCAATATAACAGAGGATTAATACAGAAAACTGACTGATCAATAATATCTTCCTGAGACACAATAAGGTGGGTTATATTGATAGTAATATAACCCACTTTATCTGATAGTGAACTCTGAAGCTTCAGAGTTCACTATTAGATGGGCTCAAGATAAAGGATAAATAATTCATAAATAATCTCACAATTACGCATTTTACCGGAAAAGTGATCCGTGAGCTTCTAAACAGCACACAGAATAAACAGAGAGCAGGTTTTCTTCATGGTAACGAGTTTGTTTACCTGGTTAAAGGAACAGACAAATCTCTGTTACTGTTTCTGTTTGATCAGAGTTATTACAGCGCACATGCAACAGCTGTTAGAGCTGACTGACAGATGATCCAGAGGTGATCAGCTGATGCTGTCATCACTAAAACTCGTCACTTCATGTGATGCTCCGAAGGAGAGGATGTCCCATTGCTCTAAAAACGAATCTCCTCCGTTCCTCTCTCCTCTCTTTATTTCCTCGCGTCTCTCCCATGCATCTCTGGTGGGAGGGACTAAGAGGCAAGAGAACGACGCAAGTGGAGGAAGGAAGGATGGAACTTTGGAGCTTTGAGACGCACCCATAGATTGGATCAAACCACTGCGAGGATCGCGCGGGGAGGGGTGTGTGTGATCTTTCAATAGTTAAACTCTTCAATCATTGTGTTTCAAGTAGCATGACTTGTATTACACCATTCAAAAAAACGTTACTATTAGAAAATTAATTACAACTGGATTTTTTAGGGGGGACAACTTGATGGAAGGGGGGGGGACATGACCCCTGCGCACCCCCCGAGATTTGCGCCTATGCTCCACAGCAATCACCACAGTTCAACGTCTTTTCTTCGGGATTAATTTCAATGACTTTTCATGACTGTTCATTTACTGTTTGTTCCCTTTAGCACCACGTTAGTCCACGGTCTCTGTTTCCTCGGCACCTCCTTTCTCCCTCTTCCCCCACGCCACATCCTCCCTTTCATCACCTTTGTTTTCCAATATTATTTTTATTGCACCCCTCACATACCTTAAGTACAGGGACTTACATCAATACCAAAGTGAACCAAGCCTAACCTTACTTTTCGTTACTCAGTTCTTTTATTTTTCCTTATCATTTACACTCTTTTTTCCAGCAAGGTGACCCTGTGGCAAAGTGATGGAGATTTTACTGTACATCTTTGTTTCGTGTTTATTCATTACTGTAGTGAAATTTGATGGGGGTAAAGGGAAATCTGGGAATTCACAAGCTTGCTTTGCTTGTGATGACTCTGTGGTGTTTTCAACTAGAGGGAGCTGTGAAAGAGAAAATTATGTCATTAACTGACTGTTTTTTCATATTTGCATTTTCAGAGGCAGACAACAATACAGGCCACCAAGAAGAGGAGCTGAAAACTCTGAGGAAGGGACTGGAAGAACAAAAGAAGGAAATGATAAATTTGAAGACAGAACTTGAAGAAAAAAACGTCCAGCTTAAGTTACTTGAAGGGAAACTTAAAAATGAACTGATATCATGTCATGTGCCTGGTTATTTCCATTACTGCACTGGTTTCACATATGAACAGTTTAACAGCTTGTGTGAATTTTTAAAGTGCCAAATGACCCCACTGCACCACAAACACAGATTCCCCTGACCTATAAAGTGGGAGACGTCGAGGCCCAAAACATGCCCTTGCGCACACAGTTTTTACTCATCCTGATGAAGTTGAGACAAAAATTTGACCAAAAGGACTCAGCATATAGGTTTCAAATCCGACTACAGAGTGCCAGCACTGTAATAAACTCCTGGGTAGACTACATGTATGACTGACTTGGCCACCTGCCCATTTGGCCACACAGAGATATCATTTCACAGAACATGACTGACAACTTTAAACAGGACTTCCCAACTACATTTGTTATCTTAGACTGCACTG
This sequence comes from Halichoeres trimaculatus, assembly GCF_033239565.1. Taxonomy (NCBI): domain Eukaryota; kingdom Metazoa; phylum Chordata; class Actinopteri; order Labriformes; family Labridae; genus Halichoeres; species Halichoeres trimaculatus. The sequence goes on along the minus strand of NW_027437226.1, from coordinate 248,393 downwards.
AACTGAAGACAGAGAGGCCCAGCTCCTTAATGCTTTAGAATCAAACCTACTCCACATATAAATCTACCAACACTCTAAAGTCATTTGTTGCCTGTGACCCAAGAGGGGAAATAATGTATGCGTCTGCCCTCTTCACAGGGCAGCATGGGGTGCACATGGTGTAATGGTCACCTGCTGATTTAATTTCCCTTAAGTGTAATGTTCCTGTGTACAATAGAAGTTGCGATTTGTGAGATACGATAGTGCCCTCCGCTCAGGCTAAAGACCCAAATAACATAATGGCTCATTAAAGTAAACTAAAGCAGGAGTAAGTGGAACCCCTAATGGTTTTAAAGTCACATCTAAAGACGTGTGCTTCTTTATTTCTTATCACTTGTTATACATTCAGGAACACCTAAAGTCTGAAAAAGTGGAATGAACAGGCATTTTATCTTTTTCAATGACTTTATCTTCTGCTTTTTTCTGTTGAGTTATTGATAGAGAAGCTGGTTTTGGACACAATAACAATAAGCTGAGCCCCTGATGTAAAGGTGTTGTTTTTTTTTTTAGATTAAATTAAATTGATAACGGGATAACAGAACTGTTTGATTTCTATTTGTTTTTGTTCATCAGTTTTGGCTTAAGTTACGTTTTTAATGTCTACTTTCCTGTTTGCCTTAAGCAGCGTTTCCACCAAGCTGTCCAGTTCAGTTCAGCATGGTTTGGCATGGTTTGGTACAGCATGTGAGCCGGATGCCCAAAGCTGCATCTGTTAAATAATAGTGTGACGCCATAGCAGCGTGAAGAGACACAGTGTGCCCTGCTGATAAATCCAACGAAGAAGAAAAACATGACACAGTAAACAAAGAGCAACAATGGATATCATCCAGCAATTATTCTTCTTTGTGTCTTTGCGTCCCACTTCAGTTTGGTGCTGAAGGCCTGTGGTCTGGGAGCGATCCATGTAGAGCAGGGATGTGCCATGGAGCGCCAAGAGGCTGCAGGTTTTCTTTCCAACCAAGAACTTCACCAGCTGGTTTCACTGATTAGTCCCTGCTCTCTGCTTGAAGAAGAGGTAATCAGTGGAATCAGCTGGGGGAGTTTCTGGTTGGAAAGAAAACCTGCAGCCTCTTGGCCCTCCATGGCACGAGTTTGACATCCCTGATGTAGACGGTTCTAGGTTGAATAATATATTATAATGTTTTTTATGATATCAATACCACATATTGAAATCGCGTCAAATCAACATAGGCAAATTCAACATTGAAAATGCAACATCTATTACATGCCAAATCAATGTAGACAAATATAGGCAAATTCAACACTGAAAATACATCATCTATTCAATGTCAAATCAGTGTTGGAATTATCAACATTGAAAATACATCATCTTTTCTTAATTGATTGAATATTAGTTTTTCAATTGTAGAAATGGTAACTGTAACTAAATATTGAGTCAACGTAGCTTTTTCAACCTCAACCAAAAATAACCAATCAGACCAAAATCCAACGTTGACGCATTTTGCTATCTGGGGCTGGTTCAAGAATACCATGCCAATGTGACAAATCGACACTGACTGTTTCTGCTGAGTTTGATGACCTTTATTCTTCTCACACTGTGGCCCAGATGGGATTGATCTTGATTAAATTAAAGATGTTCATACTGAACAGCTGCTGTTCAGCTGCGTAGCCGCAGCTTGGATCAGCCGCAGCTTGAATAAGCGTCTCTGAAAATCAGCTGAGCCTAGTCAGTGGAACGAGTTGCAGCTCAGATTAAAGTGGCAGTTTATTCAAGCCACGCTTACCCGGGGATAGCCCAGCCTATTTTAGCCAGCTTCCCCTGGTCCCTGATGATATTGCCCTCCTTACGGCCACCAATGAGGAATATCCATCCCTTCTCTGTAGTCCGAGGTGCTTTAAGCATGATTTAAGGGTTCCAATAGACATGTGTATGTCGTGATATGTGGAAAGCATTTGTAGAATCACACTATATGTATGTCCCTCATTAAAGTAATGTTCTATCAGTGTAACCTCCTCTTCCATCCTGGAAAACACCTGAATTTTCGCAGTGGCTGAGCTTAAAAGGTCATCCAGCGTTAACAGAAAGTGTAGAGTTATATTGTTTTGAAAATTCACAGCTTACCATGGAGTGAATCAAACTGTTGCTGTCCTCTTCTGTAGCTGACTGAGAGTAGGTGGGGGAGAGAAGGGGCTGCAAAGCATGGTCTGTGTGTGAGCTGGAGGGGCCGGGTGCTCAGGCAGCATGCAGCCCAACACACAAACGCACAGGAGCAGGAGCGACTGAATCTCCACGGAGCAAACATTTTTATAATCGGCTAGATTTTGGCCAATGACGATTAATCAGTGACAGGCTATAATCAGTCCAATAATTGGCTCTAGTGAATAGCGCCACACAGTGTATATAAATATGTTTGCAAGCTCTGAATTAATCCATTATCTGAAATTGATTTCCCTTGACTTGTAGAACAGGGTAACCAATCAGGCGTTTGGATTCACCCACTGTTTTTGATGGATGAGGTTATAGATAAAATAAATTCATGATTCACTGCAACACAAGGACCATGAATTGATAAATCAATTAGTGAAACAATAATATATGTTTTTTTTTGTTTTTGTTTTTTTTAAATAAATTGGTATTTCAATCAATTAATGACACATGAAATGACACATTAAATTAATTCGGATTTTAACTAATTAATGGCACATTTAATGAATAAATTAATGAATGATGTTTTTTTTATTGAATGAATTGACAACACATTTAATGAATGAATGAATGATGTATGTATTTATTGAATTAATTGATGACACATTTAATGACTGAATGATGCATTTTTTTTATTGAATTTGTCGCTTTAAGTCCTCCATAGTGGTATTGAGTTGTTCTGCTGTCTGAGAGCACTTTAGAGTCAGTCTGAGCTCTGATCGCTGCTGTAAGAAAGCGGAGATCAAACCGCGACTGAGTGTTGCCAACTCAGAGAATTTGTCGCAACACTTAATGACTTTTCAGACCTGTCTGGTGAGTTTTTCCAGAGATAACAATCCTTGTGACTTCTCTGGAGTTGGAAGAATCTGACATAACAGACTTTTCAATGCGCATTTATCCTGTGTTTTGGGGTAATATGGTAGGTCTGACGGAACTTTACAATAAAACTCACGCCAGAGTTTGGCAATCAGTTTGTCAGTGAGTAACGCAACATTAAATGATTGATGACCATATGTGATTTCAAAATAAAAGCTTTTCGAAAAACCTGGAACTGTGTTAAACTGCTCTCATATTCAGACTAGGATTAAATGCTTATTTTAACCCTCCTATCGTCCTCTAATATTGCTCACACATTTTACCCTTGGGGTCAATCTGACCCCAGGGTTATTTGCCCCCAGAAAATGATTTACAGAAAATAGTTGACCAAGTTTTTGTGTCAGGAACTTTGTTTATTTGTTGAATGTATAAATAACCCCTTAATAATGACACCTTGACCTGTCCTCTAGCGCCACCATCAGGCCAAACTTTTCAATCAGAACTATTTTATCTTGAAAAGTTTTTATCCAAATCTTCTCAAATATACAGACAACATTAATGACCACATGAGTATGAACCCCATTTGTTTTGGTGATGATATGACCTTTCCTGCAGCGCCACCATCAGGTCAAACTTTCAGTTTTAGAATTTGTATATCTTCCAAATCTTTAATCCAAATCATTTCTGATTGAGGTGCACATTCATGACTCTCACAGAATGAACCATATTGATTGATGTTGGTAACCCCCCCTTTACTCTCATAAATATTTTTTATTTACTTATTTTATCTACTTTTTTGTGACATATTTGTGGTCACTATAAAGTCTCACTCAGCCCTCCTCTTTTGTTATCCGGGCTTGGGACCGGCAGTGGCAGAGTTTGAGCCCATGTCGTACCCACACCGAAAAAAAATTATAAAAATTCAATTATGATTATTGATCTTCAATGGGAGTAGTATTGTCAAGCCAAGTTTTGAGTTGATAAGTGTAAAAACCTAGTTCATTCAAATACGTTGGCTAAAATCGCTAAATTACGATGTTTAGGCCCAAATAGCAAAGTTTGTGTTCGGAAAGCACAAAAGTCGTAAGAGACTTTTTTTGTAGGGCTGGGCATGCTTATTATACGCACCACATTTTAGGGCTGTAGCTCAAACTCGCCTGAGGGGCTGCAGTTTTAATCCCCTAGGGGGCGCTAAGGAGCGTTCATTTTTGTGCAAGTTGCAGATTCATACATTTTTCAGGCTTTGTTTTTTTGGGGCTAGGCGTGCTCGCGTTTTTTCCAAGCGAAAGGCAGAAACAAACAATAAAGAAGAAAAATGTCGTAGAATAATAATCACAAGGGTTTCAATAGGGCTCTCGCCCAACCCTCGGTTGGCGGGCTCGGGCCCTAATGATTTGGACAATGTGCTGCAATGCAAGCTTTTATGTTTGCTCCTCCATTATTTTACATGAACTACCAATGTCCTTGCGAGAATACCCCACCCTCCACAGTGCAGGAAATATCAGTTCTATTTGGTAGGTGTGAGTAGTATTCCCCCCATGTCCCCCCATGACATGTATCAACTCAAAAGAATCAACTCTGCACCTGCAGGTGTGGGAATATAAGTTCACACATGGGTCACACACAGACAGACAAGTTTTACACAGCTAAAACAGCTTGGGGTCAAATTGACCCCAGAGGAACACCAATCAAACAATATGTGTACAGCAGAATGAAAAAATATCATCACAATAATTTTATGCTAAATCAATAGTTCCCATCAAATTAGGAAAAGTCATGAAACATGAAGCCAAAACAAAAAAGTCAACCATTATTTTTTGAAGGATAAACATTGCATGGGGTCAAATTGACCCCAAAGATAACAGGAAGGTCAATAACTCTGTACCATCAGTGAGTGAATGTGAGGGTAATCAGGTTTGGATCTAGAAGAGTGACCTGCGGTGTATAGCACCTTTGAATAGTCCATGACGAGAAAAGCGCTATATAAACTCAAGTCCAATTACCATCCATCGTTTAATGCCTTTGTTCTATGACATACTTGATTTACTACAGAGTAATAAAACAAAACATGAAGCAGCTGTGTTATAACAACACCACCTTTATTTTCCAAAACTTAATAAACAAAACTTTTCTGAAAACCTTTTCCAATATTCTGAATGGACAAGTCTTTTTGTTCCATTATTTTTGCCTAAAAACGTAACATCTACTTCAGCTTTTTGGCCTTTACTTCACAGACATTTTTTAACTAACACTTCAAAAGAAAGCTGACATTTATTCATCTCTTTACAACCAAGAAGAACTGTGCTATACAGCATCTACAGTAATCAGCCCAAAGAAGAGTATTCTCAGTAATTAAGTAAACAAATCTCTTTGTTTTAGCATTACAGTGTCATTTCTTTTGTGGTTTGAAGGTTTAATGCTAAAAAACCCCACAATATTTAACGAAATAATAAAGAAGAACAGTACAAGCTCAAACACATTTACACTACTGTATACACTACCTGAACCTGTATTTCAAACCAAGAAATAGTGTCACTCACATTTCGAGTTTGTTTCGCAAAGTTTGTACTTTGGGTGACAGTCTGAGGACACCAAGCTCAAGAAAGAGCTTCTGAAACACTTCAAAAGTGTGTTTTACTTTTGGTGGGTAGCTCAAGTTCATAGCGTAGATGATGCCCATGAGCAGCAGGCAAGCCTTGCTCACACTCTGACATCGATTAAGTACCTCAGTTCCTTCGACAACAATGGACACATCAATATAGAACGGTTCCTCACTTCTGTGGAAGACATAGATCTTCAAATCTTGCTTAGCCTGGTCCTCTTTCACAGCTTCCCTGCTGTCGTCCTGTAAAAAACATGAATATCCTCATTCAGGTTCATAATTTCACTATTATTCCAGTTGTTGAGCATGCAACAAGCTACTTGTTAGGCTAAAGGAGTGACTTAAGCATAAATTAGATTGTCACAGTGCTGAATTGGGAAAGAAAAAAATGGACAGTGTAGCCAGAATTTTAAAGTTTTTATCATATTAGCTAAAAATTAAACAATGTCAATAAATGAATTTTTAATTATGAATTCTGAATTTTGTTTTTGGTATGTAACTGAACACATTATTGCACTATAGGTCCGTGTATAAAGTATGATTCATTGTTGTTGCTCAGATAATAGATAGAAAACACACGTTTTCGGGGCTATTTCCTATTTTCCTGACGTATGGAGAGGAATGCAATTCGGCGCAACACAGCAGCGCCAAGCGACCGCTTTTCCCTTCATCCAACTTGTACAATGAAAATTGAAAATAGGAAGTCCAGGGGCAGAAGTGCCTTCAAGTAAAAGCATCGCGTTTCAAACGATGCGTGTTGTTGGAGACGGCGAAGTTTAAGGAGAGGAAATTAACAATCACAACAATTTCCTACATAATTAACATCATTCATAATTAATATACGGTGATATTTTGACTTCATTCTCACAATGGATAACCTACTCGTGGTTTCGCAAAACTTTTCCTTGCTTTTCTCTCTTTTCTCTGTCTTCCACAGAGTTAACCCTGCTCTCCTGCCATGAGCTCCCCTGTCATAGGTCAACTGTAGTGACTGCAAGTATTATACACCAATAAAAAAGAATAAATAAAATAACCCTGAAATTACATTTTGCCGTGTGTGGTAGAAATGACAGTGACCCTCAGGGACAAATGTTCTCTTCATGAAAAATAAAATATTAACATGCCTTACAAGTTTATGATTTATTTAATTAAAATAAAGGACGTTGGTGTTGTTTGTCAATACAGTTACTGTTGAATCAGAATTAATTTAATCTTATGAGGGACTGAATGTCCAAAATCTGGCCAAGGGACAAAGGACATATAGTGAAAAAAAAAAATCATATACAACCATTTGTGCTATAAGTTCTCAGGGATATAAAACACTTCTCAGCCTGATGACAATGGGCCCAGTGAACTTACCTCCACCACAAATCTTGACAGTCGACAAACTGACACAGACTGACACAGAAAAAAAAACATCCCATGAGGTGAAAAAAAAAAACATTTTACACCAGGGCAGGTAATCAGCCGCTACAGTTAGCTAGTTTTATTGTTTTTGTCGGGTGTCTTCCGAGGTCAATAGCGGGGCACACTGCTGGCATTTAACAATTTAAACATTCAGTCGGGAATGAGTCCGTAAGGGAGACAACATACTTCACGTGAACTACTTCGTTTGGGTCATCAAAACATAGTGCTCTTATTGTGAAAATCAGCGGGGCTCCATTGTGAGAATGAAGTCAAAATATCACCGTATATTAATTATGAATGATGTTAATTATGTAGGAAATTGTTGTGATTGTTAATTTCCTCTCCTTAAACTTCGCCGTCTCCAACAACACGCATCGTTTGAAACGCGATGCTTTTACTTTGAAGGCACTTCCGCCCCTGGACTTCCTATTTTCAATTTTCATTGTACAAGTTGGATGAAGGGAAAAGCGGTCGCTTGGCGCTGCTGTGTTGCGCCGAATTGCATTCCTCTCCATACGTCAGGAAAATAGGAAATACCCCCGAAAACGTGTGTTTTCTATCTATGACAACAACAATGAATTATACTATATTAACTGATTTCAAATGGTCATATTAATGACCTGATTTTTAAATCTGATGTAACCTTGTCTCATCTCATTTGGTAAGCTTACTAGCTTTTATTCTGCCAATTCAACATAGATGTCAGCTTTCAACTTAAAATCAATTTGTTGTTGATAGGAAAAAAAAAAGGTGCTGCATTTTATTTTAAAGGGTTGCATAATGCTGATGTCCCTTTTGGCTAGCAGTTCAATTTATTCACAAGTTTTTTTTTTTTTTGTTAACATTTTGGACAGCTGATGTTTATAACCCTTGAATGAATTTGAACACTGTGACCTGGCTTAAAGCAAACTACTGCATTACAGGATTGAGTATAAGATCAAATGGTATTGAATTTGGGATTTTAAATAATGACCAACAGAGCACTTTAAAAACAGATTACAATCTCCATCCATATTCTATTTAAGTGACATCTGATTTTTTGTGATCTGAAAATGTTTTAATTTACCATGTAGTCCTTGATGAGCTCTCCTGAAGACTCCCCCAGGAATTCTATCAGGCAGCGGATTATGACCTCCCGCCGAGCTTCAACATGTTGCTGTTGAAATAGAAGAATGTACACACGTTAATTCATGAAGAGTTAAAACAGCATCCTCCTGTACATTGAGTCTTGTAAAAAATATAATAAGTATAATCATATAATAATTATACATAGGGCTGGGCAACGATTAAAATTTTTAATAGTAATTAACCTCATGATTTCCCTGATTAATCATAATTAATCGCATTGTGAAAGTGCCATAACTGTCATGCAAACACTAAATCACTACTTGTTATACAGTAATAGTTAAATCACATATTTAGTGCAAATCAAATTTACAGAATGTAAATACAAAATTAAAGCTTATAGCCACTGTCAGGGCATTAAAGTGATCCTCCGGGATGGAACAAGTTGGGTCCTATCACAAGGTTTAGGGCAGAAATTACCCCTACAGCAGTGTTTTTGTGCAGCAGAAGCCCAGAGCGCTCACACCAAACACCCCCTCCCTGCTCCTCTGCCGGTTTCCTCTGCACTCAGACGGGGCCATATTTTACTTGACCAAAAACACAAATTAACGGACTCCCACTGAAAAAATCTGATATTGGTCTGCATTCACACTTTATTTAGAGAATTTTTAGTGCGTTACTTTCACACAAAAACACCGCTAAATAAGGCTCTAGTTCTCATTGTGTCTCTTCGTCCTGACAGACTACCTGCGTTTGTTTATATCTGGCACGCCGGGCGCGCGGACTGATACACTAAGCAACGTGCGCCTTTAAGTTCCGTGGCGTTGCCCCTCTTCTCCATGCTTGTTTTGGTTACTCATCATGTTTTTCCGCCAATTTCACTTCCGGTTCCATCGCGGTCAGCAACGGACATTTACAAAATAAAAGCATGTGAGCAACATGCACTAATGTGCGATAAAATATTCAACGGTGTTAATAGATTGACGGGTTAACGCGAAAATAACGCGTTAACTTGCCCAGCACTAATTATACAAATGAGCCATATGACATCTGCTTTGGCAGACCCACTGAGGGCTTTATACCTTTGCTGATTCTTGCCTTACCCTGGGAATAATATATTCATCAAGTCTATGTATAGTATAAATCTATGAATAAACAGTTAACAGTAACTGAATGTTTAATACTTAACCTGACTGAACGTTTCCAGCAGAGGCATTATTTTGGTTCCAGCAACACCTCCTTTTTTGCTAAATATCTCGTGCAGTTTTGGAGTGTAGAGGTCCAGCTTGCTCAGAAAGGTTCTCTGCAGGTGAACTGTTGTGATGCGTCTGAACTCTTCTTCAATCTAAAAAAGGGAGAAAAAATGACAAACAATTATCTTGAAAATATGCTGGCAGCTAACCTAGAACTGCATCTGCTGCTCAGTCATCCACTTGAAGTAGGGTAAGGGGTTAGCAGCAGTAAAAACTCTCCCCAAACTGCATCTCCAGTCCTGTTAGTTAAAAACAGTAATCCCATGTTAAAGTCCAGGTTTAAATCTGAGCTTAGATCTGCAGGATAGAAGCCCATTGGCTGACACAAGGTTTACTTGGTGATGTCTACAAAGTTTGGATAGATAAAGCCATTTTGGAGGCTGTAGTGCATTGTGCTATAGACTTTTGATCTTTTTAACTGTGAATTTTAATGTATTTTATAGGTATTTATGAGTCTAAACATTTGCTATTTATTTATCTATTTATTTATTTATTTATTGTGTGTTTATATCTATATTTTTAAATGTATCGTTATTTATTAAACTCCTTAAATTGAATAGCAGGGTGACTGTCAATATTTTAAAACAAACACACATTGTTACATAATGATTGATGATAATAAGGATATCAGCCTCAGCACACAGTGACACAGACAATGAATTTACCTGAGCTTCAGAGAAAAGAGCTGGCCATCTTGCTTGGAAATCCTGGATAGAGGGGCACTGCTTTACAACTTCCAGTCTTCGGTAGGCAAAAGACCTTTCCATTTTCTTTGCAATTATCTTCTCGTTGTTTTTCTTATCAATTTCTTGCAACATGTCTACTCTCTCCTTCTCTGAAGTAGCCTCTGTGTTCCCAAAAGGCAGTGGAGGCAGGTAGTTGACTTCAGCCTTCTTAGGCCTTTTAATGCCTTTGTATGATCCTTTTTCATTCAACCTCTGCTTTTTCAAGTTCACCTGCAACTCTGGACAGGCAAGTGGACGACATCTTAACTTTGTACGGTAATTCCCCATTTTACGTTTGATCCTCTGCTGCCACCCATATAGGCCGTTAAATGACCCTGGCTCTCTGAGGCATGGGTACTTTTCAATCAGGGCTTCAACCACAGCCAAAATCTGGAGCCCAGTGGGGTATGCTGTATAGCCAAACATCACCTCAGCCAGCTTCTCTAGTATGCTGCTTGTTAATTTTGGATTGTTCAGCATGGTGCCATCATTTAAGAATGCTCGGTTTCCAGCCTCCAGCAGGAGCTCTACACCATAGGGAAAGGCAGGTATTTCAAATTTGGCTGGCCATGGATTAGACCGGTGAGGTGTTTCACTCTCATCAGAGGAGGAGAGAATGATGGTGTCCTGAGATCCTGACGACTGGACAAAAGAGTTGTCAGAGGAATCTTCTGGTAGAGGAGAATCAATGTCTGATTCTGCCAATTCTGCCACAGGACTTGGAGTAAGCACGACTGACTGTATTTTCACAACCTTTAATGTTGCCTTGTCCTCCACCTCTTCAATGCCAGTGAGAGTACAAAACTGTCCATCAAAATCCTTGTCTTGGTACAGAACAGAAAAATCCCCTGGAATATTAAAGGTATTTCTGAGAATATGACAAAGCTCTGTGAGGCTGCGTGGTATGCCAGAGGGTAGAGACAGTTTGCGAATGTCATCCTCTTCAAAAATGATGCGTAGCTTTGCTGGAGTGCTCATCATGGCAAAAGTAGCTGCATCAGAAACACAGAAATAAAGGCTGATTTTTCATGACAGAGAATCCTCACAATGTAATATTACTACAAAGATTGTCAGAGTTTTTGATGCTCTGATACTTTTTCAAATACCACGTACTTTAAAGAAAACAATACTGATCATTTTTGCACTCCATAACACCCAGTGCACAAACATTGAGCCATGTAACACAAGGTTAGATGTGGCTGCATGTGTAATAAGTGTCAGATAATCCCCTCATAGGTGCTTGGTACTGGCAGGAGAAAACTTGATTGTTGTATCCAAAAACTGTTATATTTTCAACTCATAGCTACTGAAAACAGACGATATAATAAGGAACAGTATGGATAGTTATAAAGTAGTGATAAAGGTGTTATTTTCTGAGTGTTTCAGCAACACTTAAAAGAGCACGGCAATATGCAAGGACTCAACAGGAAGTTCAAGATTTTTTTGACTGATGCATAAGATTTGACTAATGTTTACTTTTGCCTTGCCTTTTTGACAACACTGTCAAGTGATCAATCTCTTCCTGTGAGACATATTTAATTCTAATAAGAAATAGGTTTTGAGTGTCTAGGTGATCATTTTTGTTACCATGGTATTGAAACAGATATTAATGTTCTATTTTTACAAATTTCAAAAAATTCAAAACTCTGACAACTCTAGTTACAACAACCATCATTTGTGGTCACTAATAAGGGAACCAAATGTGGTGCTTCAGGGTAACCAGACGTCGTCCTGCCAGAGTGTATGCAGCCAAAGGTTAAAAATCTGGAAGATCTCTTTAGTCAGTGACTTGTTTGTAGCCTGTGTTCTCCAACTCATAGCTTCTGAGGTGCTCATTGTACCATGCCTTTTTTAGTCTGATGACAAAGACTGGTTTGTCATGAACCAGCATAATCTGAAACACCTCTGCAAAGTCAGGCAACCCTGCAGTAGAACCACAACACACCACCATTCCAGCAGCATAGTTTGTCCCTGAACAGTTCACATTAGTGGCATTGTGGACTGTGGTGACACCTGGAAATCTGCACATAATTGTGTCTTTTATGTCCTCCTTCAGGACATCCAAGGAGACCTCTGTTGTTTTTGTCACTGAGAACGAGGGTTTGACAGTATTTGATTCATGGAAATGGTTCGCAATCATGAGCTGGTGCTGGTTTGCAAGAGTCAGCAAGATATTCTTGAAACATCCTGTATGTCTGGCTATTCTCTTGAAGAAATCGTGTTTCACTTCAAACCCCATGGTCCACAGGGCAGCAAAAGGACCAAATTCCTGAATTAGCTGGGGATAGTGTTCCAAGAAGTGATGCTTGGGGATGAGCTTCTGTTGTGGAAAAGTTTCAAGAAATCTCCTTTAGTGTTCAGAGATTAAGCTGTCAAGACAGAAAATGCTTTCTTCTGTGTGACAAGGAGACATTACAAGATCCACAATGTCTTTCAAGATCATAAGCATCTGCCACACAGGCTCATGTTCAGGTACTTTTAAACCTACCATCAAGAGCAGCAGACACAGCAAACACCAATTTTCATGTGCATTGCCCCCAACTGATCTTCGTTTTGCAAAGTTGCCAGGGACAAGATGAGGGCAGTTTGTTTTATCGCTCCATTCATATGAGAACTGACGGATCGAATCATTGAGCCCAGAGAGAGAAAACTATTTCCTCTTGATCAAGACATCAAAACACAGTGCCAATTCCATTGGAACAATGCCTTCAAGAAGGTCATGTAAACATCTGGAAGGTACCCAGATGTAGCATAGAAATGGTCAAGCTTTTCAGACAGTGCACAAAGTCTTTTCACACCATAGCAAGGGGCATTATTCAAACTGGACAAAGCAGTCTGAACATGTGCTGCATGTTGTTCTTTGGTTCTCTCTTGAAAAAAGACAGATCTCACTTCTCTTGACTAAAACTCAGATCGTTCACCAAGGCAAAAACGACAAACATAAGAGCTTGTGAAGCTTTCAAAAAACCCTGCCACAGAATGGGCTCCTAAGTTGTCTGCCACCACAAACTCCACACTCCCTTTGACATTTTTTCCCAATTGTGGAACAAATAAACCATCTTTTTCTAAGCTTTTCAGATCTCTTAGCAGTGGCTCTAACACCCTCTGATATCCAAATATCTTGGTGTCTACTGCTTAGCACAGAACAGCTAAATAGATAGAAGTCAACATTGATTGAGACTGTGCTGGAAAGTTGCCCAAAATCCAATACACAGCTCTAACTTTGTGTTTTTTTCTTGAAGTCCCCAGAGGATTACACACCTCAAAGTCATCAATGTACAGAATGACACAGATTCTGTCTTCTTCAGAGAAAAAATCATTCTTCTTGAAGTTGCATCCATCATGAAATGATAGGCAGTGTGCAAATCTTTTTGAATTTGTACCACTTCCAAGTACCTTTCTTTGTTTTTTTTTTATCATTTAGAACTTGTGACAAGGACTGTAATATTGGTACAAACTGAAATGTTGTGCCCTCTCCTCCCTCTCCTTCTTCAAGTATGTACTCTTTGGGTTCAACTACTGAAAAATGTTCCTTCATAAATTCTCTCCTTTTGTAGGAAGATGTGAAGGGGCCATCTTTTGCCAAAGCTGAACTTATTGGGTGCCTCACTGAGAATTTTCACCAAATCAGTGATTACAACTGTGTCCAGGTTACTGCCATGGTTTCTTAAAGTAGACTCAATCAAGTGTTTTAAAACAGGGGCTGATGCACTGCATGATATGAACTGAAGTTCATCAACAGTTTCATCAATGCACTTATTTGACACATTAAAGGTGCTCTATAATTTGAGAAAGAGGCGGCCAAATGTTTCCTTTATGACTTGAGATAAATCCTCTTGTTCCTCAATCAAAGATTCAGGATCATCTCCATCAGTGACAAGCAATGGTTGATCTTGAGCAACATCTGAATTTGGGTATTTTTTCAAGACCTCACTTTTGAAATCTTCCAGACCATGTGGAGGATGTTTACTGTGTCTGTGAGTAGCAAAGTGGAATATGTTTGTGCTGAAGCTACAGTTTTTGAATGCAACTTCAAATCTCCTCAAATGGCTTCCAAGATCTTCAAAATATTGTTTTTCAGAATCAAAACAACTGGAATGGCACAGGACACAGCTAAAAGCAAGAACCTCCTTAGTTGTCACTGACTCAGGGTGCTGCCTGGATAAATGAGCCTGAAGGGCATTAAATGTCTTGAATGAACATGGGCAGTCTGTGTAGAGGCAGGGGACTTTTTGGTCATGGCTAACAATTCCATGTCTTAGCTGATAGTGTTTCAGTCGTGCTGTCTGTTTATAAGCTTTAAATATAAGTTTTACACACCCATCTCATCTTTTTGAATCTGAAAAATACATATAGAACTAATTAAACCTCTGAAAACGTTTCATGGAAACTCAAAAATCTTAACTTTGGTAAGTATCTGAGGTACCTTGAAAGAAAAAAAAAAGATTTACCTTGCTTTTGTGGTCCAGATCAAATAGCTGATTCACTTTTGTGATGTAGGCTATAAATACATGGAAATCAAAAGAGGCATTCATGAAAAACACTACAAATCATTTCATGCCAAGAATAGTCTAAAAGCAGAAATAAAAATCAAGGTGGCTGTAGTCATGTTTCATTACATTCAAAATTAGCAGTTTTTGAAAATACAATAAAACTTCCAGGATAAATAGGCTCCTGACTGAAGAAACCATGTAATGCAAGTTAAATGTGTAAAAGTTATTTACAGTATCTTTTCAAAACTTTAAATAACAAATGATTGTCTGCAAATACAAGAAAGCCAACTGTCAGCTTAACTGGCCTGCAAGCAACATTAACCTTCAAACAAACCAAAAATATATTTTGTAATAAACATTAGTGATGATGGTTTTATTTACTCTCTAATAAAGTACCCAGCTTTACAAAATAGTTTACACACACATTATATTATTATAGATTATTTTCATTATTTCCTTCCTCACCTGTAAAGCCACAGGTTCAACTTGTGGAACTTGGTAAAGTTGCTCCTCGAGAAGACACCGTTGTTTCAACCCACTGCAGAAACTTGCTGCTGGGGGAAGGAGAAAACACAGTACAAATATAAATGTCAAATTTAAACTTTCAAAGCTGTATCAATACCAGATTAACGCCAATAGAAATATTTAAAATTACAGTCATGGCTTTAAAATGCACGAGAAGTATGGTGAACCTTTTCCTGGTTAAAACCATGACAGGTGCTCATATTTACAAAATGCAGCACCCTTGTTGACGTAGTTTATGATCTAACAGATTTTTATTTTACACTCCATTTCCTAATAGATTTTATTAGACCTCAATTTCAAGATTCTTCACCCAATTACTAATTTCAAAATCAAGCTGAAAGTAAATCAACTCATGGATGGGTACTTTATTTTGACAAGTGAGACACATTGAAAAAAAAACATAAAATCAAATAGAAGATGACAAATGGTACAGATACTTGCCTGTAATCAGGATTTGAATCATGCTAATACTTTTAAAATTAAATAAAATGTAATGGCCTTTTTTAATGAGATAACTACAAAATTAATGACAATTTGAGCTATGAATGAAACTAAATATTTACTGGATTTTTTTTTTTACTTTTGAAACTATGAACTATTATACACACACACACACACACACACACACACACACACACACACACACACACACACATATATATATATATATATATATATATATATATATATATATATATATATATATATATATATATATATATATATACATACATACATACAGAGAGAGAGAGAGAGAGAGAGAGAGAGCTGAGAGCTGAAACAGTCCCTCGAACAATTCAAGGTACTCAGTACAAAAAATAGTCAAGGGATTTTCTCAGCCTCGAAGAATCGTTAATTTTTAAAAAAGATCAAAGAGTGGCATTATAAATAAAGCTGACGCTATATTTAGAGAGTTTTCATACCCCTCAAGTTACCGTTTTTTCTAAATAGTGACTGACAACAAATCTAGCCTCTTTTCTGGAGTTTGGAGACTGATATGAAAACATACATCAATCTGCATCAGCTGCTTGTCAACCAGACGCACGTGCTGAGCCCCTCCCCTACCCAAAATCACTAACACATCACAGACGGACGTCTCGCTCGCTGCAGTCTCTCATCGCGATCACACTGGTTATCTGAACTGTTTTCATGCAATCTTCAAAGTCCATTTTATTTGATCAGTGTGACCACACTACTCACTTCTCTTTGGCACCTTAGGAGAGGTGGGCTTCAGTGCGATCCACTTCATGCACGCGTACAAAGCCGGATACTCCATATGATCAATGACAGACGATCGCTGCGACCGCTTCTCTAAACAGTCATTTTAAACAAGAGCGGGGGTGTCAGAGGGCTGTGTCGCACCTAAATGACTTAATATGAGCCTCAAAGTCACTGAAGTTGTAGCAGTGTTCTCTGCGCCTCATTGTGCAGGCGGGTAGAGTATAGCACAGCTTGAATGGCCAGTGTGACTGAGCAGGAGACTGCGTATGAATGAATAGTGCAGGAGGATCGATATTCTAAAATCTCAAAAAGAGTCAACCAAACAAAGTTTATTTCTAGTTCTAAACACATTTAAAGGTTGCAGTGTTTCCCCTACTCTCCGCCTCCCTGAATGTCGAGTTAATTTTATTTCCCATACAGCGCCAGATCACAGCAGAAGTGATTTAGAGTTCCCTCTCCCATGAATCAGGTCCATACCTTGTTTTTTAATCTAACAGACAAAAAAGCCTTATGTTACGAATCTAATTTTCATGACGGGATGTCGTTTCTACATCGTTGGGTTCATATTTCTCCTCGCGGCACTTCACAGTGCGCGAAAGAGCGCGTGATCTTTAGCGCACGGCGAAGTTCTGCTCCAACTTGTTCACAGACAGGGGCGGAGTGGGACTCATTTTCAGCCCTGGAATTTCATACCTCACACCGGCAAAATATGCAGGTCTATAGCATCTAACATTCATCTTATTCATTTTCAATTGTGTGCTTTGTTTACCGTCTTACTTTTGATGATAAAAAGAGCCACTACTCATATTGGGGCACAGAAGGTGATTATATTAGAACCGATGCTTGTTTGTTCACACACTCTGTTACAACAGCTCACCTGTTTCTCCAAAACTGAAAGCAGCAACCCCTTCCTCATCACTGTCCCCTGTGTCTTTCTTTTGACATTAAAGCACATTTTAAAAATTAGTCAATAGTCAGTCTTCTGGTCAATTCAAGTCAATTTCATTATTGCAGTGCTGAGTCATCAAGTATCAATTATCTCATATAGAGTAGGTCTACACTACACTCTGATATTAATTCTAATATTCACTCAGTGAACAATCCTACCTGCCCTCTCTGCACCTGTGGTGGGCTCATAGCTGGTTGGTGCTGCTGCATCTCACTTTTGAGGGGCTACAAGACAAAGTTTCCTCAGTTATGTGGTGTCGTCTCATCACATGGTGCAAGCTGCATTTTATTCAACATCTTGCCTTACCAGTTTCATCGCCATCCTCTGCTGTTTCAAACTGCGAGCTCGTTGACGTGTTGTTAAAAAAAAGATGCTATTTTTGCGCATTTTGCAGTGTCATTTTCCAGCGCTTTCCTCTTTTCAATTCTAAGCTTCTCCGCGCCACCCTTGCTCTTTTGATTCATCTGGCCGGCAGTAGCTACGGGCTGGCTCATTGCACAGACTCCGACTGGCGGAGCTAATTGTTTTTAGCCTGCACGGACGTGCTGCTACGTCAGGATGCATCTGAGAAAAAAAAAAAAAAAAGTTTGCCGATGGAGACGGCCTACAGGGACAGCGGTAATAGCATGTAGGTAACACTCATTCAGGGCCACGAATGAACACCAAACCAAAAAAATCATAAAAATACAAAAATATTATTATTTTTAAAATTCTACTGGCCCTCACGGCCCAAACTTCAGGCCGGCCCACCGGGAATTGTCCCGGTCCTCCCGCTTAGCCACTCCGGATATGTTCACAGACACACAAACACATGCGCGCATTTACACTCAGACACGTTCATTCCCTATGGAGGACAAATAAACAAATATAAATAAATAAATATTTATTTTTTCATAGATTCTTACATATTTTATTTGTGAATTTATTTTTTTATTTTATTCTTTCATAGATTCTTATATTATTTATTTAATTCATTTATTATTTTATTCTTCTGTAGATTCTTATATAATTTATACATTCATTTATTTATTTTCTTCTTTTATAGATTTATCTTTGAAATTTGGCACTCTTACTACTCCATAGAAACAAATTTCCATCTGAAAAATAATTGTTGTTTCAGTACACAAAAATGTGTGTGTGTGTGTGTGTATATATATATATATATATATATATATATATATATATATATATATATATATATATATATATATATATATATATATATATATATATATATATTATAAAGTAATACATTATTGTCACAACTTTCTTCTGTTTGTCTCGTTGAGGGGTCACACAGGTTGCTGTGGCACCCCTCTACTGACGTTTACGTGCAGAAATTGGTCAACGGAGCACGGATCAAAACACTTCATGCACAGTTTTTAGAAACTGTTTTGAACGGGCAGAAGTTACATTTATACGAAAAGACCGTGTTTGCATTACATTATGTGGGCAGACGTTTTTTTCTCAGCCGGTTGTAAAAACAGATGTATGGTGATTTTTTTATGATTTCAGAAAGCTGCTCTCCTTTCCACCGGACCTTTGACGCATCATCCACGCAGCCATGAAAGAGCGTGTTGAAGCGTTTACATATTTTAGCTTCTGATGGACGCCATGCCACATGCTGCTTTGCTGCTAAACTGATAACTTGTTGGTCGAAGTAAACAAAACCCATTCTGCTCTCTTGGTGCTCAGACAGGCTGAAGTGCCGAGCAATTTTGCTGCGTTACAGTTCTATTTAGCAGAAATATGTCATCTAAAACGAGTTGATCGGTAAAATATGGCAACAAACGCGATTATTTTCACTTCAGCACAGACCGTGTTCTTGAAAGCCCACACAGCTATTAAACATTTGTCCTGAGTTAATAACTCCACACTGACGAGAGCTGTATGCAATTTATACAGTTTAACGAACAAAAACACACCTTACCTGAACATGAACCTCCTCAAAGTGCGCTTCCGTGCAGCTCTTCAGATCAGTACTCCTGGTTCTTGTTGATGGTCAGGTCAAAGCCGTTACTGACCGTGCTCCGTCAGGCGTTTTTCAATGACGTTAAGATTTGGGAGAGGTTGCCAGGTTTTATAAAGAATGTGTGAGATACAGAAAAAAGAAAAAGGAAAAACCCTGTTTGCTGCCGTAATTATACACTGCCCCCTGCTACTCACAGAGGCACAGTGCACAGGGTGTAAAGGTCACTGCTGATTTAATTCCCCTAAAGTGTAATGTTCCTGTGTACAATAGAAGTTGCAATTTGTGAATTTTACCAAGTCTAATTAAAGTAATCTAAAGCAGGATGGTATGAAAGAAAACCAAATTCTCTGTGTGAGATAAAAGGAAAGAAAAAGGAAAAAACCTGCTTGCTGCCGTACTAATAAACTGCCCCCTGCTACTCATAGAGGCACAGTGCACATGGTGCAAATGTCACCTGCTGATTTAATTCCCCTTAAGTGTAATGTTCCTGTGTAGAACAGCAGTTGCAACTTGTGAATAATACCAAGTCTAATTAAATTAATCTAAGGCAGGATGGTATGAAAGAAAATCTAATTGTCTGTGTGAGATTAAAAAAAAAGAAAGAAAAAGGAAAAAACCTGCTTGCTGCCGTACTTCTACACTGCCCCCTGCCACGCACAAAGGCACAGTGCACATGGTGCAAATGTCACCTCCTGATTTAATTTCCCTTAAAGGGATGGTTCAGTTTTTTTGAAGTGGGGTTGTATGAGCTCTATGTGACCACTAAGGACATTAGATACAGTAGAAAGTTGTCTCCTCTCCCTCAGTAAGACACAAACTGTAATCGATGGTGACGAGGAAATAGACGCTAACAGGGACAGACGGTACCAAATTCAAAGGCTATTTTCTCTGCCTACAAGAACTAAAATCAAAAAGTAATACCACAGTTTAAGAGTATGCTACATAAAATATTTTTTAAGTGCATTAAGTCTTTGGAAATATAAACATTTATCGGGACCTAACTAACTCATGTGTCCTTCCGCGCAGCGCTAGTGCGCTCCGTCCCCCCTCCTCCTTCCAACTGTAGGGAATGTAAACAAGCTATGCTTTGAGCGCTGGTTTTAGCCTCGTGTAAGTTTGATCAAGTATCGTAATTCTTTTGTTTGTACTCTAAGGATTGTGAGGCAGCGTAGGAAATTCAAAATGAGTGACTATGACAGCGATGATGAAGTTTCATTCACTTTGGAACTAAAAGGATACCTGTATGAACCGGAGCACACAGAAGAGGAGCTGCTACAGATGGAGACTGAAAGGAATACAGAGGAAACATCCACGGACACTGGACATCGAAATGCTGAGTGTTACTGCTGCCACGACTGTTGTTGTTGTTGTTGCTGTTACAGGACACTCCAGAATTCAGAAGAGCAGGGAAATCTGTGTGATGAGTTATACAGACGGCTTGAGAGCCAGCAGTGTCCTCTAACTCAGACAAATCCTGAAGTGTCTGTAACCAAGTTCCACTCGTGGCAGCAGTAACACTGAGTCACAGCTCAGACATTTACACCACTGAGTATTTTCCAACTCTATCTTGATGTCCAGTGTCTGCAGATGTTTCCTCTGTTTATGTTGTTATGTTCCTCTTGTTTAAATTTGGCAAGGTAAACTAGCTGGCTGAACAGTCTGGACATGAAGCATAGAAAGCCACATTAACCACACAGATAGAGTGGGATTTTTCTCAGATTGAGATGATAATTTTATAAAGATGAGAGGAGGAATGGGTGGTTAATTTTGATAAGGTAGGAAAAGTGTAGGTGGTTTGTGGCTAACAAAGGGATGTGGTGTGTAGACTGAGGTCTTGTGAACTTAAAATACCCTTTTGGTCAAAATTATTTTATAGAATGACAAATAATTAAGAGACTTTCTTGTATTTTGAGGGGATATTTTTTATCTGCCCAAAGGAATTAACAGATAGAAGCCTATGATGTTTAATTTTGGAATGACATGAACCTCTTCCATGCTTGACTTCCTGTCTGATGCTGTATTCTCTGTGTAAACTGGACTGACATGTTGGAAGTGTTGAAAATAGACTCAGAGTGATGCTGCATTTATTAGGATGGGAATGTATTCACTGCATAGCAAGCAAGGCTGACAGAACGTGCTGCACATTCTGAGGGTTATAGGCTTAAAAGGAGGAGTAGTCACTTTTGTGCACCACCTGTGATTGAAATGTGGAGGACCAAACCTGCCATAATTAAAAATAGATAGATAGATAGAAGTTAAAATAAAAAATGAAATCCAAAAATCGGTTTATTCTGTGTGCTGTTTAGAAGCTCATGAATCACTTTTCCGGTAAAATGTGTGAGATAATTTTTGAATTATTTATCCTTTATCTAGAGCCCATCTGATCGTGAACTCTGAAGCTTATTAATATAACCCACCTTGTTGTGTCTCAGGAAGATATTATTGATCAGTCAGTTTTCTGTATTAATCCTCTGTTATATTGATTTGATGATGGTTGTGTTCAGTGTTTTGTGCTTTAAACTCACAGCAAACACTTTATCACCAGATTTATGATCAGTTTCTGAACGATCCTCTGTGCCTGTCCTCAGCTCGTCTTTTCTCTCATTAAACTCCGTTGTGTGTTTGTGAAGTTTCATGTGAAGTCTGAGCTGCTGCAGCGTCCAATCAGAGAGTGATATTCCATATGGGGGCGTGTCTGTCAGTGAAAAGACTTCCACAAAGCCAGCTCTCGTGTCTCCTCGATCATCGCTCCTCCTATCAGTCTCCTCCATCCTCTCTCCTCTGAGCGCAATTATGGCTTTGGGACAGTCTTCAAAATGGCGACTGGGAAAGTACTTCCGGTAATGTGGAGGAAATAGGACAGAGGAAGCACGAAGTTAACGCATTGAGACACACCCCTGGTAGGTAAAGGGACAGTCCGGGGATTTTCCACACAAATGTTGCTCCCAATTTGTCGTCTGACTGGAGCTCTTAAATATAACTAAGGAATAAAGCTCACATTTTTAAAAGATTTGATATATCCTTCAAAGGATTTTTCTTACAAAGCAGTACTCTGATCGGATACACAAATAGGAGACGATACTTTTTCTGTTTTGATGGAAACTTTCCTAAATTAGGGAAGCCATCAAAAGTAGAAAATGTGGCCCAGGGACAATGAACAGGGATGAAGGGGCAAACATGGTCTCACACACTTGGAACAGCGTCCTGCAGAGGCAAACAGAGGTGCAGGCCTTCTGGCGAAAAAAAAAAAAAAGTCAGAAGGGCCAGACCTCCGCAACACCAGCTGATATGATGTGTCACACCTGGTGACTCTTCTGAGGAAGGCGGAAGTTCCACTGAAACATGTCAAGGTACATGAAAAGAAAACATGTCTGAGATTAAAGAAAAAGACGTAAAAAACTATTCCTAAGAAACTGAAGACATAATGAACACCATTCAACCATTAAAGGAGAGAATACTGTGTAAGGGTTTCTGTGGATTTTTTAAAGTAGTGTTGTTGAAAATGATCATCTCACAATGCACCATGATGTAGATCACTGCAAAAACAGCTTATATCAATGCAGATAGATTTTGCTGTGTATCTTCTCCCTTGAACTGGGCCTACTCTAAATGCTTAGAATAGATAATAGAAAATTGACAACTAATTGGTTGTCTCTCATTATTATATAGTTGATATTTTCTCATTTATTTCAAGGAGCACTGAAGAAGAACATCCTTGCAAGCAGGCCACTAGAGCGCAGAGGGAGTTTACCAAAAGAGGCGAAACACAGGCCCTCCAGTCTCAAGGTGAGACACAAATCCAATAGAGCTCAACAATCAGGTCCTGGAAATAAAAGTTTATATAAAGGCAAGTGTTTGTTTACAGATTAAAAAAAAAAAAAATGTCTATTGAGGATGTGATTGGTAAATATAATTTAAAACTAGAACTCCTGAAGAGAGTGGGTGGACAACGTTGAGACTGTACTTCTGTTTGGAGATTTACGTTAGGTTTTTGTCTGTTTGACCTTCTGTTCAATTTCTGTTCAGCCTTGTCAATCTTTTAATGCTTGCTATTCTCAATGTGCAGTTTCTGCATTCTCTAGTTACAGTGTGGAAGTTTAACTCAGTTCAGTCAGGACCACTTTGTCAAAAATAAACTTTATTAACTTGCACAATTTTCATTTGGCGGTATGGTTCTGTTCTGGGACTCCCTGAGGCAGGAAGAGCACACCTTCCTGCCCATCATGAGCCATCATGAACAGCATAAACAGGGAGCGCAGCAGCAAAATAAAAACCCAGACAGAGCAGAGCAAACGTGAATAAAACAACAGGAGGAGCTGGGGTGGAGGTGGGTTGTGAAGTGCCAGCAGAGGAAGCAGGAAGTAGGTTTGACAGGAGCAGCTTAAATAGCCCGCTCTAAAAGCAGTTTTCCAATAGGAGGTGGACACGGGAGTCAGCCGAGCCATCAGCTGATCTGCACTGATGATGACAGCTATGTTGTTAGAGCTTGACGTCGTGACCCGCCTGAACTAACGCTACACCTAATTCAGTAGTGATGACACTGACTTAGAGTCTTCAAATTGTTATGCCTTTATTGCCCAAAACCTCTTCTGCATGCCGTTTTAAGTCAAACCAAAGCTTTTTTTAAAAAATACAGTGAAGACAGAACAATGAAGTTAGCCATTAAAAACAGTTCCCAGGCCTGCCATCCTGGTTTGGTATGTATTTCCTCCGCATTTTGAGCAGTACAGTGAATGCAGCCACTTGCAGTGCTTAGAGCACCGCGCAGTGTTAATACGCTAAAACATTTTGTTTTTCATTATGGGGAAGTTTATATTAAATTCAGGTTTGTTTGAAACACAGATGTGTGTCGTGGTTTTGTTTAGAATTCAATTTTTTTCAAGTGCATTATTTTACATTTTTGCCAGGGCTTCAGCCGAGGAATCTGCTGACCTGCTCTTGATGCAGATAGTGCTGACAATTCTCATACAAATCCACTCCTACAATCTGTGTGTAAATTCATGCAGTCAGTACAAATATCTTTAGTTTTCCACAAAAGTACAAGAAATTGGTATCTGTTTTTGTATCCTGACATTACATGAATTTATAGTGAGCAGTTGTTGTACTTAGAATTTGTCATATATGGATTATATGTAAAAGCAGTGTTTACTATTTACGACACTTTACGTCACCTGCTTAACTGCATTACCTACCTGATGTCTGCAGCTAGAGTCCCGCGCTCAGTCTGCCGTTGTTATACATACAGTCAACCTGCATGCTAGTGTTGTGCTTCGTTAAGCCACAAATAAAGGCTATCTTGCAACGAACATAACCACTGGTCATTCTACAGCATTTGATGACCTGATTTTAATTTTCTCTTTGGTGTTCAGGGACCTACACCTAGAGCAGTATAGGAAACTACAGCCAAATCAACATGGAACCAATTCTGAAACCCTGTGAGGCCCAGTGAGATCTTTTTTGTTCGGGCAGTGTTTAGGGCCTTATATGGGTCTTATATCAGTTGCTCAGATGGGCCCAATGTAGAGCTCAATTGGTTCCCACTTGAGGCCCATGTAGACAATTCCAGGTGGGGCCTCTATGGAACCTGTAGACAAACCCACTCTAAGCCCTTATTTATAGCCCACTTTGGCACCACACAAGGCCCAGTGGGATCTTCCTTCCAAGTAGAGATGGGGCCAAAATGGAACCCTTATGAAATGCCCAGAAAGGCTCCTTGTAAAGCCCAGGTAGATCCCACTTGAAGCCCATATGGGCAATTACAGGCTGGGCCTTTATGGAACCCACGGACAAACCCACTTGGGACCTAAATTTGTAGGTCACATGTAATCCATCTGGGGCCCACATGGACATGCTGGCTGGGACCACCCTCCAAACTTTGTGGACAACAATGTTGGACTCACAAGTCTGGTACGCACGTCATTTCAGCATGTTGTCTTCCGCTAAAAGCTTGACAGACCACTTGTGCATAGTTACAGTTGCTGAGGTAGGATTGGACAGTAGCCATTTTTAGGAGGGGCTTAGCGGTACTTCCTTTTCAACCAAACTCACTTCAGTTTCAATCAAACTCTCACCATACTACTGTTCTCACTCATTCACGTTCTACTATTCTCACTCATTCACATACTACTATTCTCACTCATTCACGTACTACTATTCTCACTCATTCACGTACTACTATTCTCACTCATTCACGTACTACTATTCTAACTCGTTTACATACTATGATTCTGTCTGATTTGATAGTAAATGCAAGAAAGTTTGATAGTAAATGTATGAGAGTTTGAAAGTAAATGTAAGAAAGTTTGATGGTAAACGTAAGACAGTTTAATAGTTTGATAGTCAATGTGTGAGAGTTTGATAGTAAATCTAAGAGACTATACTAGTAAATGTATGAGAGTTTGATAGCAAATGTAAAAGAAAGTATGATTTGTTTTCCAAGGGGCCTCCCATAAATTATATCAGTTTAACTGATAAATTATTCTTTGATGTAGATTCAGTGCTGAATCAATTTACTGTCATTGGTCAGAATGTCATAGAACAGGTTGAACACTTTTGAAGATCAGTGGTGTCATATCTAATGTGTTTCTAATCTAATAGGTATTTATAGTTGTCTCTGAATGTACAACTAGTGACAAGAAATAAAGCGATCTCAGAAAGGTGGACCTACAACACTGCTGACAGTTGATTGGTCAAAAGAATCCTCACACAGCAAATCCGCTGGTGTTAAAATTCCAGTGTTAAACCAGTTCAGTGTTAAATTCTTGGTGTTGTTTTGAGATATTTAACTCTATGCTTGTGTTAAACCATACTACTGTGGGAGTTACTGTGCAGTGTTGATGAAAAATTACACTGCACAGTGTTACTTTAAACACTCCTCACTCATGGTTGCAACAATCATGTGTTTTGACAATAACCTGTCCTTTGATCTGAGCTGTTGACTCAGAAGTTGTTTGTAAGCAAAACTTCTCAATAGAGTTTCATTGAAAATTATGAGTGGGCTGTTTATAATTTTTAATTCAATAAAATTTGATCAAACTGAAGTTTTTGGCAAGAACTGCACTGTTTTAAAAATGAAGGAACTGATTTTACTCAAATGATCTGAGTCATGATTGTGAAGGAGCGTCTCTGAGCGCTCCTCTTCCCCGTTCAGCGCGTGACTCTCTCTCTCTCCTGGCCGGAGAGCATGGGGACGGGAGCGCGCGGAGCAGAGCATGATTCATCGCTCCAGTAAAGAACAAACAGAGCTCATATCTCTCAGCAGGACCGCATTTATGACCCGCGGTCCTGCTTCCACGCACAACTATCCTGTGGTAGGCTGCCGGGGGTGCACACTCGGCTCCTACATAACCCAGAAATGCACACACACGCACATACGAACGCTCACCTGCTGATGAGGATGTGTTTATTCCTGTTCAAGGGGTCAAACCGGGGCACTTCCTAGTCACCCCGTAAATAGGGCGTGTTGGCGCGCTTAACAGGATCAGGTGACCACGGACGGTACCATTATGGGTTGATTTTTGTCGTTTTGTCAATTTATTTCGATTATATGAACACAGTAAACGCCATATGGAGGGCGTTTTGGTTCCTTATTTTGTTGGGATAAAATTGTTTTCTGATTCATTTATTTTGAATTGTGAAATACTAAGATTTGTTTAAAAACTGTCTAGATCGTCGTTTGGTTTGCCAGGGGAGGGGCTAAGGGGGTATAAAAGGGGAGCTCTGGGAGGGGGGGGGGCTTGACCTAGAAGCATGGTGGAAGGCCACCTGAGTAAGTGCTGGAGAGCTGCTGTAAATATTTGTACACACTGTAAATATACATATTTTTTGTTTTGTTTTGTTTTTTGTTTGGTTTTGGGAACACGGTGCGAATAAATTTCACTAGAACTGGAATATTCCGACTGAGCCATCATTTTTCAAAAAACTTTTAAAACGAACGCGTGACAATGATGAACTAAATATAAGGTTTAAGTAGTTTCAACTTCAGTGCTAAAAGAATTGACTTACTCTGCACTGCACTGTAAAGACAAACTGTTGGTCCAACTTAAAAAAAAAATGTTTCAATTGGTAACAAATAGTTGTTGTTGTTTTGTTTTTTTTCCAATTAACAGTTTTATGTTTGGGTAACATCATTGCTTTAAGTCTCATTTGGTTAGTGTGATGGAGGAAGGAGATTTCTCCAGGCCTGGGTGCCTCCTGTGTGCTCATCAGGCTGGATGGCTGACACCTGGATGGGTGTGGTTGTTCAGGCTGAGCAGATAAGCTCAGTGCAGCCACACTCTCTCTGCACTTCACCCTGGGAAGATCCCTCGTGTTTGGGAATGATTAATATTTTGCGTTTGTTTGGTTTGGAGAGAGGAGGAAGATTTTTGTTTATGTTCATACATTCTTTGCTTTGTCCCTTTGTTAAATAAAACTATCTTTGACTTATCTAAATTTGTTCTGTTTCCTGGTATTCAGCGTCATAGCTTTAAGTCTCATGTGCTTAGTAATTTGATTCATTTCAATTATCACCAATTATCAGGTCTCGCTAAAACACAAGTTGCAAAACAATGAAATTCTCAACATAAAACTAATGTGAAGCAACATTCATGTCATAGTCAGCAAAATTAAAAAACCATGAACACACCTGGCTCCATTCATTAAACATAACCTCTCCAGATTAAAGACACTTGGTCCATATGATGTGATTACAGCTCAAACAGCCAGTTGAGGAAAGTCTGCTGAATGTTCAAGGAGGCACAACAGATCAGGCAGAGGAAGAGGAAAAGGAGCTCCAGTGAGAGGAGGAGCAGGAGCAGGAGCAAGCCCAAGAAAAGGAAGAGCAGGCCCAGGGGGAAGAGGAGCAGACCCAAAACAAAGAGGAGTCCCTGACCCAGAAATGATGAGAGAGGAGAGGAGTTCCAGTGAGAGGAGTAGCAGTAGGCCCAGAAGAAAGAAGAGGGTGGGCATGTCTAGAAAGAGGAGGAGTATCAGTTAAAAATGGAGGATAAGCTGGCCTGGAGGAGAAGGAGCAGGCCCAGGAGGAGAAGGAGCAGCCAAGAAAGGTAAAGCAGTTTTAGTTAGAGGAGGAGGACGAGGCACTAGTTATCTGACATTTCCACATCTCACAATGGATGGAAAAAATCGACTTCACTTTCTCACATTTTCATATTTAAATTCTTACATTTTTCATTTATACTGTAGGAAGAGAGGAACAGTGTTTTGATTTTTCTGTTTGTCCTCATTTATATTGAAAATGAACACAAAAAGTTTTGCATCTTGAATCTACTGTGCTTCTCCTTTGAAACAGAGAAAAAGTTGACTAGTGCACTGAATTCAACACATGGGACGATAATATCCAACACATAAAACACACTTGTCTTTGGGAGAGGAGAGGAGAGGAGAGGAGAGGAGGGGAGAGGAGAGGAGAGGAGAGGAGAGAAGAGGAGAGGAGAGGAGAGGAGAGGAGAGGAGAGGAGAGGAGAGGAGAGGGCCACAGTGTCACCAGTGGAAGGGCCGGTCCCACATACGGAGGCCACAGCTTCAGCAGTTGCTGTGGTAGCAGCAGCACGAGTGGCAGCAGTGATGGTGTCGAGCTCAGGGACGGTGGTGGGTCACGGTCTGATTGGAGGCGTCCTCAGGGAGGTGGAAGGAGAGACCGCCCCTCACAATTACTGGGACCAATGGTGGACAGAGTGCTCCTCCCACTGACCAACCTCTTTATCATCAGAGTTGGTTTTTCATCAGCATCATACAGAAAGAGGACAGAGGACGTCTGTCAGAGAGCTCTCCTCCTCTTCAGACCTGCTTTCTGCCCCAGCTGTGACTGAACTCTAACAGGTGTGTATGGAATAATGTCTTCATGCCGTCTGAATGTCTCCTTCTTGTAGTGTTGCATCAACAGGTTGTAAAGTCTGTCTCATTATTGTCTGTGGATTCTTCTGGTCTGCTCTGTGCTGTGTGTGTGTTCTGTGAGACTGAATGGATGTGTCAGAGAGTTCAGAGTTAGCTCCAAAGTCTTTGCTGAAGTCTGAACCTGCACGCAGCTCTGATTCCTGACTCAAAGCATTGATGGTGCTCAGCTTCATGTGGAGCTGAAGTTCAGTGTGTTCAAAGAAAACTCTGTTCTGATCCTTCACCTCCTTCAATGGAGCAGATTTCCCTGATTGAGCTGTTTTCTGATCAATCACAGCCAGTGTGAGGAAGAACAGGCTCAGCTTTGACAGCTTGATGAGCAGCGGTTTCAAATCCTTGATTTCTTCATGTCTGAGGGAGAAAGATGAGGACAGATGCAGCCTGAGTTATTCCACTGTGGGCTCTTCATTAGATCAGGACATCAACCACCACTCAGGTAGAGGGATACATTTCAACAACACACTGAGCTCCATCAGCCAGTAGGTCATCATCTGAACCAGTCATTCTATGAAAATGGTAGCTTTCTGAACAGCAATTTCATTTTATTTTAGCATCTTTTTTTTTTTTTTTAATTAAAAAAAGTCTCATAATAGTTGACCACTTAGCATTATAAATAAACAAAAAATGAGATCATTTTCTTTGAGTTTCTATTTCATTCAAGTAAGTGTTTTTTAACATCATTCATTCTTTTTAGGTAGGCTGCCCTGCATTCTTGGTCAGCATCCCTGCGCTGTCTGTAGAGTCCTTGCTTTTCAGCAGCACTTAACTTTGCCAACACTGAAACAGCAATTAAACCAATTAGTCTGGTTTATGTACAAACTGACCTATTTTTTTATTTAAGGTATTACTGGTGCTAGTGATTGTCAGTGGTGTTACTAACCAAAACGACAAAAGTGCAGATAAAATGGCCTATTCAAGATGGCAAAACCACACGTCTTAACTTGGAAATATATCAACTCATCATGCAGTGTGATCGATTATTTTAATTAAATTTCTTTTTCCCTTTCTACAAACTCCGTAACACCAGTTATTCATTTGAAATACTCACATGAAATTTGTAGATAATTCTTGAAATTGTCAAGATATGAGGAGAAGATGCTGACTTACCGTGTGCTTCTCATAATGGACATGCCTCCCATGAGCTCTTACCCCCAAAAATGTTTACAGGGACACAGCAGTTTTTTCAAAATAAAGGTTTTTACAAATAGTGACACCAGTGACATGAAACCAAGAGACAGCTATTTTTTGTAAATTATTTTTAATAAACAATTATTTTTTCCCCTTTTGAAAATTATACGTAATAATCTTAACACATAACTTTGTATTGTAATCTTTTTTATTATATATATTTAAAAAAATATATATTATCCAAATTCATGGCACTAGCCACACTATTTCTGCTATATTTAATAAAATGTACTTTAAAACTGTTTTTTAATGGTTAAAAAGCAAAACCACACTTCAGTTTGTATGTTTTGTGTCATTGTCACAAACTTTTGTGCATTTTTCCCAGTGAATAATGTGAACAAGAAAGCCACCATTTTCATGTGTGACTGTGGTCAGAACCGCGCTCCCGACTCATCACAGCAGCCCACTAGAGGGATGAAAGACGTGGACCTGATCAGGGTCAACTGCTGGAACCAACGCTCCTCAAAAATCTGATACTCAGCAAAAAAGTTCAGGATTGATCAGTTTACTGTGCTGTAAAACATGACAATGAAGGTGAAGTCTTTAACACTTGTCATGCTTTTGTGGTTACACCATTTGACAGTTTAATGGGACTGATTCTTGAACTGGTTCAAATGGTAGAAATGTCATATCAAATACTGTGACACCAACAGAAATGTAAACTACACATTGAAACAAAGATGGAAGATGATGTTTGAACAAGTTTAAAGCTGATTTTTCAGACCAAGCCTTATTTGTCTCTGTCCCAGGGGAACCTTTGGCTTCACACAGCTCAATGTCAACCTGTTTCATGCAGTCACTTTGAAATGAGGATGAAGGGCGCCCTCTAGTGACAGAAAGTCCTCACTGCAGCTTCACACAGCTCTTCAAGTGTGTTGGTTGTGTTCAGCCTGGAGCTCACACTGTTTCAGCATCAATGTGCAGCTCAGCTGAGTGTCAAAGCAGGATTCTCCATCCCTGAGTGTTTCCATGATTCCACACAGACTGTGGGACTGACCTTTGACCTCATGTGTGTGTTTTCAGGGAGAAGATGGTCTCCAGGTTCCTGCTGCTCACGGCTCTGAGCTGCTGTGTATTTGGCTAGTTTTCACCTTCACTTTATTGTCCTCAAAGAGAAAAGAGGAGATCCACTTTGAGACTGAGTGAAAGACTTCAACACTTGATGAGAAAACGTGTGTAAAGACTCACATGTTGCTGTGTTTTTCTGCCCCTCTCTTTTCCTCTCTGTCTCCTCTACAGGATTAGAGCTCAACATGGGTCTCAGCTCCTATCAGGCTGAGGAGAAGCAGAGCCTCACCCTGGACTGGACCTTCACACCAAAACCTCACCCCTCTCTGAAAGGTCTCTATGTTTTCTGTGCCATGATAAAAAAAAGGAAAGTCTCAGCCCTGTTTGCTCTCCAGGATGGAGTTGAGATCCCACTGAGGGATGGGGAGCTTTCAGGACGATTCCAGTGTGACAAAGACCTCCTCAGAGAGGGACGGATCAGACTTCATGTGTCCTCACTCAGGACTGAAGACTCAGGACAGTACTGGTGTGGAGTGATAACAGATTCTGGTTCCAGTGTGGGCGGATGTCTCCTCACAGTGACTGGTGAGTAAAGTCAGTGAACGTTTGTGGAGACAAAGAAAAATCAAATCAGCTCAGGTTCAGAGATCAGCGGCTAACATTTGATAGGATGAATCCAGAGAGACAAAGACGTCCTCAGAGAGGAAGAAGAAGAACCTGAGAGAAAAGGGCTGCTCTGATTTCCTGTTGAGGACGTTTTAGAGTTTATCTGCAGTCACTGACTTTTTCTTTCCATGACTGACTCTGATCTGTTGGTCTCTCTACAGCAGCCAGGAACCAGACTCAGTCTAAGACTGGACCAGCCAGGAACCAGACCCCCTCTACTACTGAACCAGCCAGGAACCAGACCCCCTCTACTACTGAACCAGCCAGGAACCAGACCCCCTCTACTACTGAACCAGCCAGGAACCAGACCCCCTCTACTACTGAACCAGCCAGGAACCAGACCCCCCGTCGCACTGAAGCTAAGAAACCAGACTCAGGGGGTCCAGGAAGGATGGCTCTCTCCCAGCAACAGGGACTGATAGCAGCTGTGATGTTGTTGTTTGTTCTTAACTTTTTAGTGATCCTCGTCCTGACCTTAAAGTACTTTGCATTAGGATAGAGACAGAGACCCTGAGATGTCTAAAGCTCAGCACAGAGCCTGGAGACTCCAGCTCTGTGTCCACAGTGGGTTCCTAAGTCAGTCTAAGAAGCTCTGTCTCAAAGTGATTTTCATTTCTCTTATTGCTCAGAAAAGAACAAAGACAAACACTGCTGCTGGATAACAACAATCAGAGCTGAAGCTGGCTCTGAGAGAAACACAGCTGTTCATATGAAGATTCCTCTGCTCTGAGCTTCATCTCTGTTTGCTCTGTTTAGATGCTCATCATTGATAGGAAGTCTTGCTTGTATTTGTCTTATCAAAGGATTATTGTGATGAAGGCTTCAGCTCAGCTCTGACTGTTCTGTCTTTTATTGGTTTTATTGATGTTATCATGAGAGAGATGTAAACTTGACTGTAAATGTTTGAATGTGAGGAAGAAGAGTGTTTCAATGGAGGGATGAAGATCTTTGTTCTCTGCTCTGTCAAACAATAAATGTTGATGTTGAAGTGTAAACTCTCAGACTCATTTCTGGAGGATTTTTCTTCAACTCTTTGAGCTCTTTCTCTTTTCATTCCTGATCTCTGATGGAGCTGAACCGCAGCCAGCCTCCCCATCATCCCGACCCTCCAAGAACATTTGCTGTGGGGCTCTGTCATCTCTGTCACCGCCACCGCTCCTCACTCTCCTCCTTCTTCTGGACTTGAGTAAGATTCAGTAATCTTACATTCACTGGTATATCGTGGTCAATGCCCCAGAGACTTCTCAGGGTGGGTTAGATTAATAGGTTAGGTGGGTTAATTAATGTTCTTTCTTCCATTCATTCTGGTTTATTATGGTCAGTATCACTTTTCATTCCTCTTTGCATTTACTCTTTCATATCTTTCATCTGTTCATTCATGCACATATTTCTTCTTTTAGTCAGTAAATAAACTTTTCATATATAAAGAACTTGTTTTCTGTCTTTGTGTGGTTGAAATCAACAGGCTCTGGAAACCGGTCAAAAGAAATCACATCTGATGTAACGGTTTGTTGATATCGAGACTTGATAATTAAGGTAATTCTACAACTTATTAAATCACCTAAGTCTGACAGTAAACATTTCCAAAGTTTCCCTGTTTTCTCCAAAATTGGGTGGTGCCCAGACTTGAATTTAAACTCACATATTGTAAGTTTCGATGTCTTTTTCAAAGTTTTACTTTCGCTCCTGTAGAATGCTGGCATTCTGCTGTTGACAAATTAATTAGTCATTATTTGACAATGATTTACGCTACACCCTTCACATTTTTTATGTGAAATGTTGAAGAAAAAATAAATCTTCTCAGTATTTCTTCTGTATGTTTTGGGGTGATTATTATAGTGGTACCTGTGGAAGAACAATGCACACCAACTTAGTGTCTATTTAACACCATTGTGGTATTACAGTTTTTCTCCCTTGGTTTGGCCCATTTCTTGAAACAGAAATTACATTCTCGATACAACATGGTCAAACCTCCAAACTACTTGGCAATTGTTCACATAATAATTGAATTTCTCATTAATTTAATCAATTTGCAAATGCTTTTGTTCAGTTTTGCAAAGGACAAAGTACAGGAAGCCTACAGTTAGCACAGTTAGCTTAGATATAGAACAATTTCCCAGTGAATACATCTCATTGATCTAAACTGATGGTTGATTCTCAGTCTAACAGTCAGTCTCTCCAAAAAATATCAGCATCATTTCATTGTATGAGTCACCTCAAGCACAATAGTCTGTTCAACTGTCAAAATGAGTCTGCAACATAAACAATGAATACCATGTATGAATCTCTTGGAACATTGATAAACTGTCAAATCAAAGTCAGGTGAAACTATAACTCAAAGGAGGACGGATGACAGGTTCTGTCCATGATTGTGAAAACAGACTGTGATGTGAACAAGAATCTGTGGTCAGACAGACAGCAGCGTGTGATTGGTCAGGAGAGCAGGGACGGTGTCCAGGAGAAGGAGGGTGAGGACAGCGACCAGTGAAGAAGTGTTAGTTGTTGAACTCCAGCTTTATTGACAGCGCTGTAGGCTACATATGATTTACTTTGTTTTTGTGTTTATGTGTTTATTTTATGGTATTTTGGGCTTTATTCATTTTCTATTTACTCTGATGCAGAGAAGTGACTTTATGTGTGTTGCTGGAAAAGGTTACAATTTCCTTGGCAGTATGAGCACAATGTATGATGTCAGACCTTGGAGGCTACTCTTACTGTAGAGTCTTTTTCTTATTTTTAATCCAGTTTGATATATATTTGTATTCTGTTAGCTCGACAGAAAAATGAGAACAGTAACCTTTGTCAATGAAGGACTGGGCTCAGACTGAGAGGTGGACATGAGGGATATTTCAACGGTCCTCTGTCATAGTGACAAAACATCTAAACATTTTAACTTGCAGTGCTGACACAAAGCCAAAGGGACGATGCTTTTCGGAGGCACTGACTATTTGTATGAGGCAGAAATTTGGTTTTGAC
This sequence comes from Halichoeres trimaculatus, assembly GCF_033239565.1. Taxonomy (NCBI): domain Eukaryota; kingdom Metazoa; phylum Chordata; class Actinopteri; order Labriformes; family Labridae; genus Halichoeres; species Halichoeres trimaculatus. The sequence goes on along the minus strand of NW_027437226.1, from coordinate 213,427 downwards.
ACATAACTGAACTGTTTTGGGAGAGATATGAGCTTTTTGCAGGTGATCCATGGTGTTATGCTGATCAGTCCAGGTTACTTTTAGCAAAATCATCAAGAGTGTTGAGAACATCGAGTCTGTTTCTGCACATGTATGTGGTGAAATGTGTTTCCATAGTGACCAACATGTGGATTTGTATCCTGTGGTTTTATAATGGGTCACCTTTGTTCTCAGGAGCTGTAGACCTGCATCTCTGAAGCCATTTTTATGTTTAGCAGCAGGAATGCAGAAAGGAGAAACAGAGGTTGGCAGGGCTGAGAAGTGAGGTCTTAAAATAAATTTAGTGAGGTGCTTTGGCACTCCATCATTTCAAGGTTATTGCAAAAGTTTTGTTTTCTGCTTCAAATTGGAGATAAGGGTTTATAAAACAATTTTTGCGTGAGGGTTAAGAAACCAGATAGAAAGAAAAAATGTTTTTCAGCTCTTTTTCTGAAAACTGCCACAATCGAATTTTTGAGTTTTTTTTTTAGAGGTCTTGATTTTGTATAATTTTCTTTTTTATGTTATTTCTATTGCTATTTTAAGTCAATACGGTGTAAGAAATCAACTTTTATTCAAATATTGAGTTTTTGAGTATCATGGTTTGGAAAAAGTCAAAGATGGCTGCCATTTCTCATAGCTTTTTCAAATTGAATATATTAGCAGTTACAGTACGGCTGCTACACTGAGGGGGAGAAATTGTTTAATTTAATTCCTTATTTTGGACTATTACCTGAGTATTGTGAGTAAGGGAAGGCTCTCATTAATTATTTTATTTCATTTAAAAGATTTTGGTATGTGTATCAGGAAGTTTCTATAATCTTACAAAATCCTCATGTCCTTTCATTATTTGTTAATTATTAAACAATGATTTTATTTACACTGGTGTGAGTGGTGCAAATCCCAGAATCCAGTGATTGAGTGAGAGCTTTTGGCAGCGTGGGTGTGGCTGGGCTGAAGAGCAGGGAACACGTGGAGGCACACAGGATGAGTGGAAATACTCTGGCGTCTGTCCTCTGCTGCAGCAGTCCTGAAGTGAAGCCACAGAGTGTCAGTGATTGCAGGCAGGTGTGCAGGGGAATCCGGTGCAGGTGTGTAAAAGTGAGGGAGGGACTGGGAGTGCAGCCTGCACTGAAGGGGAGTTCAGGACAAGACCAGACTGTGGTGAGAGAGATCACCACACTTCTTCTGATTTACAAAGCACTTAATGGGCATATTGCAGGTTATTTTTTTTTGTTTTGAGTTAACACTTAACATGGTCTGATAAAGGCAGTAGATTAAGTCAATCGCTGATTTTGTATGATATTCAACAAAAAAAGGCACAAAATTAGAGAAGGAAGTGACTGTTTTCAGTATCGCTGTTTGAAACGCTCTGTTTTCAGCATCGCGTCATTTGACGTAACAAAAGGGACTCGCATGTCTTTACTCTGTTTTGAGCCAATGTGAGTAACAGGCTGTCATGAGTGAGATCGGGCTTTTCGGGTTGTGTTTATTGTGTTTCTTCCTCAGAATTATTTAATTTGACCGTCCATTAAGATGAATCAGATGTGTTTGGATGGATGGATGGAGAAATATTAGCTCAACAGGACATCGAGTCCACTTTTTCGGACTCCGTGAGTTAGCTTTCGTGCTCTGATTCCTTTTTGTGCAGCAAGTCAAGACTTTATTGCTGCATCGGTGCCCATTTCTCGACAGGAAGATTGATGTGATGGAGTCTATTTTATAAAGTCTATGGATGGAGTTCAGGATGGGATACCGGAGCCAGGTCCGGTTGAGACTGACGCGGCCACTTTCCCGTCAGTCAACTCCAGCTTCACCGTCAGCAGCAGCAGCCCCTAGCCCGGCTCCCGCTGACAGACGGAAACAAGGACTGCTAGAGATGCTGCCCGAGATTCAAACCAACGGAAACGTGAGCTAAGCAGCGTAGCCAAGTCTTGTTTTTCTGAGTCTGGATCAGTGGATAGACCTCTGATAGACCTCTCTTTCTTTCTCTCTATGGGCTTTATCAGGACGGCTCAAAGCACGTGGCTGTACGATCAGCTCTTACACATACAATTTGTTTTTTCTTTTTTGAAGTCAGCCTATCTGATTTCAAACTTTAAATATGTTGATGTGAACACAGCGTTAAGCTACATGTCACTAGCTAACAGCGCTCACTCACCAGGACACCTGCTCCGTTCTCCTCTGGTTCTCCTCACACCACAACTCCTCTGCTCTCCTACGGCTGAATATTCCTTCTAATCCCACCCTGTTCCCGCTCTCCATCTTTCCTAACAGGCTCACAGTTATAACCCTGAGGACCATCATATGGATAGGAGTACAGATTTTCTTCCTCCTCATTGACAGGAGTGACAGTCTGATCCATGTTTATTCATGTTCAACAGAGGCAGAAGCTGAGGGACTCCTGACTGTGACGTCACGTTCAAATGCCGGTTTTTAATGCGGAAGTACAAAAACTCGCACTAAAACGTCTCCAGGAGACCCTGTGGTTTATTAATTTAGGAATTTCTTTCAGGACATTGTTTTTAAGTTATTTTTCTATCAATTTCTCAACAGTTGTCTTTAACCTGCAATATGCCCTTTAATGGCATTAGGCCATCCTAACTTAAAGAGCTCATTGTTCCGTATTATCCGTCTAGGTCCCTGCGTTCTCAGCACCAGGTCTGCTCATTGTACCTAGGGTCTCTAAAAGTAGACTGGGAGGTCGAGCCTTTAGTTATCAGGCTCCTCTTCTTTGGAATAATTTACCAATTGAGGTCTCTGCCTTTAAGAGTGGACTGAAAACTTTCCTTTTTGATAGAGCTTACAGTTAGAGCTGGATCAGGTCTGAACCAGCTCTTAGTCATGCTGCTGAAGGTTTAGACTGCTGGGGGGAGACTGACACACAGGGCTCCTGTTTCCCTCTCTATCTGTCTTTCTAACTTATAGTCTTAATGTCCTTAGTAAACTGTAAACAAAGAACCCAAATACACAACACACAAATCTTAAGAAACTAAGGCCCCATTTCCACCAACCGCTTCAGTTCGGTTTGTCTCAGCACAGCACGCGTTTTACGGCGTTTCGTAAAAACGCCGCAAACGTGTTTCACACGCCACCTACCACAAGAGGGCACAGTTTGCTGTGGTAACGCAAACGCAACCAGGCTTAACGGTACCAAACTGTGCCAAACCGTACTGTAACTTAAGACAAAACTGATGAACAAAAACAAATAGAAATCAAAGAGAAAACAATGATTTAATTATAATAGGCTGTTGTTGTTGTTGTTGTTGTTGTTGTTGTTGTTGTTGTTGTTGTTTTTACAAATTCTTTTATCCCATTTTCAATTTAATTTAATGTAACCTAAAAAAAACCACCTTTACATCAGGGCTCAGCTCATTGTTATTGTGGCCAAAAACCAGCTTCTCTATCAATAACTCAACAGAAAAAAACAGAAGATAAAAAGTCATTGAAAAAGATAAAATGCCTGTTCATTCCACTTATTCAGACTTTAGGTGTTCCTGAATGTATAACAAGTGATAAGAAATTCAAAAGCACACGTCTTTTTTTTTTTTTCCGTTGCCAGGCGCTGCCCAAGTAGCTGCCTGTTGCAGCAGTTCTCTCTTCTTTGTCCGTTTCTTGTAATCTTTTTGGTCTCTTTTTTGTCATCTTTGTATTTGGAGTGGATCATCACTCTGTATGGTTCATTGTTGGTCATGAACACCAAACTTTTTGTGGCTTCATTGATACTTTTACTACTTTTCTCCTGTGTTTGTCTGGAGATCCTACATGTAACCATGGCTGCATTGTTTACATGTGAAATTAGCTGTTAGCAGCCTGTAGCATGTCAATGCTAACTGGTGTAGGGCTTGATGATGTCCCTCGAGGTGAGGAGGAGGAGGTGAGGACGACGTGCTGGTTCTCGGGTGTGAGTTGGGAGGTGACGACGTGGACCTGTCCTTCCATCCATTGTTGTTGGGAACGTGGGATCTATCTCCGGTGGGATGTTAAAGCTGGCCGTGCTGGCCCGGGGGCAGAGGGGCTGCCGGAGGGCAGAGTGGCACCTGTTCACGGACGTGGCTGACGGAGCTGACATCGGACGCTGGCGCCACATTGGAGGAGCTTTGCCTGCTGTGGGCACTTAATTGGATTTTTTTACACCCTGCTGCTTTAGATTCCTTTAATGAGACTTTATATTATTCACAAATTGCAACTTCTATTCCACACAGGAATATCACACTTAAGGGAAATGAAATCAGCAGTGACCTTTACACCATGTGCACCATGCCTATGTGAGCAGCAGGGGGCAGTGTATAATTACGGCAGCATGCCTTGGAAAAGGAACTGCATGATGCCATGCTTTCAGAGCAGCGTCTTGCAGGTGTGAGATGTCACTGTGCACCCGCAATTACTGAACCTGTTAAAGGTGAGTCTTTTGGGGAGGTGGGTGTATCTCACATATTCTATGAAATCTGTATGGACAGTAATATTTCTTCCTCTGTAAATTATATCAGTTTAAACTGATAAATTTTCCTTTGGTGTAAATTCAGTGCTGAATCACTTTACTGTCACTGGTCAGAATGTGATAGAGCAGGTTGAACACTTTTAAAGATCAGTGGTGTCATATCTAATGTATCATCACTGAGCTGTCTGTGTCTATAAATGTGCTCCTGCTTCATATTTCCCTGATAAAACAAAGACTGAACAAAAAAAAACATCAACATCAAGTTGACTCCAAAACTTGAAGAGGTTTGGATTTGTCCTGTTCTTCCTGATGGAGTCAATGAATGGGGGAGGAGAGAGGGAGCGAAAACAGAGGTTGTCTGTGTCCTGCAGCTCCAACTTGTCTCTAAAGAGAGGAACATTTGGTGAAGAGACACTTTGATTGTTTTCTTTTCTTACAAGAAACAGAATTTGAACATGGACTTGTCTCTTCACCTTGTTCAGTTTATTGTCTCATGCTTCAGCTTTCAGGAGAGGAACTGATGATCACTGGCGCCCTCTGATGACAGAAAGTCCTCACTGCAGCTTCACTCTGTTCCAGCATCAACGTGCATCAACGTGCAGCTCAGCTGTGTGTCAAAAGCAGGATTCTTCATCACTGAGTGTTTTTCATCACTAAGTGTTTTTATGAGTCCACACAGACTGTGGGCCTGACCTTTGACCTCATGTGTAAGTTTTCAGAGAGAAGATGGTCTCCTGGAATCCATGTCCAGAGTCCAGAGGTGGTCTGAAGACTGTGACAGCTCAGCAGCTCAGAGCCCACCTCGGGTCCAGGTGTGTTAGTGGACCTGTTAAAGGTGATACTAGCTTAAAAACAGACTCAGATCACTTCTGAAGGTCTGAGAGCTCTTTGCACCAGTTTGGACTGAAGTCAGGGATCAGGTCCTGACTCTAAACCTGGTCTAGGGTGGACTGTGAGTCTGTGAAGTCCTGGTGCATCATTTGAATGTGTCTCCTCTCCTCTCTGTCTCTGCCTCACCCTGAGGCCTGCTGTCTCTGTATTTGTTTGGATCTGTTTGTTTGAATTAAAGTTGTAAAGCTCTAAACTCAGCTGGACTTGGTTCTGACTGATCCTGGTCTGAGGGACATGCTTCCACCCTGGGCAGCTCCAGCTCTGTTTGACAGAAGAACAAAGCTTGAAGATTTCCATCATCCATGTCTTGTAAAGAAGGGGAGCCAGTTTGAGGAGGAGGAGGAGGAGGAGAAGCTGAGGTGTGTGGGAGGAGCTCCTTAAAGTGTGACCTCTGTGCTGAGCACAAACACAGCTCATTACCAAGATCAAGTCTTTTCTTGATTTCATGTTTCATTTCTACTGGAGGCTGAAATCAACTCCAACATTCAAACACTGACTCTGTTTTTCTCTCCCACGCTCTGCTTCAAGCTGACACAAGTTAACAGATAAAGAACCAACAGATTAAAGTCAGTATGAACACTTTTCAACCTCTGACCTCAAACAGCTGATCAGCTGCTCCTCATCCACACAGGTGTGTGAGCAGGTAAGCAGAGAGCAGCTGTTCTCTGAGGCCCCGTCTACACCACAATGTCTCATCTAAAAACGCTAAAACGCAGTGATTTTCTACAAAGACAGTCAGCAGATTCAGCAGTACATGCACAGAACGGTAGTCCCCAGAGGTTGTAACAAAGGTACTGTTGGACTGTTTTATGCGCGCAATGGCAACGGTGTCAGCAATGTTTCAGAAAATCCCTCCCTGGAGGCCGTTTACAAAAGTTTGCGTTTTAGGTCGGCTGTTACCGTGTAAACACGAGGCCAAAATGCAACAAAACTTTTGCGTTTCACCCTAAAATTGTTGTTGTAACAACAGCCTCTGAGCTCTTCACACTCAGACCGTCCCTTCATCAGCAGCTGAAATCCTCCATCAGAAGAGAACAGGATGACCTTTGACCTTCAGACTCCACAAAGTTTTCTCCAGTCCAGAACAGCTCCATCAGAGATCAGGAATGATAAGAGAAAGAGCTCAAAGAGTTGAAGAAAAATCCTCCAGAAATGAGTCTGAGAGTTTACACTTCAACATCAACATTTATTGTTTGACAGAGCAGAGAACAAAGATCTTCATCCCTCCATTGAAACACTCTTCTTCCTCACATTCAAACATTTACAGTCAAGTTTACATCTCTCTCATGATAACATCAATAAAACCAATAAAATACAGAACAGTCAGAGCTGAGCTGAAGCCTTCATCACAATAATCCTTAGATAACACAAATACAAGCAAGACTTCCTATCAATGATGAGCATCTAAACAGAGCAAACAGAGATGAAGCTCAGAGCAGAGGAATCTTCATATGAACAGCTGTGTTTCTCTCAGAGCCAGCTTCAGCTCTGATTGTTGTTATCCAGCAGCAGTGTTTGTCTTTGTTCTTTTCTGAGCAATAAGAGAAATGAAAATCACTTTGAGACAGAGCTTCTTAGACTGACTTAGGAACCCACTGTGGACACAGAGCTGGAGTCTCCAGGCTCTGTGCTGAGCTTTAGACATCTCAGGGTCTCTGTCTCCATCCTAATGCAAAGTACTTTAAGGTCAGGACGAGGATCACTAAAAAGTTAAGAACAAACAACAACATCACAGCTGCTATCAGTCCCTGTTGCTGGGAGAGAGCCATCCTTCCTGGACCCCCTGAGTCTGGTTTCTTAGCTTCAGTGCGACGGGGGGTCTGGTTCCTGGCTGGTTCAGTAGTAGAGGGGGTCTGGTTCCTGGCTGGTTCAGTAGTAGAGGGGGTCTGGTTCCTGGCTGGTTCAGTAGTAGAGGGGGTCTGGTTCCTGGCTGGTTCAGTAGTAGAGGGGGTCTGGTTCCCGGCTGGTCCAGTAGTAGAGGGGGTCTGGTTCCTGGCTGGTTCAGTAGTAGAGGGGGTCTGGTTCCTGGCTGGTTCAGTAGTAGAGGGGGTCTGGTTCCTGGCTGGTTCAGTAGTAGAGGGGGTCTGGTTCCCGGCTGGTCCAGTAGTAGAGGGGGTCTGGTTCCTGGCTGGTTCAGTAGTAGAGGGGGTCTGGTTCCTGGCTGGTTCAGTAGTAGAGGGGGTCTGGTTCCTGGCTGGTTCAGTAGTAGAGGGGGTCTGGTTCCTGGCTGGTTCAGTAGTAGAGGGGGTCTGGTTCCTGGCTGGTCCAGTCTTAGACTGAGTCTGGTTCCTGGCTGCTGTAGAGAGACCAACAGATCAGAGTCAGTCATGGAAAGAAAAAGTCAGTGACTGCAGATAAACTCTAAAACGTCCTCAACAGGAAATCAGAGCAGCCCTTTTCTCTCAGGTTCTTCTTCTTCCTCTCTGAGGACGTCTTTGTCTCTCTGGATTCATCCTATCAAATGTTAGCCGCTGATCTCTGAACCTGAGCTGATTTGATTTTTCTTTGTCTCCACAAACGTTCACTGACTTTACTCACCAGTCACTGTGAGGAGACATCTGTCCACACTGGAACCAGAATCTGTTTTCACTCCACACCAGTACTGTCCTGAGTCTTCAGTCCTGAGTGAGGACACCTGAAGTCTGATCCGTCCCTCTCTGAGGAGGTCTTTGTCACACTGGAATCGTCCTGAAAGCTCCCCATCCCTCAGTGGGATCTCAACTCCATCCTGGAGAGCAAACAGGGCTGAGACTTTCCTTTTTTTTATCATGGCACAGAAAACATAGAGACCTTTCAGAGAGGGGTGAGGTTTTGGTGTGAAGGTCCAGTCCAGGGTGAGGCTCTGCTTCTCCTCAGCCTGATAGGAGCTGAGACCCATGTTGAGCTCTAATCCTGTAGAGGAGACAGAGAGGAAAAGAGAGGGGCAGAAAAACACAGCAACATGTGAGTCTTTACACACATTTTCTCATCAAGTGTTGAAGTCTTTCACTCAGTCTCAAAGTGGATCTCCTCTTTTCTCTTTGAGGACAATAAAGTGAAGGTGAAAACTAGCCAAATACACAGCAGCTCAGAGCCGTGAGCAGCAGGAACCTGGAGACCATCTTCTCCCTGAAAACACACACATGAGGTCAAAGGTCAGTCCCACAGTCTGTGTGGAATCATGGAAACACTCAGGGATGGAGAATCCTGCTTTGACACTCAGCTGAGCTGCACATTGATGCTGAAACAGTGTGAGCTCCAGGCTGAACACAACCAACACACTTGAAGAGCTGTGTGAAGCTGCAGTGAGGACTTTCTGTCACTAGAGGGCGCCCTTCATCCTCATTTCAAAGTGACTGCATGAAACAGGTTGACATTGAGCTGTGTGAAGCCAAAGGTTCCCCTGGAACAGAGACAAATAAGGCTTGGTCTGAAAAATCAGCTTTAAACTTGTTCAAACATCATCTTCCATCTTTGTTTCAATGTGTAGTTTACATTTCTGTTGGTGTCACAGTATTTGATATGACATTTCTACCATTTGAACCAGTTCAAGAATCAGTCCCATTAAACTGTCAAATGGTGTAACCACAAAAGCATGACAAGTGTTAAAGACTTCACCTTCATTGTCATGTTTTACAGCACAGTAAACTGATCAATCCTGAACTTTTTTGCTGAGTATCAGATTTTTGAGGAGCGTTGGTTCCAGCAGTTGACCCTGATCAGGTCCACGTCTTTCATCCCTCTCGTGGGCTGCTGTGATGAGTCGGGAGCGCGGTTCTGACCACAGTCACACATGAAAATGGTGGCTTTCTTGTTCACATTATTCACTGGGAAAAATGCACAAAAGTTTGTGACAATGACACAAAACATACAAACTGAAGTGTGGTTTTGCTTTTTAACCATTAAAAAAAAAACAGTTTTAAAGTACATTTTATTAAATATAGCAGAAATAGTGTGGCTAGTGCCATGAATTTTGATAATATATATTTTTTTAAATATATATAATAAAAAAGATTACAATACAAAGTTATGTGTTAAGATTATTACGTATAATTTTCAAAAGGGGAAAAAAATCAATTGTTTATTAAAAATAATTTACAAAAAATAGCTGTCTCTTGGTTTCATGTCACTGGTGTCACTATTTGTAAAAACCTTTATTTTGAAAAAACTGCTGTGTCCCTGTAAACATTTTTGGGGGTAAGAGCTCATGGGAGGCATGTCCATTATGAGAAGCACACGGTAAGTCAGCATCTTCTCCTCATATCTTGACAATTTCAAGAATTATCTACAAATTTCATGTGAGTATTTCAAATGAATAACTGGTGTTACGGAGTTTGTAGTAAGGGAAAAAGAAATTTAATTAAAATAATTGATCACACTGCATGATGAGTTGATATATTTCCAAGTTAAGACGTGTGGTTTTGCCATCTTGAATAGGCCGTTTTATCTGCACTTTTGTCGTTTTGGTTAGTAACACCACTGACAATCACTAGCACCAGTAATACCTTAAATAAAAAAATAGGTCAGTTTGTACATAAACCAGACTAATTGGTTTAATTGCTGTTTCAGTGTTGGCAAAGTTAAGTGCTGCTGAAAAGCAAGGACTCTACAGACAGCGCAGGGATGCTGACCAAGAATGCAGGGCAGCCTACCTAAAAAGAATGAATGATGTTAAAAAACACTTACTTGAATGAAATAGAAACTCAAAGAAAGAGGAGTGAGAAAACAAAGCAAAAGAAACTGAAGAACAGGCAGGAAAAGCACAGAGAGAAGGTGCAGGCACACACACACACACACACACACACACACACACACACACACACACACACACACACACACACACACACAGAAATACTCACACAACATAAACTGTTCTGTTTCATACGATTAGTTGTATGGATGCATCAGCATTAGATGAAACCCCTATTCTACATTCATGAATGAATAATTTTCATGTGTCCGCGTTGTGTTTTCAAATCTATCAGTTTCATACTTCATCTTTTGGTTTAAACCTTTAATCAGTTTCTAAAATGTGAATGTTTTGAGGTGAAATACAAATAGAATGAATAATAATTGTTTGAAATATCTTCTGTTGTGCCATTTCCTTCACGTTGTGTCCCTGGTGTTACAGTGCATCACTGGTGTTACTGTATGGCATATTGGTGTTCTGGCATCAGGGGTGCCCAACATTCAATCGTACACAGTTTCAGGATAGGATATTTCAAATTTAAAGACGCAGTGCCAATTAATTAAAAAGTTCTATAAAAAAAGTGGACAACAGAAATGAAAAAATGTCATACTAAAACACTTTGCACATTTTAAAGCTTAAATATTACATAAAAAAAGTCTTAGAATTGCATTAACCTTTTCTCTCTTTGATTAAATATGTTAATTAAATTACATCCCAGGAAGCCTGAATTGCCATCTAAAACACTAGTAACACCAGTGGCAAAAAAGCAAGACAAGGAATTTTTGTAGAAGTGTAAAAGAAAATTGTCAAAATACATTAAGCACTTATTTTTGTTTCTTTATAATGCTAAGTGGTCAACTATTATGAAACTTTTTTTAAATTAAAAAACGATGCAAAAAAAAAACATGAAATTGCTGTTCAGAAAGCTACCATTTTCATAGAATGACTGGTTCAGATGATGACCTACTGGCTGATGGAGCTCAGTGTGTTGTTGAAATGCATCCCTCTACCTGAGTGGTGGTTGATGTCCTGATCTAATGAAGAGCCCACAGTGGAATAACTCAGGCTGCATCTGTCCTCATCTTTCTCCCTCAGACATGAAGAAATCAAAGATTTGAAACAGCTGCTCATCAAGCTGTCAAAGCTGAGCCTGTTCTTCCTCACACTGGCTGTGATTGATCAGAAAACAGCTCAATCAGGGAAATCTGCTCCATTGAAGGAGGTGAAGGATCAGAACAGAGTTTTCTTTGAACACACTGAACTTCAGCTCCACATGAAGCTGAGCACCATCAATGCTTTGAGTCAGGAATCAGAGCTGCGTGCAGGTTCAGACTTCAGCAAAGACTTTGGAGCTAACTCTGAACTCTCTGACACATCCATTCAGTCTCACAGAACACACACACAGCACAGAGCAGACCAGAAGAATCCACAGACAATAATGAGACAGACTTTACAACCTGTTGATGCAACACTACAAGAAGGAGACATTCAGACGGCATGAAGACATTATTCCATACACACCTGTTAGAGTTCAGTCACAGCTGGGGCAGAAAGCAGGTCTGAAGAGGAGGAGAGCTCTCTGACAGACGTCCTCTGTCCTCTTTCTGTATGATGCTGATGAAAAACCAACTCTGATGATAAAGAGGTTGGTCAGTGGGAGGAGCACTCTGTCCACCATTGGTCCCAGTAATTGTGAGGGGCGGTCTCTCCTTCCACCTCCCTGAGGACGCCTCCAATCAGACCGTGACCCACCACCGTCCCTGAGCTCGACACCATCACTGCTGCCACTCGTGCTGCTGCTACCACAGCAACTGCTGAAGCTGTGGCCTCCGTATGTGGGACCGGCCCTTCCACTGGTGACACTGTGGCCCCCCTCTCTCCTCTCCTCTCCTCTCCTCTCCTCTCCTCTCCTCTCCTCTCCTCTCCTCTCCTCTCCTCTCCTCTCCTCTCCTCTCCTCTCACTGGAACTCCTCTCCTCTCCTCTCCTCTATTCTCCTCTCCTCTCCTCTCCTCTCCTCTCCTCTCCTCTCCTCTCCTCTCCTCTCCTCTCCTCTCCTCTCCTCTCACTGGAACTCCTCTCCTCTCCTCTCCTCTATTCTCCTCTCCTCTCCTCTCCTCTCCTCTCCTCTCCTCTCCTCTCCTCTCCTCTCCTCTCCTCTCCTCTCCTCTCCTCTCCCCTCCTCTCCTCTCCCAAAGACAAGTGTGTATTATGTGTTGGATATTATCGTCCCATGTGTTGAATTCAGTGCACTAGTCAACTTTTTCTCTGTTTCAAAGGAGAAGCACAGCAGATTCAAGATGCAAAACTTTTTGTGTTCATTTTCAATATAAATGAGGACAAGCAGAAAAATCAAAACACTGTTCCTCTCTTCCTACAGTATAAATAAAAAATGTAAGAATTTAAATATGAAAATGTGAGAAAGTGAAGTCGATTTTTTCCATCCATTGTGAGATGTGGAAATGTCAGATAACTAGTGCCTCGTCCTCCTCCTCTAACTAAAACTGCTTTACCTTTCTTGGCTGCTCCTTCTCCTCCTGGGCCTGCTCCTTCTCCTCCAGGCCAGCTTATCCTCCATTTTTAACTGATACTCCTCCTCTTTCTAGACATGCCCACCCTCTTCTTTCTTCTGGGCCTACTGCTACTCCTCTCACTGGAACTCCTCTCCTCTCTCATCATTTCTGGGTCTGCTCCTCCTCCTCCTGGGCCTGCCCCTTTTCCTCATACCAAAACTCCTTTTCCTCCAGCAGGGCCTGCTCCTTTTCCTCTTTGGCCTGCTCCTCTTCCTGAGCCTGCTTCTCATCATCTTGGGTCTGCTCCTCTTCCCCCTGGGCCTGCTCTTCCTTTTCTTGGGCTTGCTCCTGCTCCTGCTCCTCCTCTCACTGGAGCTCCTTTTCCTCTTCCTCTGCCTGATCTGTTGTGCCTCCTTGAACATTCAGCAGACTTTCCTCAACTGGCTGTTTGAGCTGTAATCACATCATATGGACCAAGTGTCTTTAATCTGGAGAGGTTATGTTTAATGAATGGAGCCAGGTGTGTTCATGGTTTTTTAATTTTGCTGACTATGACATGAATGTTGCTTCACATTAGTTTTATGCTGAGAATTTCATTGTTTTGCAACTTGTGTTTTAGCGAGACGTGTTGGTGTTCAGATTCATGAGGAAAGGAGGATTGTGTTTTGTGAATTGTGTCTTCATGTGAAATGTGTTCCTGCTTTTGGCCAATGGGAGCTAGTTTTATCAAATGTGTTTAGAGGACTGCTCCTTTGGCTTTTGTGTTTTATCTATTGGGATAAGAAACAGGGATAAGAAAGAAAGGTGCCGGGTGTGAATTAAGCAGTGTGGGAGACCCCATGACCAGCTGAATCCCTCTAAAATCAATATAACACCTACGTCTGTGATTCTGAGGTAAGGTGCTATCCAACATCAGCTAACCGTATTGCTGTGTTTTAGGTCAAATAACAACAGCAAAGAAGGATTTCTCAATGGCAGGTTTCTTCTCTTAAAACTTGAGCTATTGTGTATTATTTAAGCTGAATAAATGCTGGTGACAGATAGAGATAATTTCTGACATACTGGTATCTTTAAGCATTTGGTGGACGGACGACCTACAACCGAGTTCCCAAATCCTGTGGCTGCTCTTTCTTCTTTCTCGAGGAGAGAACATCAAGGAGGAAGCAGAAAACCTCCACCTAAAAGGTTTGTGTTAATTAGTGCAGTTCAATTGTATGAGACTAATAATATTCCCTGCGTAAAATACTTAAATGTGAGAGCATTTTATTGTAGGTGTATAATATCTGTTGGTGTCTTGCAGCTGTCAAATGTAATGTTTTGATTCATACAACACATTAATATCTACACACATTTTGGGATTGTTAAAAGCGATTTAATGCATTTAATTTTAGTCTTGTCTTTAAAATAGCAAATAGTAAAATATCACAGAAAAATCACTGTTAACCGGGCATTAGGAGATCTTTAATCAGTGCAACATCAAAGAGCTATTGCAAGGTTGCATTCAGTGTGGCTACCTTAAATTTGGAGATGGACTGATGACTGATAAAGGGTTTTGGATTGAGAAGGAGGTGGAGGAGATCGGTCAAAGACTGAACATCCCACCTTTTGCCAGGTCCAACCGTCAGATGCCACACACAGATGTTGAGATGACAAAAAAAAAAAAAAAAAAAAGCCAAGCACAGGGTTCATGTTGAGAAGGCAATTGCTAAAATTTAAAAATTACAGATTGTTTCTGGTAGAACACCAATTTCCTGTCTTGCAAACAGTAATCAGATCTGGTACGTAGTAAGTGTGCTGTCCAACTTCCAACAGCACATCATCAAAGATTAAAGCCAAATGTGAATATATTTATATATAACATAATATAACATATTTCTATGTACTGAGTATAACACTAGGTAACATTCATTAACAAAAAAAGAAAGTTTCTCATTGCAAACTTGAATGTTCCCCAAAGTCCAATGTACATGATGAATGACCTCTACAGCTGAAGACATTTTGTGTCTTGGCTTAAAAAACAGCAGTTACTGGTAGAGCTTCAGTAGAGAATTGTGTACATATTGTACTAACATCTTTAAACATCTTGTTCCTATTTTCTTGGGGATACTTTTGGTACATTTTAATGTTTATAGATAGTCACATTTTTGCTTCTCTTCTTGTTAGTCTTGTATGAAATACCACTTCATGTTTGGAACTCAAATGATTTTTTATGAAAATAAATCCCTCATCTACTCTCAGTTATAAGCTCATTTCATTCACCTGATGGCTTAAACCACTTCCAAGGGGGTACTTGTTTTCTCCCACAGTGATATCAACAGGAGGTCTGTTGACAAGGTAGCTGATGGGTGTTCCTACCTGCCTCCTCAGTAAATCTAAATCCTCATCTGTTACAGGGCAGCTCCTGGAAAAATATGGTATCAAGAAGCTGAAATACTTAGTTTAACAACATTTACTTTTTTATGACAATGCATATATTTGCTGGACTGTTGTGCCTTCATTAAATCAAGTATAGATCAGTCCCACAATATATGTGAGATATATCCTGGCGCGCTGTAAACAAACTCAAATTTAGTTTAGCAAGAAATGGGCAAACACACGATAACGACCTCTGACATACATTAATTTAAATCTTTATCATACATATCGGCTTACCCTGCTGTAAAAGAACACTGTTGTTCTTGTATATGATTGTTTTTGATGTGAAGTGACAGTACATGACTGGAATCTGTGCACTTTTCCCTCTATTTTAACGTCCTCTTTATTTGATATCACTGTAAAACATGTCCAGAAATCTGCACATTTCTCCTAAAAAATATCACTCACCAGTACCGCTAAAAACTCCACGTTTCATGCTGGAAGAGTAAAGCTTGACAGGCTTAGCAACAGTAACCAAAGGGGGCAGGGCCAAGCCATAGGTCAGTTATATTAAAGGGAGCTTGACAGTAAATGTGTGAGAGTTTGACAGTAAATGTAAAAGAAAGTATGATTTATTTCTCAAGGGGCCTCCCATAATAATTTACTAAAGTTCTTCGGCTTAAGGCTTTAGGAATAAATCCGGGCCACGGCACCATGACAAAATGTTGCAGCCTCCAACATTTTACCTTAGCCGCCAGAGAGTGTGAGGTTGGATCCTTGGATTCATATTTGCCTGACACGCTTTAGTTTATGGTGAAACATAACGCTGAGATCCAAAATGCTTTTCGGGGATTTATTGTGCAAAAAACATCAGGCTATCACAGCGCTATGAGTTGGATATGTGGAAGGCACGGAAACCAGGATTTAACTGAAAAAAGGGGTGATTAGTGAGTGAATGAAATAGCCAAAGCGGTCAACTCCGTTGGGAACCATCCCCAACTCACATACACTCAAACACCGTGATCCTCAGCCTCTATCTGTTTGTCTCTTACAGGAATATTACTATCCATGCAGATTTTATAGAATGTGTGAGATACAGAAAAAAGAAAAAGGAAAAAACCTGCTTGCTGCCTTACTTATATGCTGTTATGGTCCCCAAAACAGCTCATATCAAGGAGACACAAACATAATTAAAACAGTCAAGAATTACCGAGTTACTTTTTTTTATTGGCAAGAAAAAACAGGTTAGGTGACCAAATCAAATCAAAATAAACACCATAACTATTTTCCGGCCAAATACCAAAGAAAACTAACAAAATACTGGTGGGCCAGCTTAAAGGAACAAAAGAAAGGGAGCCATAACTGTCCAGCCCATGTGAGGGCCGGGGGAACAGGATTCTCCCTTCTACCTGAAAGAAAACCCCTAAATACTTAACCAATAGAAATAAAACCGAAAACTAGACCACTGGACCCACCAGAAATAAAAGAAGAAAAGAAAACTACTTGAGGTCACACAGAACCGACTTCTGCTCTCTCAGCCGCTCCTGCAGCTGCTGCTGTGTTGGATGAAGAGTTTTGCCCTGGTTGACGCAAGGACACTTGGTCGAGTTTTCTCCCAGGTAAAGCCCACAACCTGCCTTTTAGACCCAATTCCCACACCATTTTTTAAATCATTTTATGGCTTCTTTGAGGAACAGCTGCTGAACATTATGAATTGCTCTCTTCAGACAGGTGTTTTTCCTTCTTCTTTTAAAACGGCGGTGGTAAGGCCCCTCCTGAAGAAGAGCAATTTAGACCCTAATGTCTTAAAAAACTATCAGCCTGTATCCAACTTACAGTTTTGAAGTTAAGTTTTAGAAAAGCTTGTTTTTAACCAAGTAAATTATTTTTTAATTCAGAATAATATCTTAGAGAAGCATCAGTCTGGTTTTAGGTTGAATCACAGTACGGAGACGGCTCTTGTAAAGATTTTAAAGATTGTAGAGATATCAGGTGCAATTTAGATAACCATAAACTCACAGTCTTGGTGCTGCTGGATCTGACTGCCGCCTTCGACACAGTAGACCATCACATTTTATTAGACAGACTGAAGCACCTAGTTGGCCTCTCCGGTACTGTTTTGAATTGGTTCAACTCTTACCTGACTGATCGCAGCTTCTTTGTAAGTTTGGATACACGTTCCTCAGGAACCCATGAGATTAAGTGTGGGGTCCCCCAGGGGTCAATTTTAGGTCCAACTCTTTTTAATCTTTACATGCTTCCCCTGGGGGATGTCATCAGAAGGCACGGCGTCAGCTTCCATAGTTATGCTGATGACACGCAGCTGTACATCGCCGTGTCTCCTGATGACACAGGGCCTATTGATGCCCTTTTTAAATGCATCTTAGATATAAAGTCATGGATGGCAGCAAATTTCCTACGACTCAACCAGGACAAAACAGAAGTTCTGGTCATCGGCCCTGAAGGCCAGAGAGAGAAACTTTTACCAAAACTTCAAGGTCTCAAACCAACAAATTCTGTAAAAAATCTGGGCGGGATTTTTGACTCTGAGCTTTCTTTTATGCCACACATTAAGAATGTAACTAAGATCAGTTTTTATCATCTCAAAAATATAGCCAGAGTCCGCCCGTTTCTCTCTCAGGCCAGCACGGAGGAGTTAATGCATGCTTTTATCTCTCCTCGTTTAGATTATTGTAATGTCCTGCTCTCTGGTCTTGCCAAAAAGACAATTTCCAACCTCCAATTATTACAGAATTCAGCCGCACGAGTGCTGACGAGGACCAGAGGGCGGGAACATATTACTCCAGTCTTAAAATCGCTGCATTGGCTCCCTGTGCGTTTCAGGATCGATTTTAAGGTTCTTTTAATAGTTTATAAATGTCTTAACGGCCTCGGGCCTTCTTATTTATCTGACCTGTTTTTACCGTATCAGCCCTCACAGACCCTGAGGTCCTCTGGCACTGGCCTTTTAACCATACCAAAAGTTAGACCTAAGACACGCGGGGAGGCGGCTATTACTTATTATGGCCCCCGATTGTGGAACAGCCTGCCAGAGAATCTCAGGGCTGCAGAGTCTGTTGATATTTTTAAAAAACGGCTTAAAACTCACCTTTTTAATCAAGCTTTTACTTGATTTGACCAAGTTAATTTATTCTTTTATTACTTATTGTTTTATTGTATTACTGTATATCTTCTTCATTCTTTCAGTCAAACTCTTATCATTTTATTCTTAATTTTTTATGTCATTTCACTTATCCATTTTATGTTATTTGATCTTTCTTCTTACATTTTTATTATTGTTTTAGTATGATGGTTTTTAGCTCCAGTGTTTCCTTGTGGGGGCTCTCCGCACTGGGGGCTGCTCCTGGCCCACTTCTGGGGCTGCTGCCAGAGGACGGCTTCGCCTGCATGGCTATAGGCCACTGCATTGTGTTGTGGGGCCTCGTGTCTGTGCGGGGCGGGGAAGTCTCCGGCTGCACTCCTTGTGGGCCGGGGGCCCTCCTCAGTGTGGATAGCCCCCAAAGGTAGCTTATTCCTTATCAGTCCTCGGTGCTCAGCCATGTCTCTCTCTCTCCCTTCTCTTAACAGTTAGTATGAATGTGTATGGGAGTAGGTGTGTATGTGTGTTTGCCTGCGAATGTGTGTGTGGATTTGTCTTTTTCTTATGTTGTTTTTAGCCTCTGTGAGGCACTTTGTGTTGCTTTTAAAGCATGAAAAGTGCCCTATAAATAAATAAAGTTTGAAGTTTGAAGTTTGAAGTTTGAATGGGATCAAGACACCAGAGCTGCAGTAGCTTTCTCCTCTTCACAGCTCCTAATCACTGCTCAGCCACACCTGTGTAAAAGAGCAGAGTAAGTGAGGCTGATCAGCCAGAGAGTAAAGGGGGAGAGCATGTAACAACGCTGCCCCCTGCTACTCACAGAGGCACAGTGCACAAGGTGTAAAGGTCACCTGCTGACTTAATTTCCCTTAAGTGCAATGTTCCTGTGTAGAATAGAAGTTGCAATTTGTGAATAATACAATGTCTCATTAAAGCAATTTTAAGCAGGATGGTTTTAAAGAAAATCTAATTCTGTTTTTTTTATAGAATGTGTGAGATGCAGAAAAAAGAAAAAAGGAAAAAACCTGCTTTCTGCCGTACATATACGTTGCCCTCTACTCGTCTTGGTTTTTAGGGATCTGTCCTGGGATAAGTCAGTAGAAACGCTGCAAAAAGCGCATCATACCGATACGAACCGAAGCGGTCTGCTTGGTGGAAACGCGGCTTTAGTTTCTGAAGATTTGTGTGTTGTGTATTTGGATTCTTTATTTTCAGTTAACTATGAGTCATTTAGTTGTTTTCTTCATGCTGTGCTGATGTGTGACGTGTCACCTCATAAACAAACTCAGAGCTTTCCAGAGAGGTGTAGTTACAGTTCAGTTACTATAGCAGGATATTAAGACTATAAGTTAGAAAGACAGATAGAGAGGGAAACAGGAGCCCTGTGTGTCAGTCTCCCCCCAGCAGTCTAAACCTTCAGCAGCATGACTAAAAGCTGGTTCAGACCTGATCCAGCTCTAACTGTAAGCTCTATCAAAAAGGAAAGTTTTCAGTCCACTCTTAAAGGCAGAGACCTCAATTGGTAAATTATTCCAAAGAAGAGGAGCCTGATAACTAAAGGCTCGACCTCCCAGTCTACTTTTAGAGACCCTAGGTACAATGAGCAGACCTGGTGCTGAGAACGCAGGGACCTAGACGGATAATACGGAACAATGAGCTCTTTAAAATAGGATGGCCTGGTGCCATTAAGTGCTTTGTAAATCAGAAGAAGTGTGGTGATCTCTCTCACCACAGTCTGGTCTTGTCCTGAACTCCCCTGCAGTGCAGGCTGCACTCCCAGTCCCTCCCTCACTTTTACACACCTGCACCGGATTCCCCTGCACACCTGCCTGCAATCACTGACACTCTGTGGCTTCACTTCAGGACTGCTGCAGCAGAGGACAGACGCCAGAGTATTTCCACTCATCCTGTGTGCCTCCACGTGTTCCCTGCTCTTCAGCCCAGCCACACCCACGCTGCCAAAAGCTCTCACTCAATCACTGGATTCTGGGATTTGCACCACTCACACCAGTGTAAATAAAATCATTGTTTAATAATTAACAAATAATGAAAGGACATGAGGATTTTGTAAGATTATAGAAACTTCCTGATACACATACCAAAATCTTGTAAATGAAATAAAATAATTAATGAGAGCCTTCCCTTACTCACAATACTCAGGTAATAGTCCAAAATAAGGAATTAAATTAAACAATTTCTCCCCCTCAGTGTAGCAGCCGTACTGTAACTGCTAATATATTCAATTTGACAAAGCTATGAGAAATGGCAGCCATCTTTGACTTTTTCCAAACCATGATACTCAAAAACTCAATATTTGAATAAAAGTTGATTTCTTACACCGTATTGACTTAAAATAGCAATAGAAATAACATAAAAAAGAAAATTATACAAAATCAAGACCTCTAAAAAAAAAATCAAAAATTCGATTGTGGCAGTTTTCAGAAAAAGAGCTGAAAAACATTTTTTCTTTCTATCTGGTTTCTTAACCCTCAGACAAAAAATGTTTCATAGACCCTTATCTCCAATTGAAGCAGAAAACAAAACTTTTGCAATAACCTTGAAATGATGGAGTGCCAAAGCACCTCACTAAATTTATTTTAAGACCTCACTTCTCAGCCCTGCCAACCTCTGTTTCTCCTTTCTGCATTCCTGCTGCTAAACATAAAAATGGCTTCAGAGGTGCAGGTCTACAGCTCCTGAGAACAAAGGTGACCCATTATAAAACCACAGGATACAAATCCACATGTTGGTCACTATGGAAACACATTTCACCACATACATGTGCAGAAACAGACTCGATGTTCTCAACACTCTTAAACACTCTTGATGATTTTGCTAAAAGTAACCTGGACTGATCAGCATAACACCATGGATCACCTGCAAAAAGCTCATATCTCTCCCAAAACAGTTCAGTTATGTGTCAAAACCAAATGTCTGCCTCATACAAATAGTCAGTGCCTCCGAAAAGCATCGTCCCTTTGGCTTTGTGTCAGCACTGCAAGTTAAAATGTTTAGATGTTTTGTCACTATGACAGAGGACCGTTGAAATATCCCTCATGTCCACCTCTCAGTCTGAGCCCAGTCCTTCATTGACAAAGGTTACTGTTCTCATTTTTCTGTCGAGCTAACAGAATACAATTATATATCAAACTGGATTAAAAATAAGAAAAAGACTCTACAGTAAGAGTAGCCTCCAAGGTCTGACATCATACATTGTGCTCATACAGCCAAGGAAATTGTAACCTTTTCCAGCAACACACATAAAGTCACTTACTCACCGTTACACTAAGAATCGACCATCAGTTTAGATCAATGAGATGTATTCACTGGGAAATTGTTCAATATCTAAGCTAACTGTGCTAACTGTAGGCTTCCTGTACTTTGTCCTTTGCAAAACTGAACAAAAGCATTTGCAAATTGATGAAATCAATGAGAAATTCAATTATTATGTGAACAATTGCCAAGTAGTTTGGAGGTTTGTCCATGTTGTATCGAGAATGTAATTTCTGTTTCAAGAAATGGGCCAAACCAATGGAGAAAAACTGTAATACCACAATGGTGTTAAATAGACACTAAGTTGGTGTGCATTGTTCTTCCACAGGTACCACTATAATAATCACCCCAAAACATACAGAAGAAATACTGAGAAGATTTATTTTTTCTTCAACATTTCACATAAAAAATGTGAAGGGTGTAGCGTAAATCATTGTCAAATAATGACTAATTAATTTGTCAACAGCAGAATGCCAGCATTCTACAGGAGCGAAAGTAAAACTTTGAAAAAGACATCGAAACTTACAATATGTGAGTTTAAATTTAAGTCTGGGCACCACCCAATTTTGGAGAAAACAGGGAAACTTTAGAAATGTTTACTGTCAGACTTAGGTGATTTAATAAGTTGTAGAATTACCTTAATTATCAAGTCTCGATATCAACAAACCGTTACATCAGATGTGATTTCTTTTGACCGGTTTCCAGATCCTGTTGATTTCAACCACACCAAGACAGAAAACAAGTTCTTTATATATGAAAAGTTTATTTACTAACTAAAAGAAGAAATATGTGCATGAATGAACAGATGAAAGATATGAAAGAGTAAATGCAAAGAGGAATGAAAAGTGATACTGACCATAATAAACCAGAATGAATGGAAGAAAGAACATTAATTAACCCACCTAACCTATTAATCTAACCCACCCTGAGAAGTCTCTGGGGCATTGACCACGATATACCAGTGAATGTAAGATTACTGAATCTTACTCAAGTCCAGAAGAAGGAGGAGAGTGAGGAGCGGTGGCGGTGACAGAGATGACAGAGCCCCACAGCAAATGTTCTTGGAGGGTCGGGATGATGGGGAGGCTGGCTGCGGTTCAGCTCCATCAGAGATCAGGAATGAAAAGAGAAAGAGCTCAAAGAGTTGAAGAAAAATCCTCCAGAAATGAGTCTGAGAGTTTACACTTCAACATCAACATTTATTGTTTGACAGAGCAGAGAACAAAGATCTTCATCCCTCCATTGAAACACTCTTCTTCCTCACATTCAAACATTTACAGTCAAGTTTACATCTCTCTCATGATAACATCAATAAAACCAATAAAAGACAGAACAGTCAGAGCTGAGCTGAAGCCTTCATCACAATAATCCTTAGATAACACAAATACAAGCAAGACTTCCTATCAATGATGAGCATCTAAACAGAGCAAACAGAGATGAAGCTCAGAGCAGAGGAATCTTCATATGAACAGCTGTGTTTCTCTCAGAGCCAGCTTCAGCTCTGATTGTTGTTATCCAGCAGCAGTGTTTGTCTTTGTTCTTTTCTGAGCAATAAGAGAAATGAAAATCACTTTGAGACAGAGCTTCTTAGACTGACTTAGGAACCCACTGTGGACACAGAGCTGGAGTCTCCAGGCTCTGTGCTGAGCTTTAGACATCTCAGGGTCTCTGTCTCCATCCTAATGCAAAGTACTTTAAGGTCAGGACGAGGATCACTAAAAAGTTAAGAACAAACAACAACATCACAGCTGCTATCAGTCCCTGTTGCTGGGAGAGAGCCATCCTTCCTGGACCCCCTGAGTCTGGTTTCTCAGCTTCAGTGCGACGGGGGGTCTGGTTCCTGGCTGGTTCAGTAGTAGAGGGGGTCTGGTTCCTGGCTGGTTCAGTAGTAGAGGGGGTCTGGTTCCTGGCTGGTTCAGTAGTAGAGGGGGTCTGGTTCCTGGCTGGTTCAGTAGTAGAGGGGGTCTGGTTCCCGGCTGGTCCAGTAGTAGAGGGGGTCTGGTTCCTGGCTGGTTCAGTAGTAGAGGGGGTCTGGTTCCTGGCTGGTTCAGTAGTAGAGGGGGTCTGGTTCCTGGCTGGTTCAGTAGTAGAGGGGGTCTGGTTCCCGGCTGGTCCAGTAGTAGAGGGGGTCTGGTTCCTGGCTGGTTCAGTAGTAGAGGGGGTCTGGTTCCTGGCTGGTTCAGTAGTAGAGGGGGTCTGGTTCCTGGCTGGTTCAGTAGTAGAGGGGGTCTGGTTCCTGGCTGGTTCAGTAGTAGAGGGGGTCTGGTTCCTGGCTGGTCCAGTCTTAGACTGAGTCTGGTTCCTGGCTGCTGTAGAGAGACCAACAGATCAGAGTCAGTCATGGAAAGAAAAAGTCAGTGACTGCAGATAAACTCTAAAACGTCCTCAACAGGAAATCAGAGCAGCCCTTTTCTCTCAGGTTCTTCTTCTTCCTCTCTGAGGACGTCTTTGTCTCTCTGGATTCATCCTATCAAATGTTAGCCGCTGATCTCTGAACCTGAGCTGATTTGATTTTTCTTTGTCTCCACAAACGTTCACTGACTTTACTCACCAGTCACTGTGAGGAGACATCTGTCCACACTGGAACCAGAATCTGTTTTCACTCCACACCAGTACTGTCCTGAGTCTTCAGTCCTGAGTGAGGACACCTGAAGTCTGATCCGTCCCTCTCTGAGGAGGTCTTTGTCACACTGGAATCGTCCTGAAAGCTCCCCATCCCTCAGTGGGATCTCAACTCCATCCTGGAGAGCAAACAGGGCTGAGACTTTCCTTTTTTTTATCATGGCACAGAAAACATAGAGACCTTTCAGAGAGGGGTGAGGTTTTGGTGTGAAGGTCCAGTCCAGGGTGAGGCTCTGCTTCTCCTCAGCCTGATAGGAGCTGAGACCCATGTTGAGCTCTAATCCTGTAGAGGAGACAGAGAGGAAAAGAGAGGGGCAGAAAAACACAGCAACATGTGAGTCTTTACACACATTTTCTCATCAAGTGTTGAAGTCTTTCACTCAGTCTCAAAGTGGATCTCCTCTTTTCTCTTTGAGGACAATAAAGTGAAGGTGAAAACTAACCACAGACGCAGCAGCTCAGAGCCGTGAGCAGCAGGAACCTGGAGACCATCTTCTCCCTGAAAACACACACATGAGGTCAAAGGTCAGTCCCACAGTCTGTGTGGAATCATGGAAACACTCAGGGATGGAGAATCCTGCTTTGACACTCAGCTGAGCTGCACATTGATGCTGAAACAGTGTGAGCTCCAGGCTGAACACAACCAACACACTTGAAGAGCTGTGTGAAGCTGCAGTGAGGACTTTCTGTCACTAGAGGGCGCCCTTCATCCTCATTTCAAAGTGACTGCATGAAACAGGTTGACATTGAGCTGTGTGAAGCCAAAGGTTCCCCTGGAACAGAGACAAATAAGGCTTGGTCTGAAAAATCAGCTTTAAACTTGTTCAAACATCATCTTCCATCTTTGTTTCAATGTGTAGTTTACATTTCTGTTGGTGTCACAGTATTTGATATGACATTTCTACCATTTGAACCAGTTCAAGAATCAGTCCCATTAAACTGTCAAATGGTGTAACCACAAAAGCATGACAAGTGTTAAAGACTTCACCTTCATTGTCATTTTTTACAGCACAGTAAACTGATCAATCCTGAACTTTTTTGCTGAGTATCAGATTTTTGAGGAGCGTTGGTTCCAGCAGTTGACCCTGATCAGGTCCACGTCTTTCATCCCTCTCGTGGGCTGCTGTGATGAGTCGGGAGCGCGGTTCTGACCACAGTCACACATGAAAATGGTGGCTTTCTTGTTCACATTATTCACTGGGAAAAATGCACAAAAGTTTGTGACAATGACACAAAACATACAAACTGAAGTGTGGTTTTGCTTTTTAACCATTAAAAAAAAAACAGTTTTAAAGTACATTTTATTAAATATAGCAGAAATAGTGTGGCTAGTGCCATGAATTTTGATAATATATATTTTTTTAAATATATATAATAAAAAAGATTACAATACAAAGTTATGTGTTAAGATTATTACGTATAATTTTCAAAAGGGGAAAAAAATCAATTGTTTATTAAAAATAATTTACAAAAAATAGCTGTCTCTTGGTTTCATGTCACTGGTGTCACTATTTGTAAAAACCTTTATTTTGAAAAAACTGCTGTGTCCCTGTAAACATTTTTGGGGGTAAGAGCTCATGGGAGGCATGTCCATTATGAGAAGCACACGGTAAGTCAGCATCTTCTCCTCATATCTTGACAATTTCAAGAATTATCTACAAATTTCATGTGAGTATTTCAAATGAATAACTGGTGTTACGGAGTTTGTAGTAAGGGAAAAAGAAATTTAATTAAAATAATTGATCACACTGCATGATGAGTTGATATATTTCCAAGTTAAGACGTGTGGTTTTGCCATCTTGAATAGGCCGTTTTATCTGCACTTTTGTCGTTTTGGTTAGTAACACCACTGACAATCACTAGCACCAGTAATACCTTAAATAAAAAAATAGGTCAGTTTGTACATAAACCAGACTAATTGGTTTAATTGCTGTTTCAGTGTTGGCAAAGTTAAGTGCTGCTGAAAAGCAAGGACTCTACAGACAGCGCAGGGATGCTGACCAAGAATGCAGGGCAGCCTACCTAAAAAGAATGAATGATATTAAAAAACACTTACTTGAATGAAATAGAAACTCAAAGAAAGAGGAGTGAGAAAACAAAGCAAAAGAAACTGAAGAACAGGCAGGAAAAGCACAGAGAGAAGGTGCAGGCACACACACACACACACACACACACACACACACACACACAAAAATACTCACACAACATAAACTGTTCTGTTTCATACGATTAGTTGTATGGATGCATCAGCATTAGATGAAACCCCTATTCTACATTCATGAATGAATAATTTTCATGTGTCCGCGTTGTGTTTTCAAATCTATCAGTTTCATACTTCATCTTTTGGTTTAAACCTTTAATCAGTTTCTAAAATGTGAATGTTTTGAGGTGAAATACAAATAGAATGAATAATAATTGTTTGAAATATCTTCTGTTGTGCCATTTCCTTCACGTTGTGTCCCTGGTGTTACAGTGCATCACTGGTGTTACTGTATGGCATATTGGTGTTCTGGCATCAGGGGTGCCCAACATTCAATCGTACACAGTTTCAGGATAGGATATTTCAAATTTAAAGACGCAGTGCCAATTAATTAAAAAGTTCTATAAAAAAAGTGGACAACAGAAATGAAAAAATGTCATACTAAAACACTTTGCACATTTTAAAGCTTAAATATTACATAAAAAAAGTCTTAGAATTGCATTAACCTTTTCTCTCTTTGATTAAATATGTTAATTAAATTACATCCCAGGAAGCCTGAATTGCCATCTAAAACACTAGTAACACCAGTGGCAAAAAAGCAAGACAAGGAATTTTTGTAGAAGTGTAAAAGAAAATTGTCAAAATACATTAAGCACTTATTTTTGTTTCTTTATAATGCTAAGTGGTCAACTATTATGAAACTTTTTTTAAATTAAAAAACGATGCAAAAAAAAAACATGAAATTGCTGTTCAGAAAGCTACCATTTTCATAGAATGACTGGTTCAGATGATGACCTACTGGCTGATGGAGCTCAGTGTGTTGTTGAAATGCATCCCTCTACCTGAGTGGTGGTTGATGTCCTGATCTAATGAAGAGCCCACAGTGGAATAACTCAGGCTGCATCTGTCCTCATCTTTCTCCCTCAGACATGAAGAAATCAAAGATTTGAAACAGCTGCTCATCAAGCTGTCAAAGCTGAGCCTGTTCTTCCTCACACTGGCTGTGATTGATCAGAAAACAGCTCAATCAGGGAAATCTGCTCCATTGAAGGAGGTGAAGGATCAGAACAGAGTTTTCTTTGAACACACTGAACTTCAGCTCCACATGAAGCTGAGCACCATCAATGCTTTGAGTCAGGAATCAGAGCTGCGTGCAGGTTCAGACTTCAGCAAAGACTTTGGAGCTAACTCTGAACTCTCTGACACATCCATTCAGTCTCACAGAACACACACACAGCACAGAGCAGACCAGAAGAATCCACAGACAATAATGAGACAGACTTTACAACCTGTTGATGCAACACTACAAGAAGGAGACATTCAGACGGCATGAAGACATTATTCCATACACACCTGTTAGAGTTCAGTCACAGCTGGGGCAGAAAGCAGGTCTGAAGAGGAGGAGAGCTCTCTGACAGACGTCCTCTGTCCTCTTTCTGTATGATGCTGATGAAAAACCAACTCTGATGATAAAGAGGTTGGTCAGTGGGAGGAGCACTCTGTCCACCATTGGTCCCAGTAATTGTGAGGGGCGGTCTCTCCTTCCACCTCCCTGAGGACGCCTCCAATCAGACCGTGACCCACCACCGTCCCTGAGCTCGACACCATCACTGCTGCCACTCGTGCTGCTGCTACCACAGCAACTGCTGAAGCTGTGGCCTCCGTATGTGGGACCGGCCCTTCCACTGGTGACACTGTGGCCCCCCTCTCTCCTCTCCTCTCCTCTCCTCTCCTCTCCTCTCCTCTCCTCTCCTCTCCTCTCCTCTCCTCTCCTCTCCTCTCCTCTCCTCTCCTCTCCTCTCCTCTCCTCTCCTCTCACTGGAACTCCTCTCCTCTCCTCTCCTCTATTCTCCTCTCCTCTCCTCTCCTCTCCTCTCCTCTCCTCTCCTCTCCTCTCCTCTCCTCTCCTCTCCTCTCCTCTCCTCTCCTCTCCTCTCCTCTCCTCTCCTCTCCTCTCCTCTCCTCTCCTCTCCTCTCCTCTCCTCTCCCCTCCCAAAGACAAGTGTGTTTTATGTGTTGGATATTATCGTCCCATGTGTTGAATTCAGTGCACTAGTCAACTTTTTCTCTGTTTCAAAGGAGAAGCACAGCAGATTCAAGATGCAAAACTTTTTGTGTTCATTTTCAATATAAATGAGGACAAGCAGAAAAATCAAAACACTGTTCCTCTCTTCCTACAGTATAAATAAAAAATGTAAGAATTTAAATATGAAAATGTGAGAAAGTGAAGTCGATTTTTTCCATCCATTGTGAGATGTGGAAATGTCAGATAACTAGTGCCTCGTCCTCCTCCTCTAACTAAAACTGCTTTACCTTTCTTGGCTGCTCCTTCTCCTCCTGGGCCTGCTCCTTCTCCTCCAGGCCAGCTTATCCTCCATTTTTAACTGATACTCCTCCTCTTTCTAGACATGCCCACCCTCTTCTTTCTTCTGGGCCTACTGCTACTCCTCTCACTGGAACTCCTCTCCTCTCTCATCATTTCTGGGTCTGCTCCTCCTCCTCCTGGGCCTGCCCCTTTTCCTCATACCAAAACTCCTTTTCCTCCAGCAGGGCCTGCTCCTTTTCCTCTTTGGCCTGCTCCTCTTCCTGAGCCTGCTTCTCATCATCTTGGGTCTGCTCCTCTTCCCCCTGGGCCTGCTCTTCCTTTTCTTGGGCTTGCTCCTGCTCCTGCTCCTCCTCTCACTGGAGCTCCTTTTCCTCTTCCTCTGCCTGATCTGTTGTGCCTCCTTGAACATTCAGCAGACTTTCCTCAACTGGCTGTTTGAGCTGTAATCACATCATATGGACCAAGTGTCTTTAATCTGGAGAGGTTATGTTTAATGAATGGAGCCAGGTGTGTTCATGGTTTTTTAATTTTGCTGACTATGACATGAATGTTGCTTCACATTAGTTTTATGCTGAGAATTTCATTGTTTTGCAACTTGTGTTTTAGCGAGACGTGTTGGTGTTCAGATTCATGAGGAAAGGAGGATTGTGTTTTGTGAATTGTGTCTTCATGTGAAATGTGTTCCTGCTTTTGGCCAATGGGAGCTAGTTTTATCAAATGTGTTTAGAGGACTGCTCCTTTGGCTTTTGTGTTTTATCTATTGGGATAAGAAACAGGGATAAGAAAGAAAGGTGCCGGGTGTGAATTAAGCAGTGTGGGAGACCCCATGACCAGCTGAATCCCTCTAAAATCAATATAACACCTACGTCTGTGATTCTGAGGTAAGGTGCTATCCAACATCAGCTAACCGTATTGCTGTGTTTTAGGTCAAATAACAACAGCAAAGAAGGATTTCTCAATGGCAGGTTTCTTCTCTTAAAACTTGAGCTATTGTGTATTATTTAAGCTGAATAAATGCTGGTGACAGATAGAGATAATTTCTGACATACTGGTATCTTTAAGCATTTGGTGGACGGACGACCTACAACCGAGTTCCCAAATCCTGTGGCTGCTCTTTCTTCTTTCTCGAGGAGAGAACATCAAGGAGGAAGCAGAAAACCTCCACCTAAAAGGTTTGTGTTAATTAGTGCAGTTCAATTGTATGAGACTAATAATATTCCCTGCGTAAAATACTTAAATGTGAGAGCATTTTATTGTAGGTGTATAATATCTGTTGGTGTCTTGCAGCTGTCAAATGTAATGTTTTGATTCATACAACACATTAATATCTACACACATTTTGGGATTGTTAAAAGCGATTTAATGCATTTAATTTTAGTCTTGTCTTTAAAATAGCAAATAGTAAAATATCACAGAAAAATCACTGTTAACCGGGCATTAGGAGATCTTTAATCAGTGCAACATCAAAGAGCTATTGCAAGGTTGCATTCAGTGTGGCTACCTTAAATTTGGAGATGGACTGATGACTGATAAAGGGTTTTGGATTGAGAAGGAGGTGGAGGAGATCGGTCAAAGACTGAACATCCCACCTTTTGCCAGGTCCAACCGTCAGATGCCACACACAGATGTTGAGATGACAAAAAAAAAAAAAAAAAAAAGCCAAGCACAGGGTTCATGTTGAGAAGGCAATTGCTAAAATTTAAAAATTACAGATTGTTTCTGGTAGAACACCAATTTCCTGTCTTGCAAACAGTAATCAGATCTGGTACGTAGTAAGTGTGCTGTCCAACTTCCAACAGCACATCATCAAAGATTAAAGCCAAATGTGAATATATTTATATATAACATAATATAACATATTTCTATGTACTGAGTATAACACTAGGTAACATTCATTAACAAAAAAAGAAAGTTTCTCATTGCAAACTTGAATGTTCCCCAAAGTCCAATGTACATGATGAATGACCTCTACAGCTGAAGACATTTTGTGTCTTGGCTTAAAAAACAGCAGTTACTGGTAGAGCTTCAGTAGAGAATTGTGTACATATTGTACTAACATCTTTAAACATCTTGTTCCTATTTTCTTGGGGATACTTTTGGTACATTTTAATGTTTATAGATAGTCACATTTTTGCTTCTCTTCTTGTTAGTCTTGTATGAAATACCACTTCATGTTTGGAACTCAAATGATTTTTTATGAAAATAAATCCCTCATCTACTCTCAGTTATAAGCTCATTTCATTCACCTGATGGCTTAAACCACTTCCAAGGGGGTACTTGTTTTCTCCCACAGTGATATCAACAGGAGGTCTGTTGACAAGGTAGCTGATGGGTGTTCCTACCTGCCTCCTCAGTAAATCTAAATCCTCATCTGTTACAGGGCAGCTCCTGGAAAAATATGGTATCAAGAAGCTGAAATACTTAGTTTAACAACATTTACTTTTTTATGACAATGCATATATTTGCTGGACTGTTGTGCCTTCATTAAATCAAGTATAGATCAGTCCCACAATATATGTGAGATATATCCTGGCGCGCTGTAAACAAACTCAAATTTAGTTTAGCAAGAAATGGGCAAACACACGATAACGACCTCTGACATACATTAATTTAAATCTTTATCATACATATCGGCTTACCCTGCTGTAAAAGAACACTGTTGTTCTTGTATATGATTGTTTTTGATGTGAAGTGACAGTACATGACTGGAATCTGTGCACTTTTCCCTCTATTTTAACGTCCTCTTTATTTGATATCACTGTAAAACATGTCCAGAAATCTGCACATTTCTCCTAAAAAATATCACTCACCAGTACCGCTAAAAACTCCACGTTTCATGCTGGAAGAGTAAAGCTTGACAGGCTTAGCAACAGTAACCAAAGGGGGCAGGGCCAAGCCATAGGTCAGTTATATTAAAGGGAGCTTGACAGTAAATGTGTGAGAGTTTGACAGTAAATGTAAAAGAAAGTATGATTTATTTCTCAAGGGGCCTCCCATAATAATTTACTAAAGTTCTTCGGCTTAAGGCTTTAGGAATAAATCCGGGCCACGGCACCATGACAAAATGTTGCAGCCTCCAACATTTTACCTTAGCCGCCAGAGAGTGTGAGGTTGGATCCTTGGATTCATATTTGCCTGACACGCTTTAGTTTATGGTGAAACATAACGCTGAGATCCAAAATGCTTTTCGGGGATTTATTGTGCAAAAAACATCAGGCTATCACAGCGCTATGAGTTGGATATGTGGAAGGCACGGAAACCAGGATTTAACTGAAAAAAGGGGTGATTAGTGAGTGAATGAAATAGCCAAAGCGGTCAACTCCGTTGGGAACCATCCCCAACTCACATACACTCAAACACCGTGATCCTCAGCCTCTATCTGTTTGTCTCTTACAGGAATATTACTATCCATGCAGATTTTATAGAATGTGTGAGATACAGAAAAAAGAAAAAGGAAAAAACCTGCTTGCTGCCTTACTTATATGCTGTTATGGTCCCCAAAACAGCTCATATCAAGGAGACACAAACATAATTAAAACAGTCAAGAATTACCGAGTTACTTTTTTTTATTGGCAAGAAAAAACAGGTTAGGTGACCAAATCAAATCAAAATAAACACCATAACTATTTTCCGGCCAAATACCAAAGAAAACTAACAAAATACTGGTGGGCCAGCTTAAAGGAACAAAAGAAAGGGAGCCATAACTGTCCAGCCCATGTGAGGGCCGGGGGAACAGGATTCTCCCTTCTACCTGAAAGAAAACCCCTAAATACTTAACCAATAGAAATAAAACCGAAAACTAGACCACTGGACCCACCAGAAATAAAAGAAGAAAAGAAAACTACTTGAGGTCACACAGAACCGACTTCTGCTCTCTCAGCCGCTCCTGCAGCTGCTGCTGTGTTGGATGAAGAGTTTTGCCCTGGTTGACGCAAGGACGCTTGGTCGAGTTTTCTCCCAGGTAAAGCCCACAACCTGCCTTTTAGACCCAATTCCCACACCATTTTTTAAATCATTTTATGGCTTCTTTGAGGAACAGCTGCTGAACATTATGAATTGCTCTCTTCAGACAGGTGTTTTTCCTTCTTCTTTTAAAACGGCGGTGGTAAGGCCCCTCCTGAAGAAGAGCAATTTAGACCCTAATGTCTTAAAAAACTATCAGCCTGTATCCAACTTACCGTTTTGAAGTTAAGTTTTAGAAAAGCTTGTTTTTAACCAAGTAAATTATTTTTTAATTCAGAATAATATCTTAGAGAAGCATCAGTCTGGTTTTAGGTTGAATCACAGTACGGAGACGGCTCTTGTAAAGATTTTAAAGATTGTAGAGATATCAGGTGCAATTTAGATAACCATAAACTCACAGTCTTGGTGCTGCTGGATCTGACTGCCGCCTTCGACACAGTAGACCATCACATTTTATTAAACAGACTGAAGCACCTAGTTGGCCTCTCCGGTACTGTTTTGAATTGGTTCAACTCTTACCTGACTGATCGCAGCTTCTTTGTAAGTTTGGATACACGTTCCTCAGGAACCCATGAGATTAAGTGTGGGGTCCCCCAGGGGTCAATTTTAGGTCCAACTCTTTTTAATCTTTACATGCTTCCCCTGGGGGATGTCATCAGGAGGCACGGCGTCAGCTTCCATAGTTATGCTGATGACACGCAGCTGTACATCGCCGTGTCTCCTGATGACACAGGGCCTATTGATGCCCTTTTTAAATGCATCTTAGATATAAAGTCATGGATGGCAGCAAATTTCCTACGACTCAACCAGGACAAAACAGAAGTTCTGGTCATCGGCCCTGAAGGCCAGAGAGAGAAACTTTTACCAAAACTTCAAGGTCTCAAACCAACAAATTCTGTAAAAAATCTGGGCGGGATTTTTGACTCTGAGCTTTCTTTTATGCCACACATTAAGAATGTAACTAAGATCAGTTTTTATCATCTCAAAAATATAGCCAGAGTCCGCCCGTTTCTCTCTCAGGCCAGCACGGAGGAGTTAATGCATGCTTTTATCTCTCCTCGTTTAGATTATTGTAATGTCCTGCTCTCTGGTCTTGCCAAAAAGACAATTTCCAACCTCCAATTATTACAGAATTCAGCCGCACGAGTGCTGACGAGGACCAGAGGGCGGGAACATATTACTCCAGTCTTAAAATCGCTGCATTGGCTCCCTGTGCGTTTCAGGATCGATTTTAAGGTTCTTTTAATAGTTTATAAATGTCTTAACGGCCTCGGGCCTTCTTATTTATCTGACCTGTTTTTACCGTATCAGCCCTCACAGACCCTGAGGTCCTCTGGCACTGGCCTTTTAACCATACCAAAAGTTAGACCTAAGACACGCGGGGAGGCGGCTATTACTTATTATGGCCCCCGATTGTGGAACAGCCTGCCAGAGAATCTCAGGGCTGCAGAGTCTGTTGATATTTTTTAAAAACGGCTTAAAACTCACCTTTTTAATCAAGCTTTTACTTGATTTGACCAAGTTAATTTATTCTTTTATTACTTATTGTTTTATTGTATTACTGTATATCTTCTTCATTCTTTCAGTCAAACTCTTATCATTTTATTCTTAATTTTTTATGTCATTTCACTTATCCATTTTATGTTATTTGATCTTTCGTCTTACATTTTTATTATTGTTTTAGTGTGATGGTTTTTAGCTCCAGTGTTTCCTTGTGGGGGCTCTCCGCACTGGGGGCTGCTCCTGGTCCACTTCTGGGGCTGCTGCCAGAGGACGGCTTCGCCTGCATGGCTATAGGCCACTGCATTGTGTTGTGGGGCCTCGTGTCTGTGCGGGGCGGGGAAGTCTCCGGCTGCACTCCTTGTGGGCCGGGGGCCCTCCTCAGTGTGGATAGCCCCCAAAGGTAGCTTATTCCTTATCAGTCCTCGGTGCTCAGCCATGTCTCTCTCTCTCCCTTCTCTTAACAGTTAGTATGAATGTGTATGGGAGTAGGTGTGTATGTGTGTTTGCCTGCGAATGTGTGTGTGGATTTGTCTTTTTCTTATGTTGTTTTTAGCCTCTGTGAGGCACTTTGTGTTGCTTTTAAAGCATGAAAAGTGCCCTATAAATAAATAAAGTTTGAAGTTTGAAGTTTGAAGTTTGAATGGGATCAAGACACCAGAGCTGCAGTAGCTTTCTCCTCTTCACAGCTCCTAATCACTGCTCAGCCACACCTGTGTAAAAGAGCAGAGTAAGTGAGGCTGATCAGCCAGAGAGTAAAGGGGGAGAGCATGTAACAACGCTGCCCCCTGCTACTCACAGAGGCACAGTGCACAAGGTGTAAAGGTCACCTGCTGATTTAATTTCCCTTAAGTGCAATGTTCCTGTGTAGAATAGAAGTTGCAATTTGTGAATAATACAATGTCTCATTAAAGCAATTTTAAGCAGGATGGTTTTAAAGAAAATCTAATTCTGTTTTTTTTATAGAATGTGTGAGATGCAGAAAAAAGAAAAAAGGAAAAAACCTGCTTTCTGCCGTACATATACGTTGCCCTCTACTCGTCTTGGTTTTTAGGGATCTGTCCTGGGATAAGTCAGTAGAAACGCTGCAAAAAGCGCATCATACCGATACGAACCGAAGCGGTCTGCTTGGTGGAAACGCGGCTTTAGTTTCTGAAGATTTGTGTGTTGTGTATTTGGATTCTTTATTTTCAGTTAACTATGAGTCATTTAGTTGTTTTCTTCATGCTGTGCTGATGTGTGACGTGTCACCTCATAAACAAACTCAGAGCTTTCCAGAGAGGTGTAGTTACAGTTCAGTTACTATAGCAGGATATTAAGACTATAAGTTAGAAAGACAGATAGAGAGGGAAACAGGAGCCCTGTGTGTCAGTCTCCCCCCAGCAGTCTAAACCTTCAGCAGCATGACTAAAAGCTGGTTCAGACCTGATCCAGCTCTAACTGTAAGCTCTATCAAAAAGGAAAGTTTTCAGTCCACTCTTAAAGGCAGAGACCTCAATTGGTAAATTATTCCAAAGAAGAGGAGCCTGATAACTAAAGGCTCGACCTCCCAGTCTACTTTTAGAGACCCTAGGTACAATGAGCAGACCTGGTGCTGAGAACGCAGGGACCTAGACGGATAATACGGAACAATGAGCTCTTTAAAATAGGATGGCCTGGTGCCATTAAGCGCTTTGTAAATCAGAAGAAGTGTGGTGATCTCTCTCACCACGGTCTGGTCTTGTCCTGAACTCCCCTGCAGTGCAGGCTGCACTCCCAGTCCCTCCCTCACTTTTACACACCTGCACCGGATTCCCCTGCACACCTGCCTGCAATCACTGACACTCTGTGGCTTCACTTCAGGACTGCTGCAGCAGAGGACAGACGCCAGAGTATTTCCACTCATCCTGTGTGCCTCCACGTGTTCCCTGCTCTTCAGCCCAGCCACACCCACGCTGCCAAAAGCTCTCACTCAATCACTGGATTCTGGGATTTGCACCACTCACACCAGTGTAAATAAAATCATTGTTTAATAATTAACAAATAATGAAAGGACATGAGGATTTTGTAAGATTATAGAAACTTCCTGATACACATACCAAAATCTTGTAAATGAAATAAAATAATTAATGAGAGCCTTCCCTTACTCACAATACTCAGGTAATAGTCCAAAATAAGGAATTAAATTAAACAATTTCTCCCCCTCAGTGTAGCAGCCGTACTGTAACTGCTAATATATTCAATTTGACAAAGCTATGAGAAATGGCAGCCATCTTTGACTTTTTCCAAACCATGATACTCAAAAACTCAATATTTGAATAAAAGTTGATTTCTTACACCGTATTGACTTAAAATAGCAATAGAAATAACATAAAAAAGAAAATTATACAAAATCAAGACCTCTAAAAAAAAAATCAAAAATTCGATTGTGGCAGTTTTCAGAAAAAGAGCTGAAAAACATTTTTTCTTTCTATCTGGTTTCTTAACCCTCAGACAAAAAATGTTTCATAGACCCTTATCTCCAATTTGAAGCAGAAAACAAAACTTTTGCATTAACCTTGAAATGATGGAGTGCCAAAGCACCTCACTAAATTTATTTTAAGACCTCACTTCTCAGCCCTGCCAACCTCTGTTTCTCCTTTCTGCATTCCTGCTGCTAAACATAAAAATGGCTTCAGAGATGCAGGTCTACAGCTCCTGAGAACAAAGGTGACCCATTATAAAACCACAGGATACAAATCCACATGTTGGTCACTATGGAAACACATTTCACCACATACATGTGCAGAAACAGACTCGATGTTCTCAACACTCTTAAACACTCTTGATGATTTTGCTAAAAGTAACCTGGACTGATCAGCATAACACCATGGATCACCTGCAAAAAGCTCATATCTCTCCCAAAACAGTTCAGTTATGTGTCAAAACCAAATTTCTGCCTCATACAAATAGTCAGTGCCTCCGAAAAGCATCGTCCCTTTGGCTTTGTGTCAGCACTGCAAGTTAAAATGTTTAGATGTTTTGTCACTATGACAGAGGACCGTTGAAATATCCCTCATGTCCACCTCTCAGTCTGAGCCCAGTCCTTCATTGACAAAGGTTACTGTTCTCATTTTTCTGTCGAGCTAACAGAATACAATTATATATCAAACTGGATTAAAAATAAGAAAAAGACTCTACAGTAAGAGTAGCCTCCAAGGTCTGACATCATACATTGTGCTCATACAGCCAAGGAAATTGTAACCTTTTCCAGCAACACACATAAAGTCACTTACTCACCGTTACACTAAGAATCGACCATCAGTTTAGATCAATGAGATGTATTCACTGGGAAATTGTTCAATATCTAAGCTAACTGTGCTAACTGTAGGCTTCCTGTACTTTGTCCTTTGCAAAACTGATCAAAAGCATTTGCAAATTGATTAAATTAATGAGAAATTCAATTATTATGTGAACAATTGCCAAGTAGTTTGGAGGTTTGTCCATGTTGTATCGAGAATGTAATTTCTGTTTCAAGAAATGGGCCAAACCAATGGAGAAAAACTGTAATACCACAATGGTGTTAAATAGACACTAAGTTGGTGTGCATTGTTCTTCCACAGGTACCACTATAATAATCACCCCAAAACATACAGAAGAAATACTGAGAAGATTTATTTTTTCTTCAACATTTCACATAAAAAATGTGAAGGGTGTAGCGTAAATCATTGTCAAATAATGACTAATTAATTTGTCAACAGCAGAATGCCAGCATTCTACAGGAGCGAAAGTAAAACTTTGAAAAAGACATCTAAACTTACAATATGTGAGTTTAAATTTAAGTCTGGGCACCACCCAATTTTGGAGAAAACAGGGAAACTTTAGAAATGTTTACTGTCAGACTTAGGTGATTTAATAAGTTGTAGAATTACCTTAATTATCAAGTCTCGATATCAACAAACCGTTACATCAGATGTGATTTCTTTTGACCGGTTTCCAGATCCTGTTGATTTCAACCACACCAAGACAGAAAACAAGTTCTTTATATATGAAAAGTTTATTTACTAACTAAAAGAAGAAATATGTGCATGAATGAACAGATGAACGATATGAAAGAGTAAATGCAAAGAGGAATGAAAAGTGATACTGACCATAATAAACCAGAATGAATGGAAGAAAGAACATTAATTAACCCACCTAACCTATTAATCTAACCCACCCTGAGAAGTCTCTGGGGCATTGACCACGATATACCAGTGAATGTAAGATTACTGAATCTTACTCAAGTCCAGAAGAAGGAGGAGAGTGAGGAGCGGTGGCGGTGACAGAGATGACAGAGCCCCACAGCAAATGTTCTTGGAGGGTCGGGATGATGGGGAGGCTGGCTGCGGTTCAGCTCCATCAGAGATCAGGAATGAAAAGAGAAAGAGCTCAAAGAGTTGAAGAAAAATCCTCCAGAAATGAGTCTGAGAGTTTACACTTCAACATCAACATTTATTGTTTGACAGAGCAGAGAACAAAGATCTTCATCCCTCCATTGAAACACTCTTCTTCCTCACATTCAAACATTTACAGTCAAGTTTACATCTCTCTCATGATAACATCAATAAAACCAATAAAAGACAGAACAGTCAGAGCTGAGCTGAAGCCTTCATCACAATAATCCTTAGATAAGACAAATACAAGCAAGACTTCCTATCAATGATGAGCATCTAAACAGAGCAAACAGAGATGAAGCTCAGAGCAGAGGAATCTTCATATGAACAGCTGTGTTTCTCTCAGAGCCAGCTTCAGCTCTGATTGTTGTTATCCAGCAGCAGTGTTTGTCTTTGTTCTTTTCTGAGCAATAAGAGAAATGAAAATCACTTTGAGACAGAGCTTCTTAGACTGACTTAGGAACCCACTGTGGACACAGAGCTGGAGTCTCCAGGCTCTGTGCTGAGCTTTAGACATCTCAGGGTCTCTGTCTCCATCCTAATGCAAAGTACTTTAAGGTCAGGACGAGGATCACTAAAAAGTTAAGAACAAACAACAACATCACAGCTGCTATCAGTCCCTGTTGCTGGGAGAGAGCCATCCTTCCTGGACTCCCTGAGTCTGGTTTCTCAGCTTCAGTGCTACAGGGGGTCTGGTTCCTGGCTGGTTCAGTAGTAGAGGGGGTCTGGTTCCTGGCTGGTTCAGTAGTAGAGGGGGTCTGGTTCCTGGCTGGTCCAGTCTTAGACTGAGTCTGGTTCCTGGCTGCTGTAGAGAGACCAACAGATCAGAGTCAGTCATGGAAAGAAAAAGTCAGTGACTGCAGATAAACTCTAAAACGTCCTCAACAGGAAATCAGAGCAGCCCTTTTCTCTCAGGTTCTTCTTCTTCCTCTCTGAGGATGTCTTTGTCTCTCTGGATTCATCCTATCAAATGTTAGCCGCTGATCTCTGAACCTGAGCTGATTTGATTTTTCTTTGTCTCCACAAACGTTCACTGACTTTACTCACCAGTCACTGTGAGGAGACATCCGCCCACACTGGAACCAGAATCTGTTTTCACTCCACACAAGTACTGTCCTGAGTCTTCAGTCCTGAGTGAGGACACATGAAGTCTGATCCGTCCCTCTCTGAGGAGGTCTTTGTCACACTGGAATCGTCCTGAAAGCTCCCCATCCCTCAGTGGGATCTCAACTCCATCCTGGAAATCAAACAGGGCTGAGAATTTCCTTTTTTTTATCATGTCACAGAAAACATAGAGACCTTTCAGAGAGGGGTGAGGTTTTGGTGTGAAGGTCCAGTCCAGGGTGAGGCTCTGCTTCTCCTCAGCCTGATAGGAGCTGAGACCCATGTTGAGCTCTAATCCTGTAGAGGAGACAGAGAGGAAAAGAGAGGGGCAGAAAAACACAGCAACATGTGAGTCTTTACACACGTTTTCTCATCAAGTGTTGAAGTCTTTCACTCAGTCTCAAAGTGGATCTCCTCTTTTCTCTTTGAGGACAATAAAGTGAAGGTGGAAACTAACCACAGACACAGCAGCTCAGAGCCGTGAGCAGCAGGAACCTGGAGACCATCTTCTCCCTGAAAACACACACATGAGGTCAAAGGTCAGTCCCACAGTCTGTGTGGAATCATGGAAACACTCAGGGATGGAGAATCCTGCTTTGACACTCAGCTGAGCTGCACATTGATGCTGAAACAGTGTGAGCTCCAGGCTGAACACAACCAACACACTTGAAGAGCTGTGTGAAGCTGCAGTGAGGACTTTCTGTCACTAGAGGGCGCCCTTCATCCTCATTTCAAAGTGACTGCATGAAACAGGTTGACATTGAGCTGTGTGAAGCCAAAGGTTCCCCTGGAACAGAGACAAATAAGGCTTGGTCTGAAAAATCAGCTTTAAACTTGTTCAAACATCATCTTCCATCTTTGTTTCAATGTGTAGTTTACATTTCTGTTGGTGTCACAGTATTTGATATGACATTTCTACCATTTGAACCAGTTCAAGAATCAGTCCCATTTAACTGTCAAATGGTGTAACCACAAAAGCATGACAAGTGTTAAAGACTTCACCTTCATTGTCATTTTTTACAGCACAGTAAACTGATCAATCCTGAACTTTTTTGCTGAGTATCAGATTTTTGAGGAGCGTTGGTTCCAGCAGTTGACCCTGATCAGGTCCACGTCTTTCATCCCTCTAGTGGGCTGCTGTGATGAGTCGGGAGCGCGGTTCTGACCACAGTCACACATGAAAATGGTGGCTTTCTTGTTCACATTATTCACTGGGAAAAATGC
The DNA here is from genome assembly GCF_033239565.1 of Halichoeres trimaculatus. Lineage (NCBI taxonomy): Eukaryota > Metazoa > Chordata > Actinopteri > Labriformes > Labridae > Halichoeres > Halichoeres trimaculatus. Next base: position 172,836 of record NW_027437226.1, on the reverse strand, counting down.
ACAAAAGTTTGTGACAATGACACAAAACATACAAACTGAAGTGTGGTTTTGCTTTTTAACCATTTAAAAAAAAACAGTTTTAAAGTACATTTTATTAAATATAGCAGAAATAGTGTGGCTAGTGCCATGAATTTTGATAATATATATTTTTTTTAAATATATATAATAAAAAAGATTACAATACAAAGTTATGTGTTAAGATTATTAAGTATAATTTTCAAAAGGGGAAAAAATCAATTGTTTATTAAAAATAATTTACAAAAAATAGCTGTCTCTTGGTTTCATGTCACTGGTGTCACTATTTGTAAAAACCTTTATTTTGAAAAAACTGCTGTGTCCCTGTAAACATTTTTGGGGGTAAGAGCTCATGGGAGGCATGTCCATTATGAGAAGCACACGGTAAGTCAGCATCTTCTCCTCATATCTTGACAATTTCAAGAATTATCTACAAATTTCATGTGAGTATTTCAAATGAATAACTGGTGTTACGGAGTTTGTAGTAAGGGAAAAAGAAATTTAATTAAAATAATTGATCACACTGCATGATGAGTTGATATATTTCCAAGTTAAGACGTGTGGTTTTGCCATCTTGAATAGGCCATTTTATCTGCACTTTTGTCGTTTTGGTTAGTAACACCACTGACAATCACTAGCACCAGTAATACCTTAAATAAAAAAATAGGTCAGTTTGTACATAAACCAGACTAATTGGTTTAATTGCTGTTTCAGTGTTGGCAAAGTTAAGTGCTGCTGAAAAGCAAGGACTCTACAGACAGCGCAGGGATGCTGACCAAGAATGCAGGGCAGCCTACCTAAAAAGAATGAATGATATTAAAAAACACTTACTTGAATGAAATAGAAACTCAAAGAAAATGATCTCATTTTTTGTTTATTTATAATGCTAAGTGGTCAACTATTATGAGACTTTTTTTTAATTAAAAAAAAAAAAAGATGCAAAAAAAGAAAATGAAATTGCTGTTCAGAAAGCTACCATTTTCATAGAATGACTGGTTCAGATGATGACCTACTGGCTGATGGAGCTCAGTGTGTTGTTGAAATGCATCCCTCTACCTGAGTGGGGGTTGATGTCCTGATCTAATGAAGAGCCCACAGTGGAATAACTCAGGCTGCATCTGTCCTCATCTTTCTCCCTCAGACATGAAGAAATCAAGGATTTGAAACCGCTGCTCATCAAGCTGTCAAAGCTGAGCCTGTTCTTCCTCACACTGGCTGTGATTGATCAGAAAACAGCTCAATCAGGGAAATCTGCTCCATTGAAGGAGGTGAAGGATCAGAACAGAGTTTTCTTTGAACACACTGAACTTCAGCTCCACATGAAGCTGAGCACCATCAATGCTTTGAGTCAGGAATCAGAGCTGCGTGCAGGTTCAGACTTCAGCAAAGACTTTGGAGCTAACTCTGAACTCTCTGACACATCCATTCAGTCTCACAGAACACACACACAGCACAGAGCAGACCAGAAGAATCCACAGACAATAATGAGACAGACTTTACAACCTGTTGATGCAACACTACAAGAAGGAGACATTCAGACGGCATGAAGACATTATTCCATACACACCTGTTAGAGTTCAGTCACAGCTGGGGCAGAAAGCAGGTCTGAAGAGGAGGAGAGCTCTCTGACAGACGTCCTCTGTCCTCTTTCTGTATGATGCTGATGAAAAACCAACTCTGATGATAAAGAGGTTGGTCAGTGGGAGGAGCACTCTGTCCACCATTGGTCCCAGTAATTGTGAGGGGCGGTCTCTCCTTCCACCTCCCTGAGGACGCCTCCAATCAGACCGTGACCCACCACCGTCCCTGAGCTCGACACCATCACTGCTGCCACTCGTGCTGCTGCTACCACAGCAACTGCTGAAGCTGTGGCCTCCGTATGTGGGACCGGCCCTTCCACTGGTGACACTGTGGCCCCCCCCCTCTCCTCTCCTCTCCTCTCCTCTCCTCTCCTCTCCTCTCCTCTCCTCTCCTCTCCTCTCCTCTCCTCTCCTCTCCTCTCCTCTCCTCTCACTGGAACTCCTCTCCTCTCTCCTAATTTCTGGGCCTGCTCCTTCTCCTCATGGGCCTGCTCCTCCTCCCTCCAGGCCTGCTCCTCCTCCATCTCTCACAGGGACTCCTCTTTGTTTTGGGTCTGCTCCTCTTCCCCCTGGGCCTGCTCTTCCTTCTCTTGGGCTTGCTCCTGCTCCTGCTCCTCCTCTCACTGGAGCTCCTTTTCCTCTTCCTCTGCCTGATCTGTTGTGCCTCCTTGAACATTCAGCAGACTTTCCTCAACTGGCTGTTTGAGCTGTAATCACATCATATGGACCAAGTGTCTTTAATCTGGAGAGGTTATGTTTAATGAATGGAGCCAGGTGTGTTCATGGTTTTTTAATTTTGCTGACTATGACATGAATGTTGCTTCACATTAGTTTTATGCTGAGAATTTCATTGTTTTGCAACTTGTGTTTTAGCGAGAGGTGTTGGTGTTCAGATTCATGAGGAAAGGAGGATTGTGTTTTGTGAATTGTGTCTTCATGTGAAATGTGTTCCTGCTTTTGGCCAATGGGAGCTAGTTTTATCAAATGTGTTTAGAGGACTGCTCCTTTGGCTTTTGTGTTTTATCTATTGGGATAAGAAACAGGGATAAGAAAGAAAGGTGCCGGGTGTGAATTAAGCAGTGTGGGAGACCCCATGACCAGCTGAATCCCTCTAAAATCAATATAACACCTACGTCTGTGATTCTGAGGTAAGGTGCTATCCAACATCAGCTAACCGTATTGCTGTGTTTTAGGTCAAATAACAACAGCAAAGAAGGATTTCTCAATGGCAGGTTTCTTCTCTTAAAACTTGAGCTATTGTGTATTATTTAAGCTGAATAAATGCTGGTGACAGATAGAGATAATTTCTGACATACTGGTATCTTTAAGCATTTGGTGGACGGACGACCTACAACCCAGTTCCCAAATCCTGTGGCTGCTCTTTCTTCTTTCTCGAGGAGAGAACATCAAGGAGGAAGCAGAAAACCTCCACCTAAAAGGTTTGTGTTAATTAGTGCAGTTCAATTGTATGAGACTAATAATATTCCCTGCGTAAAATACTTAAATGTGAGAGCATTTTATTGTAGGTGTATAATATCTGTTGGTGTCTTGCAGCTGTCAAATGTAATGTTTTGATTCATACAACACATTAATATCTACACACATTTTGGGATTGTTAAAAGCGATTTAATGCATTTAATTTTAGTCTTGTCTTTAAAATAGCAAATAGTAAAATATCACAGAAAAATCACTGTTAACCGGGCATTAGGAGATCTTTAATCAGTGCAACATCAAAGAGCTATTGCAAGGTTGCATTCAGTGTGGCTACCTTAAATTTGGAGATGGACTGATGACTGATAAAGGGTTTTGGATTGAGAAGGAGGTGGAGGAGATCGGTCAAAGACTGAACATCCCACCTTTTGCCAGGTCCAACCGTCAGATGCCACACACAGATGTTGAGATGACAAAAAAAAAAAAAAAAAAAAGCCAAGCACAGGGTTCATGTTGAGAAGGCAATTGCTAAAATTTAAAAATTACAGATTGTTTCTGGTAGAACACCAATTTCCTGTCTTGCAAACAGTAATCAGATCTGGTACGTAGTAAGTGTGCTGTCCAACTTCCAACAGCACATCATCAAAGATTAAAGCCAAATGTGAATATATTTATATATAACATAATATAACATATTTCTATGTACTGAGTATAACACTAGGTAACATTCATTAACAAAAAAAGAAAGTTTCTCATTGCAAACTTGAATGTTCCCCAAAGTCCAATGTACATGATGAATGACCTCTACAGCTGAAGACATTTTGTGTCTTGGCTTAAAAAACAGCAGTTACTGGTAGAGCTTCAGTAGAGAATTGTGTACATATTGTACTAACATCTTTAAACATCTTGTTCCTATTTTCTTGGGGATACTTTTGGTACATTTTAATGTTTATAGATAGTTACATTTTTGCTTCTCTTCTTGTTACTCTTGTATGAAATACCACTTCATGTTTGGAACTCAAATGATTTTTTATGAAAATAAATCCCTCATCTACTCTCAGTTATAAGCTCATTTCATTCACCTGATGGCTTAAACCACTTCCAAGGGGGTACTTGTTTTCTCCCACAGTGATATCAACAGGAGGTCTGTTGACAAGGTAGCTGATGGGTGTTCCTACCTGCCTCCTCAGTAAATCTAAATCCTCATCTGTTACAGGGCAGCTCCTGGAAAAATATGGTATCAAGAAGCTGAAATACTTAGTTTAACAACATTTACTTTTTTATGACAATGCATATATTTGCTGGACTGTTGTGCCTTCATTAAATCAAGTATAGATCAGTCCCACAATATATGTGAGATATATCCTGGCGCGCTGTAAACAAACTCAAATTTAGTTTAGCAAGAAAAGGGCAAACACACGATAACGACCTCTGACATACATTAATTTAAATCTTTATCATACATATCGGCTTACCCTGCTGTAAAAGAACACTGTTGTTCTTGTATATGATTGTTTTTGATGTGAAGTGACAGTACATGACTGGAATCTGTGCACTTTTCCCTCTATTTTAACGTCCTCTTTATTTGATATCACTGTAAAACATGTCCAGAAATCTGCACATTTCTCCTAAAAAATATCACTCACCAGTACCGCTAAAAACTCCACGTTTCATGCTGGAAGAGTAAAGCTTGACAGGCTTAGCAACAGTGACCAAAGGGGGCAGGGCCAAGCCATAGGTCAGTTATATTAAAGGGAGCTTGACAGTAAATGTGTGAGAGTTTGACAGTAAATGTAAAAGAAAGTATGATTTATTTCTCAAGGGGCCTCCCATAATAATTTACTAAAGTTCTTCGGCTTAAGGCTTTAGGAATAAATCCGGGCCACGGCACCATGACAAAATGTTGCAGCCTCCAACATTTTACCTTAGCCGCCAGAGAGTGTGAGGTTGGATCCTTGGATTCATATTTGCCTGACACGCTTTAGTTTATGGTGAAACATAACGCTGAGATCCAAAATGCTTTTCGGGGATTTATTGTGCAAAAAACATCAGGCTATCACAGCGCTATGAGTTGGATATGTGGAAGGCACGGAAACCAGAGGATTTAACTGAAAAAAGGGGTGATTAGTGAGTGAATGAAATAGCCAAAGCGGTCAACTCCCGTGGGAACCATCCCCAACTCACATACACTCAAACACCGTGATCCTCAGCCTCTATCTGTTTGTCTCTTACAGGAATATTACTATCCATGCAGATTTTATAGAATGTGTGAGATACAGAAAAAAGAAAAAGGAAAAAACCTGCTTGCTGCCTTACTTATATGCTGTTATGGTCCCCAAAACAGCTCATATCAAGGAGACACAAACATAATAATAACAGTCAAGAATTACCGAGTTACTTTTTTTTATTGGCAAGAAAAAACAGGTTAGGTGACCAAATCAAATCAAAATAAACACCATAACTATTTTCCGGCCAAATACCAAAGAAAACTAACAAAATACTGGTGGGCCAGCTTAAAGGAACAAAAGAAAGGGAGCCATAACTGTCCAGCCCATGTGAGGGCCGGGGGAACAGGATTCTCCCTTCTACCTGAAAGAAAACCCCTAAATACTTAACCAATAGAAATAAAACCGAAAACTAGACCACTGGACCCACCAGAAATAAAAGAAGAAAAGAAAACTACTTGAGGTCACACAGAACCGACTTCTGCTCTCTCAGCCGCTCCTGCAGCTGCTGCTGTGTTGGATGAAGAGTTTTGCCCTGGTTGACGCAAGGACGCTTGGTCGAGTTTTCTCCCAGGTAAAGCCCACAACCTGCCTTTTAGACCCAATTCCCACACCATTTTTTAAATCATTTTATGGCTTCTTTGAGGAACAGCTGCTGAACATTATGAATTGCTCTCTTCAGACAGGTGTTTTTCCTTCTTCTTTTAAAACGGCGGTGGTAAGGCCCCTCCTGAAGAAGAGCAATTTAGACCCTAATGTCTTAAAAAACTATCAGCCTGTATCCAACTTACCGTTTTGAAGTTAAGTTTTAGAAAAGCTTGTTTTTAACCAAGTAAATTATTTTTTAATTCAGAATAATATCTTCTTATTAATAATATCTTGAGAAGCATCAGTCTGGTTTTAGGTTGAATCACAGTACGGAGACGGCTCTTGTAAAGATTTTAAAGATTGTAGAGATATCAGGTGCAATTTAGATAACCATAAACTCACAGTCTTGGTGCTGCTGGATCTGACTGCCGCCTTCGATACAGTAGACCATCACATTTTATTAGACAGACTGAAGCACCTAGTTGGCCTCTCCGGTACTGTTTTGAATTGGTTCAACTCTTACCTGACTGATCGCAGCTTCTTTGTAAGTTTGGATACACGTTCCTCAGGAACCCATGAGATTAAGTGTGGGGTCCCCCAGGGGTCAATTTTAGGTCCAACTCTTTTTAATCTTTACATGCTTCCCCTGGGGGATGTCATCAGAAGGCACGGCGTCAGCTTCCATAGTTATGCTGATGACACGCAGCTGTACATCGCCGTGTCTCCTGATGACACAGGGCCTATTGATGCCCTTTTTAAATGCATCTTAGATATAAAGTCATGGATGGCAGCAAATTTCCTACAGCTCAACCAGGACAAAACAGAAGTTCTGGTCATCGGCCCTGAAGGCCAGAGAGAGAAACTTTTACCAAAACTTCAAGGTCTCAAACCAACAAATTCTGTAAAAAATCTGGGCGGGATTTTTGACTCTGAGCTTTCTTTTATGCCACACATTAAGAATGTAACTAAGATCAGTTTTTATCATCTCAAAAATATAGCCAGAGTCCGCCCGTTTCTCTCTCAGGCCAGCACGGAGGAGTTAATGCATGCTTTTATCTCTCCTCGTTTAGATTATTGTAATGTCCTGCTCTCTGGTCTTGCCAAAAAGACAATTTCCAACCTCCAATTATTACAGAATTCAGCCGCACGAGTGCTGACGAGGACCAGAGGGCGGGAACATATTACTCCAGTCTTAAAATCGCTGCATTGGCTCCCTGTGCGTTTCAGGATCGATTTTAAGGTTCTTTTAATAGTTTATAAATGTCTTAACGGCCTCGGGCCTTCTTATTTATCTGACCTGTTTTTACCGTATCAGCCCTCACAGACCCTGAGGTCCTCTGGCACTGGCCTTTTAACCATACCAAAAGTTAGACCTAAGACACGCGGGGAGGCGGCTATTACTTATTATGGCCCCCGATTGTGGAACAGCCTGCCAGAGAATCTCAGGGCTGCAGAGTCTGTTGATATTTTTAAAAAACGGCTTAAAACTCACCTTTTTAATCAAGCTTTTACTTGATTTGACCAAGTTAATTTATTCTTTTATTACTTATTGTTTTATTGTATTACTGTATATCTTCTTCATTCTTTCAGTCAAACTCTTATCATTTTATTCTTAATTTTTTATGTCATTTCACTTATCCATTTTATGTTATTTGATCTTTCTTCTTACATTTTTATTATTGTTTTAGTATGATGGTTTTTAGCTCCAGTGTTTCCTTGTGGGGGCTCTCCGCACTGGGGGCTGCTCCTGGCCCACTTCTGGGGCTGCTGCCAGAGGACGGCTTCGCCTGCATGGCTATAGGCCACTGCATTGTGTTGTGGGGCCTCGTGTCTGTGCGGGGCGGGGAAGTCTCCGGCTGCACTCCTTGTGGGCCGGGGGCCCTCCTCAGTGTGGATAGCCCCCAAAGGTAGCTTATTCCTTATCAGTCCTCGGTGCTCAGCCATGTCTCTCTCTCTCCCTTCTCTTAACAGTTAGTATGAATGTGTATGGGAGTAGGTGTGTATGTGTGTTTGCCTGCGAATGTGTGTGTGGATTTGTCTTTTTCTTATGTTGTTTTTAGCCTCTGTGAGGCACTTTGTGTTGCTTTTAAAGCATGAAAAGTGCCCTATAAATAAATAAAGTTTGAAGTTTGAAGTTTGAAGTTTGAATGGGATCAAGACACCAGAGCTGCAGTAGCTTTCTCCTCTTCACAGCTCCTAATCACTGCTCAGCCACACCTGTGTAAAAGAGCAGAGTAAGTGAGGCTGATCAGCCAGAGAGTAAAGGGGGAGAGCATGTAACAACGCTGCCCCCTGCTACTCACAGAGGCACAGTGCACAAGGTGTAAAGGTCACCTGCTGATTTAATTTCCCTTAAGTGCAATGTTCCTGTGTAGAATAGAAGTTGCAATTTGTGAATAATACAATGTCTCATTAAAGCAATTTTAAGCAGGATGGTTTTAAAGAAAATCTAATTCTGTTTTTTTTATAGAATGTGTGAGATGCAGAAAAAAGAAAAAAGGAAAAAACCTGCTTTCTGCCGTACATATACGTTGCCCTCTACTCGTCTTGGTTTTTAGGGATCTGTCCTGGGATAAGTCAGTAGAAACGCTGCAAAAAGCGCATCATAACGATACGAACAGAAGCGGTCTGCTTGGTGGAAACGCGGCTTTAGTTTCTGAAGATTTGTGTGTTGTGTATTTGGATTCTTTATTTTCAGTTAACTATGAGTCATTTAGTTGTTTTCTTCATGCTGTGCTGATGTGTGACGTGTCACCTCATAAACAAACTCAGAGCTTTCCAGAGAGGTGTAGTTACAGTTCAGTTACTATAGCAGGATATTAAGACTATAAGTTAGAAAGACAGATAGAGAGGGAAACAGGAGCCCTGTGTGTCAGTCTCCCCCCAGCAGTCTAAACCTTCAGCAGCATGACTAAAAGCTGGTTCAGACCTGATCCAGCTCTAACTGTAAGCTCTATCAAAAAGGAAAGTTTTCAGTCCACTCTTAAAGGCAGAGACCTCAATTGGTAAATTATTCCAAAGAAGAGGAGCCTGATAACTAAAGGCTCGACCTCCCAGTCTACTTTTAGAGACCCTAGGTACAATGAGCAGACCTGGTGCTGAGAACGCAGGGACCTAGACGGATAATACGGAACAATGAGCTCTTTAAAATAGGATGGCCTGGTGCCATTAAGTGCTTTGTAAATCAGAAGAAGTGTGGTGATCTCTCCGACCACAGTCTGGTCTTGTCCTGAACTCCCCTGCAGTGCAGGCTGCACTCCCAGTCCCTCCCTCACTTTTACACACCTGCACCGGATTCCCCTGCACACCTGCCTGCAATCACTGACACTCTGTGGCTTCACTTCAGGACTGCTGCAGCAGAGGACAGACGCCAGAGTATTTCCACTCATCCTGTGTGCCTCCACGTGTTCCCTGCTCTTCAGCCCAGCCACACCCACGCTGCCAAAAGCTCTCACTCAATCACTGGATTCTGGGATTTGCACCACTCACACCAGTGTAAATAAAATCATTGTTTAATAATTAACAAATAATGAAAGGACATGAGGATTTTGTAAGATTATAGAAACTTCCTGATACACATACCAAAATCTTGTAAATGAAATAAAATAATTAATGAGAGCCTTCCCTTACTCACAATACTCAGGTAATAGTCCAAAATAAGGAATTAAATTAAACAATTTCTCCCCCTCAGTGTAGCAGCCGTACTGTAACTGCTAATATATTCAATTTGACAAAGCTATGAGAAATGGCAGCCATCTTTGACTTTTTCCAAACCATGATACTCAAAAACTCAATATTTGAATAAAAGTTGATTTCTTACACCGTATTGACTTAAAATAGCAATAGAAATAACATAAAAAAGAAAATTATACAAAATCAAGACCTCTAAAAAAAAAATCAAAAATTCGATTGTGGCAGTTTTCAGAAAAAGAGCTGAAAAACATTTTTTCTTTCTATCTGGTTTCTTAACCCTCAGACAAAAAATGTTTCATAGACCCTTATCTCCAATTGAAGCAGAAAACAAAACTTTTGCATTAACCTTGAAATGATGGAGTGCCAAAGCACCTCACTAAATTTATTTTAAGACCTCACTTCTCAGCCCTGCCAACCTCTGTTTCTCCTTTCTGCATTCCTGCTGCTAAACATAAAAATGGCTTCAGAGGTGCAGGTCTACAGCTCCTGAGAACAAAGGTGACCCATTATAAAACCACAGGATACAAATCCACATGTTGGTCACTATGGAAACACATTTCACCACATACATGTGCAGAAACAGACTCGATGCTCTCAACAATCTTAAACACTCTTGATGATTTTGCTAAAAGTAACCTGGACTGATCAGCATAACACCATGGATCACCTGCAAAAAGCTCATATCTCTCCCAAAACAGTTCAGTTATGTGTCAAAACCAAATGTCTGCCTCATACAAATAGTCAGTGCCTCCGAAAAGCATCGTCCCTTTGGCTTTGTGTCAGCACTGCAAGTTAAAATGTTTAGATGTTTTGTCACTATGACAGAGGACCGTTGAAATATCCCTCATGTCCACCTCTCAGTCTGAGCCCAGTCCTTCATTGACAAAGGTTACTGTTCTCATTTTTCTGTCGAGCTAACAGAATACAATTATATATCAAACTGGATTAAAAATAAGAAAAAGACTCTACAGTAAGAGTAGCCTCCAAGGTCTGACATCATACATTGTGCTCATACAGCCAAGGAAATTGTAACCTTTTCCAGCAACACACATAAAGTCACTTACTCACCGTTACACTAAGAATCAACCATCAGTTCAGATCAATGAGATGTATTCACTGGGAAATTGTTCAATATCTAAGCTAACTGTGCTAACTGTAGGCTTCCTGTACTTTGTCCTTTGCAAAACTGAACAAAAGCATTTGCAAATTGATTAAATTAATGAGAAATTCAATTATTATGTGAACAATTGCCAAGTAGTTTGGAGGTTTGTCCATGTTGTATCGAGAATGTAATTTCTGTTTCAAGAAATGGGCCAAACCAATGGAGAAAAACTGTAATACCACAATGGTGTTAAATAGACACTAAGTTGGTGTGCATTGTTCTTCCACAGGTACCACTATAATAATCACCCCAAAACATACAGAAGAAATACTGAGAAGATTTATTTTTTCTTCAACATTTCACATAAAAAATGTGAAGGGTGTAGCGTAAATCATTGTCAAATAATGACTAATTAATTTGTCAACAGCAGAATGCCAGCATTCTACAGGAGCGAAAGTAAAACTTTGAAAAAGACATCTAAACTTACAATATGTGAGTTTAAATTTAAGTCTGGGCACCACCCAATTTTGGAGGAAACAGGGAAACTTTAGAAATGTTTACTGTCAGACTTAGGTGATTTAATAAGTTGTAGAATTACCTTAATTATCAAGTCTCGATATCAACAAGCCGTTACATCAGATGTGATTTCTTTTGACCGGTTTCCAGAGCCTGTTGATTTCAACCACACCAAGACAGAAACAAGTTCTTTATATATGAAAAGTGTATTTACTAACTAAAAGAAGAAATATGTGCATGAATGAACAGATGAAAGATATGAAAGAGTAAATGCAAAGAGGAATGAAAAGTGATACTGACCATGATAAACCAGAATGAATGGAAGAAAGAACATTAATTAACCCACCTAACCTATTAATCTAACCCACCCTGAGAAGTCTCTGGGGCATTGACCACGATATACCAGTGAATGTAAGATTACTGAATCTTACTCAAGTCCAGAAGAAGGAGGAGAGTGAGGAGCGGTGGCAGTGACAGAGATGACAGAGCCCCACAGCAAATGTTCTTGGAGGGTCGGGATGATGGGGAGGCTGGCTGCGGTTCAGCTCCATCAGAGATCAGGAATGAAAAGAGAAAGAGCTCAAAGAGTTGAAGAAAAATCCTCCAGAAATGAGTCTGAGAGTTTACACTTCAACATCAACATTTATTGTTTGACAGAGCAGAGAACAAAGATCTTCATCCCTCCATTGAAACACTCTTCTTCCTCACATTCAAACATTTACAGTCAAGTTTACATCTCTCTCATGATAACATCAATAAAACCAATAAAAGACAGAACAGTCAGAGCTGAGCTGAAGCCTTCATCACAATAATCCTTAGATAACACAAATACAAGCAAGACTTCCTATCAATGATGAGCATCTAAACAGAGCAAACAGAGATGAAGCTCAGAGCAGAGGAATCTTCATATGAACAGCTGTGTTTCTCTCAGAGCCAGCTTCAGCTCTGATTGTTGTTATCCAGCAGCAGTGTTTGTCTTTGTTCTTTTCTGAGCAATAAGAGAAATGAAAATCACTTTGAGACAGAGCTTCTTAGACTGACTTAGGAACCCACTGTGGACACAGAGCTGGAGTCTCCAGGCTCTGTGCTGAGCTTTAGACATCTCAGGGTCTCTGTCTCCATCCTAATGCAAAGTACTTTAAGGTCAGGACGAGGATCACTAAATAGTTAAGAACAAACAACAGCATCACAGCTGCTATCAGTTCCTGTTGCTGGGAGAGAGCCATCCTTCCTGGACCCCCTGAGTCTGGTTTCTTAGCTTCAGTGCGACGGGGGGTCTGGTTCCTGGCTGGTTCAGTAGTAGAGGGGGTCTGGTTCCTGGCTGGTCCAGTCTTAGACTGAGTCTGGTTCCTGGCTGCTGTAGTGAGACCAACAGATCAGAGTCAGTCATGGAAAGAAAAAGTCAGTGACTGCAGATAAACTCTAAAACGTCCTCAACAGGAAATCAGAGCAGCCCTTTTCTCTCAGGTTCTTCTTCTTCCTCTCTGAGGACGTCTTTGTCTCTCTGGATTCATCCTATCAAATGTTAGCCGCTGATCTCTGAACCTGAGCTGATTTGATTTTTCTTTGTCTCCACAAACGTTCACTGACTTTACTCACCAGTCACTGTGAGGAGACATCCGCCCACACTGGAACCAGAATCTGTTTTCACTCCACACCAGTACTGTCCTGAGTCTTCAGTCCTGAGTGAGGACACATGAAGTCTGATCCGTCCCTCTCTGAGGAGGTCTTTGTCACACTGGAATCGTCCTGAAAGCTCCCCATCCCTCAGTGGGATCTCAACTCCATCCTGGAGAGCAAACAGGGCTGAGACTTTCATTTTTCTCATCATGGCACAGAAAACATAGAGACCTTTCAGAGAGGGGTGAGGTTTTGGTGTGAAGGTCCAGTCCAGGGTGAGGCTCTGCTTCTCCTCAGCCTGATAGGAGCTGTGACCCATGTTGAGCTCTAATCCTGTAGAGGAGACAGAGAGGAAAAGAGAGGGGCAGAAAAACACAGCAACATGTGAGTCTTTACACACATTTTCTCATCAAGTGTTGAAGTCTTTCACTCAGTCTCAAAGTGGATCTCCTCTTTTCTCTTTGAGGACAATAAAGTGAAGGTGGAAACTAACCACAGACACAGCAGCTCAGAGCCGTGAGCAGCAGGAACCTGGAGACCATCTTCTCCCTGAAAACACACACATGAGGTCAAAGGTCAGTCCCACAGTCTGTGTGGAATCATGGAAACACTCAGGGATGGAGAATCCTGCTTTGACACTCAGCTGAGCTGCACATTGATGCTGAAACAGTGTGAGCTCCAGGCTGAACACAACCAACACACTTGAAGAGCTGTGTGAAGCTGCAGTGAGGACTTTCTGTCACTAGAGGGCGCCCTTCATCCTCATTTCAAAGTGACTGCATGAAACAGGTTGACATTGAGCTGTGTGAAGCCAAAGGTTCCCCTGGAACAGAGACAAATAAGGCTTGGTCTGAAAAATCAGCTTTAAACTTGTTCAAACATCATCTTCCATCTTTGTTTCAATGTGTAGTTTACATTTCTGTTGGTGTCACAGTATTTGATATGACATTTCTACCATTTGAACCAGTTCAAGAATCAGTCCCATTAAACTGTCAAATGGTGTAACCACAAAAGCATGACAAGTGTTAAAGACTTCACCTTCATTGTCATTTTTTACAGCACAGTAAACTGATCAATCCTGAACTTTTTTGCTGAGTATCAGATTTTTGAGGAGCGTTGGTTCCAGCAGTTGACCCTGATCAGGTCCACGTCTTTCATCCCTCTAGTGGGCTGCTGTGATGAGTCGGGAGCGCGGTTCTGACCACAGTCACACATGAAAATGGTGGCTTTCTTGTTCACATTATTCACTGGGAAAAATGCACAAAAGTTTGTGACAATGACACAAAACATACAAACTGAAGTGTGGTTTTGCTTTTTAACCATTAAAAAAAAACAGTTTTAAAGTACATTTTATTAAATATAGCAGAAATAGTGTGGCTAGTGCCATGAATTTGGATAATATATATTTTTTTAAATATATATAATAAAAAAGATTACAATACAAAGTTATGTGTTAAGATTATTACGTATAATTTTCAAAAGGGGAAAAAATCAATTGTTTATTAAAAATAATTTACAAAAAATAGCTGTCTCTTGGTTTCATGTCACTGGTGTCACTATTTGTAAAAACCTTTATTTTGAAAAAACTGCTGTGTCCCTGTAAACATTTTTGGGGGTAAGAGCTCATGGGAGGCATGTCCATTATGAGAAGCACACGGTAAGTCAGCATCTTCTCCTCATATCTTGACAATTTCAAGAATTATCTACAAATTTCATGTGAGTATTTCAAATGAATAACTGGTGTTACGGAGTTTGTAGTAAGGGAAAAAGAAATTTAATTAAAATAATTGATCACACTGCATGATGAGTTGATATATTTCCAAGTTAAGACGTGTGGTTTTGCCATCTTGAATAGGCCATTTTATCTGCACTTTTGTCGTTTTGGTTAGTAACACCACTGACAATCACTAGCACCAGTAATACCTTAAATAAAAAAATAGGTCAGTTTGTACATAAACCAGACTAATTGGTTTAATTGCTGTTTCAGTGTTGGCAAAGTTAAGTGCTGCTGAAAAGCAAGGACTCTACAGACAGCGCAGGGATGCTGACCAAGAATGCAGGGCAGCCTACCTAAAAAGAATGAATGATATTAAAAAACACTTACTTGAATGAAATAGAAACTCAAAGAAAATGATCTCATTTTTTGTTTATTTATAATGCTAAGTGGTCAACTATTATGAGACTTTTTTTAATTAAAAAAAAAAAAAAGATGCTAAAATAAAATGAAATTGCTGTTCAGAAAGCTACCATTTTCATAGAATGACTGGTTCAGATGATGACCTACTGGCTGATGGAGCTCAGTGTGTTGTTGAAATGCATCCCTCTACCTGAGTGGGGGTTGATGTCCTGATCTAATGAAGAGCCCACAGTGGAATAACTCAGGCTGCATCTGTCCTCATCTTTCTCCCTCAGACATGAAGAAATCAAAGATTTGAAACAGCTGCTCATCAAGCTGTCAAAGCTGAGCCTGTTCTTCCTCACACTGGCTGTGATTGATCAGAAAACAGCTCAATCAGGGAAATCTGCTCCATTGAAGGAGGTGAAGGATCAGAACAGAGTTTTCTTTGAACACACTGAACTTCAGCTCCACATGAAGCTGAGCACCATCAATGCTTTGAGTCAGGAATCAGAGCTGCGTGCAGGTTCAGACTTCAGCAAAGACTTTGGAGCTAACTCTGAACTCTCTGACACATCCATTCAGTCTCACAGAACACACACACAGCACAGAGCAGACCAGAAGAATCCACAGACAATAATGAGACAGACTTTACAACCTGTTGATGCAACACTACAAGAAGGAGACATTCAGACGGCATGAAGACATTATTCCATACACACCTGTTAGAGTTCAGTCACAGCTGGGGCAGAAAGCAGGTCTGAAGAGGAGGAGAGCTCTCTGACAGACGTCCTCTGTCCTCTTTCTGTATGATGCTGATGAAAAACCAACTCTGATGATAAAGAGGTTGGTCAGTGGGAGGAGCACTCTGTCCACCATTGGTCCCAGTAATTGTGAGGGGCGGTCTCTCCTTCCACCTCCCTGAGGACGCCTCCAATCAGACCGTGACCCACCACCGTCCCTGAGCTCGACACCATCACTGCTGCCACTCGTGCTGCTGCTACCACAGCAACTGCTGAAGCTGTGGCCTCCGTATGTGGGACCGGCCCTTCCACTGGTGACACTGTGGCCCTCTCCTCTCCTCTCCTCTCCTCTCCTCTCCTCTCCTCTCCTCTCCTCTCCTCCCCTCTCCTCTCCTCTCCCCTCCTCTCCTCTCCCAAAGACAAGTGTGGTTTATGTGTTGGATATTATCGTCCCATGTGTTGAGTTCAGTGCACTAGTCAACTTTTTCTCTGTTTCAAAGGAGAAGCACAGCAGATTCAAGATGCAAAACTTTTTGTGTTCATTTTCAATATAAATGAGGACAAACAGAAAAATCAAATCACTGTTCCTCTCTTCCTACAGTATAAATAAAAAATGTAAGAATTTAAATATGAAAATGTGAGAAAGTGAAGTCGATTTTTTCCATCCATTGTGAGATGTGGAAATGTCAGATAACTAGTGCCTCGTCCTCCTCCTCTAACTAAAACTGCTTTACCTTTCTTGGCTGCTCCTTCTCCTCCTGGGCCTGCTCCTTCTCCTCCAGGCCAGCTTATCCTCCATTTTTAACTGATACTCCTCCTCTTTCTAGACATGCCCACCCTCTTCTTTCTTCTGGGCCTACTGCTACTCCTCTCACTGGAACTCCTCTCCTCTCTCATCATTTCTGGGTCAGGGACTCCTCTTTGTTTTGGGTCTGCTCCTCTTCCCCCTGGGCCTGCTCTTCCTTTTCTTGGGCTTGCTCCTGCTCCTGCTCCTCCTCTCACTGGAGCTCCTTTTCCTCTTCCTCTGCCTGATCTGTTGTGCCTCCTTGAACATTCAGCAGACTTTCCTCAACTGGCTGTTTGAGCTGTAATCACATCATATGGACCAAGTGTCTTTAATCTGGAGAGGTTATGTTTAATGAATGGAGCCAGGTGTGTTCATGGTTTTTTAATTTTGCTGACTATGACATGAATGTTGCTTCACATTAGTTTTATGTTGAGAATTTCATTGTTTTGCAACTTGTGTTTTAGCGAGACCTGATAATTGGTGATAATTGAAATGAATCAAATTACTAAGCACATGAGACTTAAAGCTATGACGCTGAATACCAGGAAACAGAACAAATTTAGATAAGTCAAAGATAGTTTTATTTAACAAAGGGACAAAGCAAAGAATGTATGAACATAAACAAAAATCTTCCTCCTCTCTCCAAACCAAACAAACGCAAAATATTAATCATTCCCAAACACGAGGGATCTTCCCAGGGTGAAGTGCAGAGAGAGTGTGGCTGCACTGAGCTTATCTGCTCAGCCTGAACAACCACACCCATCCAGGTGTCAGCCATCCTGCCTGATGAGCACACAGGAGGCACCCAGGCCTGGAGAAATCTCCTTCCTCCATCACACTAACCAAATGAGACTTAAAGCAATGATGTTACCCAAACATAAAACTTTTAATTGGAAAAAAAAAAAAAAAACAACAACTATTTGTTACCAATTGAAACATTTTTTTTTTTAGTTGGACCAACAGTTTGTTTTTACAGTGCAGTGCAGAGTAAGTCAATTCTTTTAGCACTGAAGTTGAAACTACTTAAACTTTATATTTAGTTCATCATTGTCACGCGTTCGTTTTAAAAGTTTTTTGAAAAATGATGGCTCAGTCGGAATATTCCAGTTCTAGTGAAATTTATTTGCACCGTGTTCCCAAAACCAAACAAAAAACAAAACAAAACAAAAAATATGTATATTTACAGTGTGTACAAATATTTACAGCAGCTCTCCAGCACTTACTCAGGTGGCCTTCCACCATGCTTCTAGGTCAAGCACCCCCCCCTCCCAGAGCTCCCCTTTTATACCCCCTTAGCCCCTCCCCTGGCAAACCAAACGACGATCTAGACAGTTTTTAAACAAATCTTAGTATTTCACAATTCAAAATAAATGAATCAGAAAACAATTTTATCCCAACAAAATAAGGAACCAAAACGCCCTCCATATGGCGTTTACTGTGTTCATATAATTGAAATAAATTGACAAAACGACAAAAATCAACCCATAATGGTACCGTCCGTGGTCACCTGATCCTGTTAAGCGCGCCAACACGCCCTATTTACGGGGTGACTAGGAAGTGCCCCGGTTTGACCCCTTGAACAGGAATAAACACATCCTCATCAGCAGGTGAGCGTTCGTATGTGCGTGTGTGTGCATTTCTGGGTTATGTAGGAGCCGAGTGTGCACCCCCGGCAGCCTACCACAGGATAGTTGTGCGTGGAAGCAGGACCGCGGGTCATAAATGCGGTCCTGCTGAGAGATATGAGCTCTGTTTGTTCTTTACTGGAGCGATGAATCATGCTCTGCTCCGCGCGCTCCCGTCCCCATGCTCTCCGGCCAGGAGAGAGAGAGAGTCACGCGCTGAACGGGGAAGAGGAGCGCTCAGAGACGCTCCTTCACAATCATGACTCAGATCATTTGAGTAAAATCAGTTCCTTCATTTTTAAAACAGTGCAGTTCTTGCCAAAAACTTCAGTTTGATCAAATTTTATTGAATTAAAAATTATAAACAGCCCACTCATAATTTTCAATGAAACTCTATTGAGAAGTTTTGCTTACAAACAACTTCTGAGTCAACAGCTCAGATCAAAGGACAGGTTATTGTCAAAACACATGATTGTTGCAACCATGAGTGAGGAGTGTTTAAAGTAACACTGTGCAGTGTAATTTTTCATCAACACTGCACAGTAACTCCCACAGTAGTATGGTTTAACACAAGCATAGAGTTAAATATCTCAAAACAACACCAAGAATTTAACACTGAACTGGTTTAACACTGGAATTTTAACACCAGCGGATTTGCTGTGTGAGGATTCTTTTGACCAATCAACTGTCAGCAGTGTTGTAGGTCCACCTTTCTGAGATCGCTTTATTTCTTGTCACTAGTTCTACATTCAGAGACAACTATAAATACCTATTAGATTAGAAACACATTAGATATGACACCACTGATCTTCAAAAGTGTTCAACCTGTTCTATGACATTCTGACCAATGACAGTAAATTGATTCAGCACTGAATCTACATCAAAGAATAATTTATCAGTTAAA
The DNA here is from genome assembly GCF_033239565.1 of Halichoeres trimaculatus. Taxonomy (NCBI): domain Eukaryota; kingdom Metazoa; phylum Chordata; class Actinopteri; order Labriformes; family Labridae; genus Halichoeres; species Halichoeres trimaculatus. Next base: position 153,891 of record NW_027437226.1, on the reverse strand, counting down.
CTGATATAATTTATGGGAGGCCCCTTGGAAAACAAATCATACTTTCTTTTACATTTGCTATCAAACTCTCATACATTTACTAGTAAAGTCTCTTAGATTTACTATCAAACTCTCACACATTGACTATCAAACTATTAAACTGTCTTACGTTTACCATCAAACTTTCTTACATTTACTTTCAAACTCTCATACATTTACTATCAAACTTTCTTGCATTTACTATCAAATCAGACAGAATCATAGTATGTAAACGAGTTAGAATAGTAATACGTGAATGAGTGAGAATAGTAGTACGTGAATGAGTGAGAATAGTAGTACGTGAATGAGTGAGAATAGTAGTACGTGAATGAGTGAGAATAGTAGTACGTGAATGAGTGAGAATAGTAGAACGTGAATGAGTGAGAATAGTAGAACGTGAATGAGTGAGAATAGTAGAACGTGAATGAGTGAGAATAGTAGAACGTGAATGAGTGAGAATAGTAGTACGTGAATGAGTGAGAATAGTAGAACGTGAATGAGTTAGAATAGTAGTATGGTGAGAGTTTGATTGAAACTGAAGTGAGTTTGGTTGAAAAGGAAGTACCGCTAAGCCCCTCCTAAAAATGGCTACTGTCCAATCCTACCTCAGCAACTGTAACTATGCACAAGTGGTCTGTCAAGCTTTTAGCGGGAGACAACATGCTGAAATGACGTGCGTACCGGACTTGTGAGTCCAACATTGTTGTCCGCAAAGTTTGGAGGGTGGTCCCAGCCAGCATGTCCATGTGGGCCCCAGATGGATTACATGTGGCCTACAAATTTAGGTCCCAAGTGGGTTTGTCCGTGGGTTCCATAAAGGCCCAGCCTGTAATTGCCCATATGGGCTTCAAGTGGGATCTACCTGGGCTTTACAAGGAGCCTTTCTGGGCATTTCATAAGGGTTCCATTTTGGCCCCATCTCTACTTGGAAGGAAGATCCCACTGGGCCTTGTGTGGTGCCAAAGTGGGCTATAAATAAGGGCTTAGAGTGGGTTTGTCTACAGGTTCCATAGAGGCCCCACCTGGAATTGTCTACATGGGCCTCAAGTGGGAACCAATTGAGCTCTACATTGGGCCCATCTGAGCAACTGATATAAGACCCGTATAAGGCCCTAAACACTGCCCGAACAAAAAAGATCTCACTGGGCCTCACAGGGTTTCAGAATTGGTTCCATGTTGATTTGGCTGTAGTTTCCTATACTGCTCTAGGTGTAGGTCCCTGAACACCAAAGAGAATATTAAAATCAGGTCATCAAATGCTGTAGAATGACCAGTGGTTATGTTCGTTGCAAGATAGCCTTTATTTGTGGCTTAACGAAGCACAACACTAGCATGCAGGTTGACTGTATGTATAACAACGGCAGACTGAGCGCGGGACTCTAGCTGCAGACATCAGGTAGGTAATGCAGTTAAGCAGGTGACGTAAAGTGTCGTAAATAGTAAACACTGCTTTTACATATAATCCATATATGACGAATGCTAAGTACAACAACTGCTCACTATAAATTCATGTAATGTCAGGATACAAAAACAGATACCAATTTCTTGTACTTTTGTGGAAAACTAAAGATATTTGTACTGACTGCATGAATTTACACACAGATTGTAGGAGTGGATTTGTATGAGAATTGTCAGCACTATCTGCATCAAGAGCAGGTCAGCAGATTCCTCGGCTGAAGCCCTGGCAAAAATGTAAAATAATGCACTTGAAAAAAATTGAATTCTAAACAAAACCACGACACACATCTGTGTTTCAAACAAACTTGAATTTAATATAAACTTCCCCATAATGAAAAACAAAATGTTTTAGCGTATTAACACTGCGAGGTGCTCTAAGCACTGCAAGTGGCTGCATTCACTGTACTGCTCAAAATGCGGAGGAAATACATACCAAACCAGGATGGCAGGCCTGGGAACTGTTTTTAATGGCTAACTTCATTGTTCTGTCTTCACTGTATTTTTTTTTAAAAAAAGCTTTGGTTTGACTTAAAACGGCATGCAGAAGAGGTTTTGGGCAATAAAGGCATAACAATTTGAAGACTCTAAGTCAGTGTCATCACTACTGAATTAGGTGTAGCGTTAGTTCAGGCGGGTCACGACGTCAAGCTCTAACAACATAGCTGTCATCATCAGTGCAGATCAGCTGATGGCTCGGCTGACTCCCGTGTCCACCTCCTATTGGAAAACTGCTTTTAGAGCGGGCTATTTAAGCTGCTCCTGTCAAACCTACTTCCTGCTTCCTCTGCTGGCACTTCACAACCCACCTCCACCCCAGCTCCTCCTGTTGTTTTATTCACGTTTGCTCTGCTCTGTCTGGGTTTTTATTTTGCTGCTGCGCTCCCTGTTTATGCTGTTCATGATGGCTCATGATGGGCAGGAAGGTGTGCTCTTCCTGCCTCAGGGAGTCCCAGAACAGAACCATACCGCCAAATGAAAATTGTGCAAGTTAATAAAGTTTATTTTTGACAAAGTGGTCCTGACTGAACTGAGTTAAACTTCCACACTGTAACTAGAGAATGCAGAAACTGCACATTGAGAATAGCAAGCATTAAAAGATTGACAAGGCTGAACAGAAATTGAACAGAAGGTCAAACAGACAAAAACCTAACGTAAATCTCCAAACAGAAGTACAGTCTCAACGTTGTCCACCCACTCTCTTCAGGAGTTCTAGTTTTAAATTATATTTACCAATCACATCCTCAATAGACATTTTTTTTTTTTTAATCTGTAAACAAACACTTGCCTTTATATAAACTTTTATTTCCAGGACCTGATTGTTGAGCTCTATTGGATTTGTGTCTCACCTTGAGACTGGAGGGCCTGTGTTTCGCCTCTTTTGGTAAACTCCCTCTGCGCTCTAGTGGCCTGCTTGCAAGGATGTTCTTCTTCAGTGCTCCTTGAAATAAATGAGAAAATATCAACTATATAATAATGAGAGACAACCAATTAGTTGTCAATTTTCTATTATCTATTCTAAGCATTTAGAGTAGGCCCAGTTCAAGGGAGAAGATACACAGCAAAATCTATCTGCATTGATATAAGCTGTTTTTGCAGTGATCTACATCATGGTGCATTGTGAGATGATCATTTTCAACAACACTACTTTAAAAAAAATCCACAGAAACCCTTACACAGTATTCTCTCCTTTAATGGTTGAATGGTGTTCATTATGTCTTCAGTTTCTTAGGAATAGTTTTTTACGTCTTTTTCTTTAATCTCAGACATGTTTTCTTTTCATGTACCTTGACATGTTTCAGTGGAACTTCTGCCTTCCTCAGAAGAGTCACCAGGTGTGACACATCATATCAGCTGGTGTTGCGGAGGTCTGGCCCTTCTGACTTTTTTTTTTTTTCGCCAGAAGGCCTGCACCTCTGTTTGCCTCTGCAGGACGCTGTTCCAAGTGTGTGAGAGCATGTTTGCCCCCTCATCCCTGTTCATTGTCCCTGGGCCACATTTTCTACTTTTGATGGCTTCCCTAATTTAGGAAAGTTTCCATCAAAACAGAAAAAGTATCGTCTCCTATTTGTGTATCCCATCAGAGTACTGCTTTGTAAGAAAAATCCTTTGAAGGATATATCAAATCTTTTAAAAATGTGAGCTTTATTCCTTAGTTATATTTAAGAGCTCCAGTCAGACGACAAATTGGGAGCAACATTTGTGTGGAAAATCCCCGGACTGTCCCTTTACCTACCAGGGGTGTGTCTCAATGCGTTAACTTCGTGCTTCCTCTGTCCTATTTCCTCCACATTACCGGAAGTACTTTCCCAGTCGCCATTTTGAAGACTGTCCCAAAGCGATAATTGCGCTCAGAGGAGAGAGGATGGAGGAGACTGATAGGAGGAGCGATGATCGAGGAGACACGAGAGCTGGCTTTGTGGAAGTCTTTTCACTGACAGACACGCCCCCATATGGAATATCACTCTCTGATTGGACGTTGCAGCAGCTCAGACTTTACATGAAACTTCACAAACACAACAGAGTTCAATGAGAGAAAAGACGAGCTGCGGACAGGCACAGAGGATCGTTCAGAAACTGATCATAAATCTGGTGATAAAGTGTTTGCTGTGAGTTTAAAGCACAAAACACTGAACACAACCATCATCAAATCAATATAACAGAGGATTAATACAGAAAACTGACTGATCAATAATATCTTCCTGAGACACAATAAGGTGGGTTATATTAATAAGCTTCAGAGTTCACGATCAGATGGGCTCTAGATAAAGGCTAAATAATTCAAAAATGATCTCACACATTTTACCGGAAAAGTGATTCATGAGCTTCTAAACAGCACACAGAATAAACCGATTTTTGGATTTCATTTTTTATTTTAACTTCTATCTATCTATCTATTTTTAATTATGGCAGGTTTGGTCCTCCACATTTCAATCACAGGTGGTGCACAAAAGTGACTACTCCTCCTTTTAAGCCTATAACCCTCAGAATGTGCAGCACGTTCTGTCAGCCTTGCTTGCTATGCAGTGAATACATTCCCATCCTAATAAATGCAGCATCACTCTGAGTCTATTTTCAACACTTCCAACATGTCAGTCCAGTTTACACAGAGAATACAGCATCAGACAGGAAGTCAAGCATGGAAGAGGTTCATGTCATTCCAAAATTAAACATCATAGGCTTCTATCTGTTAATTCCTTTGGGCAGATAAAAAAATATCCCCTCAAAATACAAGAAAGTCTCTTAATTATTTGTCATTCTATAAAATAATTTTGACCAAAAGGGTATTTTAAGTTCACAAGACCTCAGTCTACACACCACATCCCTTTGTTAGCCACAAACCACCTACACTTTTCCTACCTTATCAAAATTAACCACCCATTCCTCCTCTCATCTTTATAAAATTATCATCTCAATCCGAGAAAAATCCCACTCTATCTGTGTGGTTAATGTGGCTTGCTATGCTTCATGTCCAGACTGTTCAGCCAGCTAGTTTACCTTGCCAAATTTAAACAAGAGGAACATAACAACATAAACAGAGGAAACATCTGCAGACACTGGACATCAAGATAGAGTTGGAAAATACTCAGTGGTGTAAATGTCTGAGCTGTGACTCAGTGTTACTGCTGCCACGAGTGGAACTTGGTTACAGACACTTCAGGATTTGTCTGAGTTAGAGGACACTGCTGGCTCTCAAGCTGTCTGTATAACTCATCACACAGATTTCCCTGCTCTTCTGAATACTGGAGTGTCCTGTAACAGCAACAACAACAACAACAGTCGTGGCAGCAGTAACACTCAGCATTTCGATGTCCAGTGTCCGTGGATGTTTCCTCTGTATTCCTTTCAGTCTCCATCTGTAGCAGCTCCTCTTCTGTGTGCTCCGGTTCATACAGGTATCCTTTTAGTTCCAAAGTGAATGAAACTTCATCGTCGCTGTCATAGTCACTCATTTTGAATTTCCTACGCTGCCTCACAATCCTTAGAGTACAAACAAAAGAATTACGACACTTGATCAAACTTACACGAGGCTAAAACCAGCGCTCAAAGCATAGCTTGTTTACATTCCCTACAGCTGAAAGGAGGAGGGGGGACGGAGCGCACTAGCGCTGCGCGGAAGGACACATGAGTTAGTTAGGTCCCGATAAATGTTTATATTTCCGAAGACTTAATGCACTTAAAAAATATTTTATGTAGGCTATCGTACTCTCAAACTGTGGTATTACTTTTTGATTTTAGTTCTTGTAGGCAGAGAAAATAGCCTTTGAATTTGGTACCGTCTGTCCCTGTTAGCGTCTATTTCCTCGTCACCATCGATTACAGTTTGTGTCTTACTGAGGGAGAGGAGACAACTTTCTACTGTATCTAATGTCCTTAGTGGTCACATAGAGCTCATACAACCCCACTTCAAAAAAAACTGAACTATCCCTTTAAGGGAAATGAAATCAGCAGTGACCTTTACACCATGTGCACCATGCCTATGTGAGCAGCAGGGGGCAGTGTATAATTACGGCAGCATGCCTTGGAAAAGGAACTGCATGATGCCATGCTTTCAGAGCAGCGTCTTGCAGGTGTGAGATGTCACTGTGCACCTGCAATTACTGAACCTGTTAAAGGTGAGTCTTTAGGGGAGGTGGGTGTATCTCACATATTCTATGAAATCTGTATGGACAGTAATATTTCTTCCTCTGTAAATTATATCAGTTTAAACTGATACATTTTCCTTTGGTGTAAATTCAGTGCTGAATCACTTTACTGTCACTGGTCAGAATGTGATAGAGCAGGTTGAACACTTTTAAAGATCAGTGGTGTCATATCTAATGTATCATCACTGAGCTGTCTGTGTCTATAAATGTGCTCCTGCTTCATATTTCCCTGATAAAACAAAGACTGAACAAAAAAAAACATCAACATCAAGTTGACTCCAAAACTTGAAGAGGTTTGGATTTGTCCTGTTCTTCCTGATGGAGTCAATGAATGGGGGAGGAGAGAGGGAGCGAAAACAGAGGTTGTCTGTGTCCTGCAGCTCCAACTTGTCTCTAAAGAGAGGAACATTTGGTGAAGAGACACTTTGATTGTTTTCTTTTCTTACAAGAAACAGAATTTGAACATGGACTTGTCTCTTCACCTTGTTCAGTTTATTGTCTCATGCTTCAGCTTTCAGGAGAGGAACTGATGATCACTGGCGCCCTCTGATGACAGAAAGTCCTCACTGCAGCTTCACTCTGTTCCAGCATCAACGTGCATCAACGTGCAGCTCAGCTGTGTGTCAAAAGCAGGATTCTTCATCACTGAGTGTTTTTCATCACTAAGTGTTTTTATGAGTCCACACAGACTGTGGGCCTGACCTTTGACCTCATGTGTAAGTTTTCAGAGAGAAGATGGTCTCCTGGAATCCATGTCCAGAGTCCAGAGGTGGTCTGAAGACTGTGACAGCTCAGCAGCTCAGAGCCCACCTCGGGTCCAGGTGTGTTAGTGGACCTGTTAAAGGTGATACTAGCTTAAAAACAGACTCAGATCACTTCTGAAGGTCTGAGAGCTCTTTGCACCAGTTTGGACTGAAGTCAGGGATCAGGTCCTGACTCTAAACCTGGTCTAGGGTGGACTGTGAGTCTGTGAAGTCCTGGTGCATCATTTGAATGTGTCTCCTCTCCTCTCTGTCTCTGCCTCACCCTGAGGCCTGCTGTCTCTGTATTTGTTTGGATCTGTTTGTTTGAATTAAAGTTGTAAAGCTCTAAACTCAGCTGGACTTGGTTCTGACTGATCCTGGTCTGAGGGACATGCTTCCACCCTGGGCAGCTCCAGCTCTGTTTGACAGAAGAACAAAGCTTGAAGATTTCCATCATCCATGTCTTGTAAAGAAGGGGAGCCAGTTTGAGGAGGAGGAGGAGGAGGAGAAGCTGAGGTGTGTGGGAGGAGCTCCTTAAAGTGTGACCTCTGTGCTGAGCACAAACACAGCTCATTACCAAGATCAAGTCTTTTCTTGATTTCATGTTTCATTTCTACTGGAGGCTGAAATCAACTCCAACATTCAAACACTGACTCTGTTTTTCTCTCCCACGCTCTGCTTCAAGCTGACACAAGTTAACAGATAAAGAACCAACAGATTAAAGTCAGTATGAGCACTTTTCAACCTCTGACCTCAAACAGCTGATCAGCTGCTCCTCATCCACACAGGTGTGTGAGCAGGTAAGCAGAGAGCAGCTGTTCTCTGAGGCCCCGTCTACACCACAATGTCTCATCTAAAAACGCTAAAACGCAGTGATTTTCTACAAAGACAGTCAGCAGATTCAGCAGTACATGCACAGAACGGTAGTCCCCAGAGGTTGTAACAAAGGTACTGTTGGACTGTTTTATGTAACGGCAACGGTGTCAGCAATGTTTCAGAAAATCCCTCCCTGGAGGCCGTTTTCAAAAGTTTGCGTTTTAGGTCGGCTGTTACCGTGTAAACACGAGGCCAGAATGCAACAAAACTTTTGCGTTTCACCCTAAAATTGTTGTAACAACGGCCTCTGAGCTCTTCACACTCAGACCGTCCCTTCATCAGCAGCTGAAATCCTCCATCAGAAGAGAACAGGATGACCTTTGACCTTCAGACTCCACAAAGTTTTCTCCAGTCCAGAACAGCTCCATCAGAGATCAGGAATGAAAAGAGAAAGAGCTCAAAGAGTTGAAGAAAAATCCTCCAGAAATGAGTCTGAGAGTTTACACTTCAACATCAACATTTATTGTTTGACAGAGCAGAGAACAAAGATCTTCATCCCTCCATTGAAACACTCTTCTTCCTCACATTCAAACATTTACAGTCAAGTTTACATCTCTCTCATGATAACATCAATAAAACCAATAAAAGACAGAACAGTCAGAGCTGAGCTGAAGCCTTCATCACAATAATCCTTAGATAAGACAAATACAAGCAAGACTTCCTATCAATGATGAGCATCTAAACAGAGCAAACAGAGATGAAGCTCAGAGCAGAGGAATCTTCATATGAACAGCTGTGTTTCTCTCAGAGCCAGCTTCAGCTCTGATTGTTGTTATCCAGCAGCAGTGTTTGTCTTTGTTCTTTTCTGAGCAATAAGAGAAATGAAAATCACTTTGAGACAGAGCTTCTTAGACTGACTTAGGAACCCACTGTGGACACAGAGCTGGAGTCTCCAGGCTCTGTGCTGAGCTTTAGACATCTCAGGGTCTCTGTCTCTATCCTAATGCAAAGTACTTTAAGGTCAGGAAGAGGATCACTAAAAAGTTAAGAACAAACAACAACATCACAGCTGCTATCAGTCCCTGTTGCTGGGAGAGAGCCATCCTTCCTGGACCCCCTGAGCCTGGTTTCTTAGCTTCAGTGCGACGGGGGGTCTGGTTCCTGGCTGGTTCAGTAGTAGAGGGGGTCTGGTTCCTGGCTGGTTCAGTAGTAGAGGGGGTCTGGTTCCTGGCTGGTCCAGTCTTAGACTGAGTCTGGTTCCTGGCTGCTGTAGAGAGACCAACAGATCAGAGTCAGTCATGGAAAGAAAAAGTCAGTGACTGCAGATAAACTCTAAAACGTCCTCAACAGGAAATCAGAGCAGCCCTTTTCTCTCAGGTTCTTCTTCTTCCTCTCTGAGGACGTCTTTGTCTCTCTGGATTCATCCTATCAAATGTTAGCCGCTGATCTCTGAACCTGAGCTGATTTGATTTTTCTTTGTCTCCACAAACGTTCACTGACTTTACTCACCAGTCACTGTGAGGAGACATCCGCCCACACTGGAACCAGAATCTGTTATCACTCCACACCAGTACTGTCCTGAGTCTTCAGTCCTGAGTGAGGACATACGAAGTCTGATCCGTCCCTCTCTGAGGAGGTCTTTGTCAAACTGGAATCGTCCTGAAAGCTCCCCATCCCTCAGTGGGATCTCAACTCCATCCTGGAGAGCAAACAGGGCTGAGACTTTCCTTTTTTTTATCATGGCACAGAAAACATAGAGACCTTTCAGAGAGGGGTGAGGTTTTGGTGTGAAGGTCCAGTCCAGGGTGAGGCTCTGCTTCTCCTCAGCCTGATAGGAGCTGAGACCCATGTTGAGCTCTAATCCTGTAGAGGAGACAGAGAGGAAAAGAGAGGGGCAGAAAAACACAGCAACATGTGAGTCTTTACACACATTTTCTCATCAAGTGTTGAAGTCTTTCACTCAGTCTCAAAGTGGATCTCCTCTTTTCTCTTTGAGGACAATAAAGTGAAGGTGAAAACTAGCCAAATACACAGCAGCTCAGAGCCGTGAGCAGCAGGAACCTGGAGACCATCTTCTCCCTGAAAACACACACATGAGGTCAAAGGTCAGTCCCACAGTCTGTGTGGAATCATGGAAACACTCAGGGATGGAGAATCCTGCTTTGACACTCAGCTGAGCTGCACATTGATGCTGAAACAGTGTGAGCTCCAGGCTGAACACAACCAACACACTTGAAGAGCTGTGTGAAGCTGCAGTGAGGACTTTCTGTCACTAGAGGGCGCCCTTCATCCTCATTTCAAAGTGACTGCATGAAACAGGTTGACATTGAGCTGTGTGAAGCCAAAGGTTCCCCTGGGACAGAGACAAATAAGGCTTGGTCTGAAAAATCAGCTTTAAACTTGTTCAAACATCATCTTCCATCTTTGTTTCAATGTGTAGTTTACATTTCTGTTGGTGTCACAGTATTTGATATGACATTTCTACCATTTGAACCAGTTCAAGAATCAGTCCCATTAAACTGTCAAATGGTGTAACCACAAAAGCATGACAAGTGTTAAAGACTTCACCTTCATTGTCATTTTTTACAGCACAGTAAACTGATCAATCCTGAACTTTTTTGCTGAGTATCAGATTTTTGAGGAGCGTTGGTTCCAGCAGTTGACCCTGATCAGGTCCACGTCTTTCATCCCTCTAGTGGGCTGCTGTGATGAGTCGGGAGCGCGGTTCTGACCACAGTCACACATGAAAATGGTGGCTTTCTTGTTCACATTATTCACTGGGAAAAATGCACAAAAGTTTGTGACAATGACACAAAACATACAAACTGAAGTGTGGTTTTGCTTTTTAACCATTAAAAAAAAAACAGTTTTAAAGTACATTTTATTAAATATAGCAGAAATAGTGTGGCTAGTGCCATGAATTTTGATAATATATATTTTTTTAAATATATATAATAAAAAAGATTACAATACAAAGTTATGTGTTAAGATTATTACGTATAATTTTCAAAAGGGGAAAAAATCAATTGTTTATTAAAAATAATTTACAAAAAATAGCTGTCTCTTGGTTTCATGTCACTGGTGTCACTATTTGTAAAAACCTTTATTTTGAAAAAACTGCTGTGTCCCTGTAAACATTTTTGGGGGTAAGAGCTCATGGGAGGCATGTCCATTATGAGAAGCACACGGTAAGTCAGCATCTTCTCCTCATATCTTGACAATTTCAAGAATTATCTACAAATTTCATGTGAGTATTTCAAATGAATAACTGGTGTTACGGAGTTTGTAGTAAGGGAAAAAGAAATTTAATTAAAATAATTGATCACACTGCATGATGAGTTGATATATTTCCAAGTTAAGACGTGTGGTTTTGCCATCTTGAATAGGCCATTTTATCTGCACTTTTGTCGTTTTGGTTAGTAACACCACTGACAATCACTAGCACCAGTAATACCTTAAATAAAAAAATAGGTCAGTTTGTACATAAACCAGACTAATTGGTTTAATTGCTGTTTCAGTGTTGGCAAAGTTAAGTGCTGCTGAAAAGCAAGGACTCTACAGACAGCGCAGGGATGCTGACCAAGAATGCAGGGCAGCCTACCTAAAAAGAATGAATGATATTAAAAAACACTTACTTGAATGAAATAGAAACTCAAAGAAAATGATCTCATTTTTTGTTTATTTATAATGCTAAGTGGTCAACTATTATGAGACTTTTTTTAATTAAAAAAAAAAAAAAAGATGCAAAAAGAAAATGAAATTGCTGTTCAGAAAGCTACCATTTTCATAGAATGACTGGTTCAGATGATGACCTACTGGCTGATGGAGCTCAGTGTGTTGTTGAAATGCATCCCTCTACCTGAGTGGGGGTTGATGTCCTGATCTAATGAAGAGCCCACAGTGGAATAACTCAGGCTGCATCTGTCCTCATCTTTCTCCCTCAGACATGAAGAAATCAAAGATTTGAAACCGCTGCTCATCAAGCTGTCAAAGCTGAGCCTGTTCTTCCTCACACTGGCTGTGATTGATCAGAAAACAGCTCAATCAGGGAAATCTGCTCCATTGAAGGAGGTGAAGGATCAGAACAGAGTTTTCTTTGAACACACTGAACTTCAGCTCCACATGAAGCTGAGCACCATCAATGCTTTGAGTCAGGAATCAGAGCTGCGTGCAGGTTCAGACTTCAGCAAAGACTTTGGAGCTAACTCTGAACTCTCTGACACATCCATTCAGTCTCACAGAACACACACACAGCACAGAGCAGACCAGAAGAATCCACAGACAATAATGAGACAGACTTTACAACCTGTTGATGCAACACTACAAGAAGGAGACATTCAGACGGCATGAAGACATTATTCCATACACACCTGTTAGAGTTCAGTCACAGCTGGGGCAGAAAGCAGGTCTGAAGAGGAGGAGAGCTCTCTGACAGACGTCCTCTGTCCTCTTTCTGTATGATGCTGATGAAAAACCAACTCTGATGATAAAGAGGTTGGTCAGTGGGAGGAGAACTCTGAAAAAAAAAAAAAAAACTTGATTGGTCATTAGTCAAATTAAAAACATGGTTCGAGTGTGTGCCTATCCTGGGTGCTTCAATCAAGATGGACAGGAGATTCAATGCCTGCATCCTGACCTTACGTCCAAGCAGCAGAGGAGAAATAAATGGAAAAGGAGAGACTCTGAAGCTTTCAAAGTCCTGACAGCTATTGCTCTGGACAAAGGACTCATGAAAGACGTCAAGCAGATTGCCCTCTTCAAACATACAGGGATATAGAAAAGGAAAAATAATTATGAGAAATTACTATGAAGGTTAAGTGAACTTGTCATTATTATGTTTCCTCAGGAGAGCTTGAAGTGTTCTATGCCTCGATGCTGAAATACTCAATGAAAGCACTCACCCAGCTTGCTGTTATGGACCACAATGAAAATGTTCATCGTGGACAGGCCTCCACCAGCACAGGTACTGGTTTTTTGTTTGTTTGTTTGTTTTTAGAATAATGTTTCTTATATGTCTTATCATTTTTCTTTTCTTTTTTTTTTTAAGGACGATTAAGATTCAATGTGGTTTGCCCAAAACAAACAAAAAACAAAGGACTGGGTTGTCAAAAAGATCTTTGTTCCAACAACACAAACATTTCGGCAAAATGTGGTGGTGCAGGTTGTGCAGGGACACCTGGGCCACAACATCAAGATGAAAGACCCTCAATCACATGTTTCTATCCCTCCGATACCAAAAAACATTACTCAGAAAACAAAACCTACCCAAAAAGGAAGCCATACAAAAACATGCTTCCAGCAACAGCAGTTAGTCTGAGTGGTGCACTATTGTGCATTATTATTTTTGTCTTTTTATATTTGTATTTTAAATTTGTATATATACAGAGTCTGATCAGGAGTGTTCTTCATCTGTTTATAACATGATGCACATAGATAAAACAGCATTTCTCTGTGGGTGGCTTGTCTGCATTTTACACCTGGGTCTAGAATAAATCTTTTGTCAAAGGAACAGAGTTACATCTTGCCAACCTTTCAAAGTCATCACGCAAGATCTGTTCTATTTATCTATCTATTTAAAATAGATCTATTTTTAATTCTATATATTCATTTATTGACAACACAAGACAATAGTCCAAAAGTTATAACTACCGCCTATATATATTCTGACATGTTATTATCTAAATTGAGGCATTATAGCTTTTTTTTAGATTTTGGAAAAATCATGACATTTGATGAAGTAATGAAATCATATAAATAATTAGTCTGGAAGAGTGTCTTTAGATTTGTTTATTGTCTTTACATCTGTTCAAAAGCATCTTCTGCTTCCTTGAATCCAGTATACACCCCATATGGTGAAGGGTACTTGGAACGGATGCTTGTGACAACACAGGCAGGTAAAACTCTTCTGCTGTCCTTTCCAAGTCTCTCGCCTTTCAGGACCCACTCCAGCACCACCCGGTAAACCACCAACCTGTATTGACTGTTGGGGGGGACAAATAAGTATATAAATAAATAGCATCTCTTCCAGGACACAACCTAGGTGAGATGCTAAGTAAATAAACACAGAGCTGTAACACACACAGTGTACAGTACAGTAAAATAGATCATGTATTAGGCAGTGTCCTGTTAGTACAAAATAAGTATAGTAAATAAAGATATTACAAAACTCACTCCGCACAAAGCGTGCCGTTTGGTCCTGCAGGTCTTGGCCTCTTTTCCAATTGAGTTTAGGTGCGTGGAAAAACATCTCCAGAACTCCACGGGTCAGTAATGGTGGGTAATCTGTGTTTTGGGTGACACAAACTCTTTGAGCAGTGCTCTCGGTCTCATCAGTGGAGATATTGAGATCCTCCAGCGGTAGAATCAACAAGTCCCAAATGCTCTCCTCTTTCGGTCGGCATAGCTTGACATTTTTCACATTTACACCACCTCATTTCATCTGCACATAATCTGTAGTCTGACAGTGTTTGAGGCCCTGCTCGAGCTGCGGCTGCCTCATCCGTTTCTCTAAGTTCGTCATCTGTGTATTCTGGCTCGTAAAGAAAAGGCTCGGCAAAGCCCTCGTGTTCTTCCTGTAAATTGAAGTCCTCAGACATTGTTCTTTCTACCTGTTTTTTTTTCTTTGTTTCAAAGTTTTAACACAGCCTCACTTGCCAACCTTAATAGGCAGATCAGTAACCACTAAAGCACATAACATAGTGTATAGTGTGCATGTTACTCACCCTATTTGAAAAGGAACGCCATCCTCCTGTCTTTCATGGTGGCAAAGTGGTCAATAACCATGTCGTAGCATTTCCCGCTGGCTTTGAGGTCCTCCACAACAACAGAGTCAATAGATATCCTGGCTAAATTGACAAGTCTGTCCTGTCCACATGTGTTTCTCAGATATGTTTTTATCCTTTTAAGACAGGAGAATGAGCGCTCTGCTGATGTGCTGGTGGTGGGATGTGTGAAACTTATTTTACACATTCATTTCCTCTTTTTTGTGGTATAGGTGACAGAGGTATCCAGCTTTGTTGCCATGGAGCCATTGGGGTTTAGTAGAGGACTGAACTATCTGCTGGAGCCAGGTCTTGAGGTGGAGGTGGTAACCACTGATTGGTCACCTTCCATTCGAAAAAAATTATGCATGAAGAATAACCAGAGATCCACCATGAGTTTGACATCTGGCATGTTGTCAAGGGTAAGTAGACAGACTGTAACTACTACTAATGGCAAAACATCTTCTAGTCACACACGTTTAGTCCAGTTGCTGTATTTTATGCTTGCTAGTAACTCATCGCCTTTTTTATGTTGTTATTAGGGCTTTTGAAGAAATTTCTCTCTGCGTCAAACAAAAAGGACAACTGAGGCCTGCAACCATGGATAAAATCCATCTGCAATCATTTGTGGTATGCCTGTTCAACCTGTGGAGGTGACCCAGATGTGAGTAACAACACATTCTTTACATTTTGGCAACAAATAGAAATGATAATCAAAATTGATAGTTTTGGATATAGTCCTTTTGCTGTATATGACTGAGAATAAATATTTTTTCATTATTCTCAGGATTTGATAAGAAAGTGGAAAGCACTGCATCATCAGATCTGTGGTGTGCACCGCTGGGAGGAAGATGGACAGGAGATTCAATGCCTGCATCCTGACCTTACGTCCAAGCAGCAGAGGAGAATAAATGGAAAAGGAGAGACTCTGAAGCTTTCAAAGTCCTGACAGCTATTGCTCTGGACAAAGGACTCATGAAAGACGTCAAGCAGATTGCCCTCTTCAAACATACAGGGATATAGAACAAGGAAAAATAATTATGAGAAATTACTATAAAGGTTAAGTGAACTTGTCATTATTATGTTTCCTCAGGAGAGCTTGAAGTGTTCTATGCCTCGATGCTGAAATACTCAATGAAAGCACTCACCCAGCTTGCTGTTATGGACCACAATGAAAATGTTCATCGTGGACAGGCCTCCACCAGCACAGGTACTGGTTTTTGTTTGTTTGTTTGTTTTTAGAATAATGTTTCATATATGTCTTATCATTTTTCTTTTTCTTTTTTTTTAAGGACGATCAAGATTCAATGTGGTTTGCCCAAAACAAACAAAAAACAAAGGACTGGGTTGTCAAAAAGATCTTTGTTCCAACAACACAAACATTTCGGCAAAATGTGGTGGTGCAGGTTGTGCAGGGACACCTGGGCCACAACATCGAGATGAAAGACCCTCAATCACATGTTTCTATCCCTCCGATACCAAAAAACATTACTCAGAAAACAAAACCTACCCAAAAAGGAAGCCATACAAAAACATGCTTCCAGCAACAGCAGTTAGTCTGAGTGGTGCACTATTGTGCATTATTATTTTTGTCTTTTTATATTTGTATTTTAAATTTGTATATATACAGAGTCTGATCAGGAGTGTTCTTCATCTGTTTATAACATGATGCACATAGATAAAACAGCATTTCTCTGTGGGTGGCTTGTCTGCATTTTACACCTGGGTCTAGAATAAATCTTTTGTCAAAGGAACAGAGTTACATCTTGCCAACCTTTCAAAGTCATCACGCAAGATCTGTTCTATTTATCTATCTATTTAGAATAGATCTATTTTTAATCTTATATATTCATTTATTGACAACACAATAAATTAATACAGATATGTTTTTATCCTTTTAAGACAGGAGAATGAGCGCTCTGCTGATGTGCTGGTGGTCAGTATGGTGAGCATGAGCTGCAGCAGTTTGTAGATCTCGGAGAGTGTGCCCTGAAGTTCATCTTCAATCAGAAACTGTAGCAGCTCTGCTGGGGGCTTGTGAAACAACCTGTTGTTGTAAAGCATGTGCAGCTCATTTCTTAACTTATGCTCATCAAAGAGTGGATATGTTTTGATCAGCTGAGCCAGCTCACTGCTGGGGAATGCAGCTGGCTTGCAGAAAGATAAAAACGATGTCTGATCCATCACTCGAAAAAAACTCAGGTGCTTCATGTCTGCAAATCTCTGTGTCATGTGCAACACTATACTGTCAACAATCTGGAAATAAAGACGTCGGAAAGATGAAACGGTGTCTTCCTCTCCTTCTTGGTGCTGGCTGAGTCCCTGCTCCAGAGCCTCCCAGCCGCGGCGAAGACGTTTACGTCGGTGCCCAGGTTCTCCGACTGCCTGGACCGTTTCATCATAAATGCCAGTGAACGTCTCGTCTGTTCTTATGACTTTGAGAGCGTTGATTGTGCTGTTGATCCAGTCCTGACATTTTTTGATGTCCACTGTTTTACTTTGAAGGACCTGAAAGAGTGGCTCTGTGAGGCCGAAAATGGACGGAAAGACCCCGAGCAGGAAATTGAAGTCAAAATCCTTCAGTTTTGCTTCAAGGCCTGCTCATTGTGCTTCTTTGTACTAATGCTCCTTGCCAAGTCCAAGGCTTCATCAATCCTGACACGTCCAAAAAGCTTCAATTTCACAGCTAGTTTAGTAAAATTGTTTTTTACTAAATACTCTAAATCTTCACCCTCCATCACTGCACTTGCTATTTTTTGCTAATAAAATGTCAACACAAATATGCTAATCTCCCTCCTTTTCATTCAGCGGCTTGATGATGACGACACTGTGATTTGATTGGTTTGAGGCAAAAGACGGGGTGGTTTCCCTTGACACAGTCTTGGATAATCACAGATGAGTAGTGTCATGACAACAGTCTCATTTGATTGGTTAATCATTCTTGATTTTTTTTCACCAAGGGACGCCAACTTGGCTTGGCCTCCCTGCGGACAACAGTGTGCAATATCGTATTTTCACCACGCATTCGCCACATAACATTTAGGATGGCGCTGATGTACATGCATTCTACAACGTATATCATGTAGAATAGAATGTACTCGCATATTGTAAGTTTAAATGTCTTTTGAAAGTTATACTTTCGCTCCGGTGGAATGCTGGCATTCTGCTGTTAATAATTAATTAGTCATTCTTTGACACCGATTCACGCTACACTATCAACAATGTCCACAGTGTCAATCCAGAAGGGCCCTTTTGAAAGAGAAAAAGGAGTACATGCCCATGGAGATAAGAAGGCTCAGAAATAAACATACATTCTGTTCCATTTTTAATCTGTCACTACTTCTCATGTCTTTAATTCTGTATCTGCCCAGGTAACTGAACAATTTGAACTTGTTGGGAATGGACTTAGTGGGTAAACTAACAAAGACAGAGGGTGGTAATCAGTACATATGTGTCATGGTTGATTATTTCACCAAATGGACAGAGGCCTACCCACTAAAGACCAAAAAAGCAGAGGAGGTCACCAATTGTATTGTTGATTTCTTTTACAAATTTGGTGCACACTAAAGACTGCTGACAGATCAGGGCTCAACATTTGTAAATTGTAATTGTAATTTAGTTTATTTGATAGGGAGGGACAATCTACATTCATACACACTTTAAAAAAAATAAAATGTAAATGTACCCAAATCTAGCTGCCAAGCTAATTTCCATTGGTAGTCCCCCCAGCTAAAATATAAAACAAACAGGTTAATTAAAATACAAGTACAATATTCAAAGGAGTCTGTTTTTCTTGTTTTGTTTCTTTTCAAGGAAAAGAAAGAACAGAAAAACATTATCATAATAAAACATTTTACAATACATTAAAATCATTTTTAAAGTGCCAGGTCTTGTGGATAAATGAGCAGTGAAAAAAAAAATTCAAGAAAGGAAAGAGAAAGGTGGATGGAGATAGAATGGGGCTGCAGCAATGCAAGTCCAGGTCATATGTATTGATTTAGTTATGGTGCTTAAGGGTTAATGCCAGTTATGGTATAATCAGACTGTGGGGATGAGGCCAAAAAAGGAGAGTAGAGGGAAGGTAACGAAAGAGAGAGGAAAATAAAAAAAGAAAAAAGGAAAAACAAAAAAAAAGATAAATAAATAAATGGAAGAGAGAGAGATTTTTTTTTTTTACTAAAAAATATAAATTAAAGAAGGTGATGGGTGGTCAGATGAGGATAATCAGTTAGTCACATAAATAAATAGTGGTCCAGGAAGTGATGACATGGCATCATCGCCTCTTGTCCTACAACATACCATTACTTAGACAAAGTGACAAAGTGGTATTGCACAATATTAACAATGTAACATGATTATGCAAAAGGTGACATGGTGACATTTATTCATTATCAGAGATCATGATTGCAGTTTTGTTTACTTAACAGCCACTTCTTTAGGTTTTTTTTGAATGCGGCGTATGTATTACAGTCCCTTATCATAACAGGTAACGTGTTCCAAATGCGACTGCCTGCGACTGACAGCACTGTCTGCCCCTGAGAGGTGCGTCTGAGTGGAATAACACAGTCCCCTCTGTTGGTTGCCCTGATTGTATGGCTGACATTGTCATTCTGTCTAACATAAGCAGACAGTGGGGGCGGTGCTAAACCTTTCAAGATCTTGAATATTGTGCAGGCATATTTAAAAGTTGTGAAGTTATCAAAACTAAGGAGACCATATTTTTTAAGAATATGACAATGATGATATGTAACTGTTTTTTTGTCTAGTATTTTTATTGCTCTTTTGTATAGCGACTCCACCTGGCTGAGCACAGTTTTAGTAGTAAATGACCAGTTAGTGAACCCGTATTCAATATGAGACAAAACCATTGCATGCATAAAAACTCTAGCTGCCTCTGTTGTTATTGATGACCTAATGGATTTAAAATTTGCAAGACTGAATTTCATTGTTTTTGAAATCTTGTTTACGTGACTCTTGAAGGAGAGGGTGGAGTCTAGAGTGACTCCCAGATACTTGAACTTGTTTACAAGTTCAAGTTCCTCTCCTCCTATGAAAATACCGGAGTGAGTTATGGCCTTTGGTGTTTTAGAAAAATACATGCAGACGGTTTTCTTGGTGTTTAGACTGAGACACGATTTCTTGAGCCAGTCGTAGATGTGGGTTAGTTCTGTTGTAAGAATGTGGGCGGTCTCTTGGATTGATTTAGATGATGTTAATATTACTGCATCGTCTGCGTATAGTTGTATATGAGTGTTTTTGCATGCAAGTGGCATATCATTGATATTGAGCGAGAATAGTATTGGCCCAAGTATCGACCCTTGCGGGACCCCATTTTACACTTGAGGTGTGGGGATTTAATCCCCTCAACAGCCACACACTGCTCTCTGTCCGCTAGATAAGATTTTATCCACATGATAGCTTTTTCTGAGAAGTTAAAAAGAGGAAGTTTTTCTATCAGGACCGCATGATTCACCGTATCAAATGCCCTTTTCAAATCTAAAAATACTGCTCCAACATATGATGTCCTATCCAGAAAGTGCCTGGTTTTTTCTAAGAAAAGATTAATGGCTGTCTCTGTAGAATGGTGTTTCCGAAAACCAAATTGTGCAGGGTGTAACGGAGTATGGCCCAAATTTAAGTGGTCCATGAGTTGGGCTAATACCCATTTCTCTATCACTTTGGAGGTGGCAGGGAGGATGTTAACAGGTCTATAGTTGTTCATATCTGTCCTGTCTCCAGACTTAAAGTGCAATCAAGCTTTGTTTCAGAGAAATCTGTGAGCCGCCAGGAGAAATGCAGCCGCTGTCACAGGGTAAGTGACGATTCTTTTAGACCAATCAGTGGTCTGCAGTGTGTTGCTCCACCGTCTGAGAGTGGATCGGTTTAGTCTGGCACCCATACGGAAGGGTCCCAAAAAAGTAGGCCCACTCGTCTCGGTTTTTAGGGATCCGTCCTGGGATAAGTCAGTAGAAACGCTGCAAAAAGCGCATCATACCGATACGAACCGAAGCGGTCTGCTTGGTGGAAACGCGGCTTTAGTTTCTGAAGATTTGTGTGTTGTGTATTTGGATTCTTTATTTTCAGTTTACTATGAGTCATTTAGTTGTTTTCTTCATGCTGTGCTGACGTGTGACGTGTCACCTCATAAACAAACTCAGAGCTTTCCAGAGAGGTGTAGTTACAGTTCAGTTACTATAGCAGGATATTAAGATTAGAAGCTAGAGAGACAGATAGAGAGGGAAACAGGAGCCCTGTGTGTCAGTCTCCCCCCAGCAGTCTAAACCTTCAGCAGCATGACTAAAAGCTGGTTCAGACCTGATCCAGCTCTAACTGTAAGCTCTATCAAAAAGGAAAGTTTTCAGTCCACTCTTAAAGGCAGAGACCTCAATTGGTAAATTATTCCAAAGAAGAGGAGCCTGATAACTAAAGGCTCGACCTCCCAGTCTACTTTTAGAGACCCTAGGTACAATGAGCAGACCTGGTGCTGAGAACGCAGGGACCTAGACGGATAATACGGAACAATGAGCTCTTTAAAATAGGATGGCCTGGTGCCATTAAGCGCTTTGTAAATCAGAAGAAGTGTGGTGATCTCTCTCACCACAGTCTGGTCTTGTCCTGAACTCCCCTGCAGTGCAGGCTGCACTCCCAGTCCCTCCCTCACTTTTACACACCTGCACCGGATTCCCCTGCACACCTGCCTGCAATCACTGACACTCTGTGGCTTCACTTCAGGCCTGCTGCAGCAGAGGACAGACGCCAGAGTATTTCCACTCATCCTGTGTGCCTCCACGTGTTCCCTGCTCTTCAGCCCAGCCACACCCACGCTGCCAAAAGCTCTCACTCAATCACTGGATTCTGGGATTTGCACCACTCACACCAGTGTAAATAAAATCATTGTTTAATAATTAACAAATAATGAAAGGACATGAGGATTTTGTAAGATTATAGAAACTTCCTGATACACATACCAAAATCTTGTAAATGAAATACAATAATTAATGAGAGCCTTCCCTTACTCACAATACTCAGGTAATAGTCCAAAATAAGGAATTAAATTAAACAATTTCTCCCCCTCAGTGTAACAGCCGTACTGTAGCTGCTAATATATTCAATTTGAAAAAGCTATGAGAAATGGCAGCCATCTTTGACTTTTTCCAAACCATGATACTCAAAAACTCAATATTTGAATAAAAGTTGATTTCTTACACCGTATTGACTTAAAATAGCAATAGAAATAACATAAAAAAGAAAATTATACAAAATCAAGACCTCTAAAAATAATCAAAAATTCGATTGTGGCAGTTTTTGGAAAAAGAGCTGAAAAACATTTTTTCTTTCTATCTGGTTTCTTAACCCTCAGACAAAAAATGTTTCATAGACCCTTATCTCCAATTTGGAGCAGAAAACAAAACTTTTGCATTAACCTTGAAATGATGGAGTGCCAAAGCACCTCACTAAATTTATTTTAAGACCTCACTTCTCAGCCCTGCCAACCTCTGTTTCTCCTTTCTGCATTCCTGCTGCTAAACATAAAAATGGCTTCAGAGATGCAGGTCTACAGCTCCTGAGAATAAAGGTGACCCATTATAAAACCACAGGATACAAATCCACATGTTGGTCACTATGGAAACACATTTCACCACATACATGTGCAGAAACAGACTCGATGCTCTCAACAATCTTAAACACTCTTGATGATTTTGCTAAAAGTAACCTGGACTGATCAGCATAACACCATGGATCACCTGCAAAAAGCTCATATCTCTCCCAAAACAGTTCAGTTATGTGTCAAAACCAAATTTCTGCCTCATACAAATAGTCAGTGCCTCCGAAAAGCATCGTCCCTTTGGCTTTGTGTCAGCACTGCAAGTTAAAATGTTTAGATGTTTTGTCACTATGACAGAGGACCGTTGAAATATCCCTCATGTCCACCTCTCAGTCTGAGCCCAGTCCTTCATTGACAAAGGTTACTGTTCTCATTTTTCTGTCGAGCTAACAGAATACAAATATATATCAAACTGGATTAAAAATAAGAAAAAGACTCTACAGTAAGAGTAGCCTCCAAGGTCTGACATCATACATTGTGCTCATACTGCCAAGGAAATTGTAACCTTTTCCAGCAACACACATAAAGTCACTTACTCACCGTTACACTAAGAATCGACCATCAGTTTAGATCAATGAGATGTATTCACTGGGAAATTGTTCTATATCTAAGCTAACTGTGCTAACTGTAGGCTTCCTGTACTTTGTCCTTTGCAAAACTGAACAAAAGCATTTGCAAATTGATTAAATTAATGAGAAATTCAATTATTATGTGAACAATTGCCAAGTAGTTTGGAGGTTTGTCCATGTTGTATCGAGAATGTAATTTCTGTTTCAAGAAATGGGCCAAACCAAGGGAGAAAAACTGTAATACCACAATGGTGTTAAATAGACACTAAGTTGGTGTACATTGTTCTTCCACAGGTACCACTATAATAATCACCCCAAAACATACAGAAGAAATACTGAGAAGATTTATTTTTTCTTCAACATTTCACATAAAAAATGTGAAGGGTGTAGCGTAAATCATTGTCAAATAATGACTAATTAATTTGTCAACAGCAGAATGCCAGCATTCTACAGGAGCGAAAGTAAAACTTTGAAAAAGACATCGAAACTTACAATATGTGAGTTTAAATTTAAGTCTGGGCACCACCCAATTTTGGAGAAAACAGGGAAACTTTAGAAATGTTTACTGTCAGACTTAGGTGATTTAATAAGTTGTAGAATTACCTTAATTATCAAGTCTCGATATCAACAAGCCGTTACATCAGATGTGATTTCTTTTGACCGGTTTCCAGAGCCTGTTGATTTCAACCACACCAAGACAGAAAACAAGTTCTTTATATATGAAAAGTTTATTTACTGACTAAAAGAAGAAATATGTGCATGAATGAACAGATGAAAGATATGAAAGAGTAAATGCAAAGAGGAATGAAAAGTGATACTGACCATAATAAACCAGAATGAATGGAAGAAAGAACATTAATTAACCCACCTAACCTATTAATCTAACCCACCCTGAGAAGTCTCTGGGGCATTGACCACGATATACCAGTGAATGTAAGATTACTGAATCTTACTCAAGTCCAGAAGAAGGAGGAGAGTGAGGAGCGGTGGCGGTGACAGAGATGACAGAGCCCCACAGCAAATGTTCTTGGAGGGTCGGGATGATGGGGAGGCTGGCTGCGGTTCAGCTCCATCAGAGATCAGGAATGAAAAGAGAAAGAGCTCAAAGAGTTGAAGAAAAATCCTCCAGAAATGAGTCTGAGAGTTTACACTTCAACATCAACATTTATTGTTTGACAGAGCAGAGAACAAAGATCTTCATCCCTCCATTGAAACACTCTTCTTCCTCACATTCAAACATTTACAGTCAAGTTTACATCTCTCTCATGATAACATCAATAAAACCAATAAAAGACAGAACAGTCAGAGCTGAGCTGAAGCCTTCATCACAATAATCCTTAGATAACACAAATACAAGCAAGACTTCCTATCAATGATGAGCATCTAAACAGAGCAAACAGAGATGAAGCTCAGAGCAGAGGAATCTTCATATGAACAGCTGTGTTTCTCTCAGAGCCAGCTTCAGCTCTGATTGTTGTTATCCAGCAGCAGTGTTTGTCTTTGTTCTTTTCTGAGCAATAAGAGAAATGAAAATCACTTTGAGACAGAGCTTCTTAGACTGACTTAGGAACCCACTGTGGACACAGAGCTGGAGTCTCCAGGCTCTGTGCTGAGCTTTAGACATCTCAGGGTCTCTGTCTCCATCCTAATGCAAAGTACTTTAAGGTCAGGACGAGGATCACTAAAAAGGTAAGAACAAACAACAACATCACAGCTGCTATCAGTTCCTGTTGCTGGGAGAGAGCCATCCTTCCTGGACCCCCTGAGCCTGGTTTCTTAGCTTCAGTGCGACGGGGGGTCTGGTTCCTGGCTGGTTCAGTAGTAGAGGGGGTCTGGTTCCTGGCTGGTCCAGTAGTAGAGGGGGTCTGGTTCCTGGCTGGTCCAGTCTTAGACTGAGTCTGGTTCCTGGCTGCTGTAGAGAGACCAACAGATCAGAGTCAGTCATGGAAAGAAAAAGTCAGTGACTGCAGATAAACTCTAAAACGTCCTCAACAGGAAATCAGAGCAGCCCTTTTCTCTCAGGTTCTTCTTCTTCCTCTCTGAGGACGTCTTTGTCTCTCTGGATTCATCCTATCAAATGTTAGCCGCTGATCTCTGAACCTGAGCTGATTTGATTTTTCTTTGTCTCCACAAACGTTCACTGACTTTACTCACCAGTCACTGTGAGGAGACATCTGTCCACACTGGAACCAGAATCTGTTTTCACTCCACACCAGTACTGTCCTGAGTCTTCAGTCCTGAGTGAGGACACATGAAGTCTGATCCGTCCCTCTCTGAGGAGGTCTTTGTCACACTGGAATCGTCCTGAAAGCTCCCCATCCCTCAGTGGGATCTCAACTCCATCCCGGAAATCAAACAGGGCTGAGACTTTCATTTTTTTTATCATGGCACAGAAAACATAGAGACCTTTCAGAGAGGGGTGAGGTTTTGGTGTGAAGGTCCAGTCCAGGGTGAGGCTCTGCTTCTCCTCAGCCTGATAGGAGCTGAGACCCATGTTGAGCTCTAATCCTGTAGAGGAGACAGAAAGGAAAAGAGAGGGGCAGAAAAACACAGCAACATGTGAGTCTTTACACACATTTTCTCATCAAGTGTTGAAGTCTTTCACTCAGTCTCAAAGTGGATCTCCTCTTTTCTCTTTGAGGACAATAAAGTGAAGGTGGAAACTAACCACAGACGCAGCAGCTCAGAGCCGTGAGCAGCAGGAACCTGGAGACCATCTTCTCCCTGAAAACACACACATGAGGTCAAAGGTCAGTCCCACAGTCTGTGTGGAATCATGGAAACACTCAGGGATGGAGAATCCTGCTTTGACACTCAGCTGAGCTGCACATTGATGCTGAAACAGTGTGAGCTCCAGGCTGAACACAACCAACACACTTGAAGAGCTGTGTGAAGCTGCAGTGAGGACTTTCTGTCACTAGAGGGCGCCCTTCATCCTCATTTCAAAGTGACTGCATGAAACAGGTTGACATTGAGCTGTGTGAAGCCAAAGGTTCCCCTGGAACAGAGACAAATAAGGCTTGGTCTGAAAAATCAGCTTTAAACTTGTTCAAACATCATCTTCCATCTTTGTTTCAATGTGTAGTTTACATTTCTGTTGGTGTCACAGTATTTGATATGACATTTCTACCATTTGAACCAGTTCAAGAATCAGTCCCATTAAACTGTCAAATGGTGTAACCACAAAAGCATGACAAGTGTTAAAGACTTCACCTTCATTGTCATTTTTTACAGCACAGTAAACTGATCAATCCTGAACTTTTTTGCTGAGTATCAGATTTTTGAGGAGCGTTGGTTCCAGCAGTTGACCCTGATCAGGTCCACGTCTTTCATCCCTCTAGTGGGCTGCTGTGATGAGTCGGGAGCGCGGTTCTGACCACAGTCACACATGAAAATGGTGGCTTTCTTGTTCACATTATTCACTGGGAAAAATGCACAAAAGTTTGTGACAATGACACAAAACATACAAACTGAAGTGTGGTTTTGCTTTTTAACCATAAAAAACAGTTTTAAAGTACATTTTATTAAATATAGCAGAAATAGTGTGGCTAGTGCCATGAATTTGGATAATATATAATTTTTTTATATAATAAAAAAGATTACAATACAAAGTTATGTGTTAAGATTATTACGTATAATTTTCAAAAGGGGGAAAAATCAATTGTTTATTAAAAATAATTTACAAAAAATAGCTGTCTCTTGGTTTCATGTCACTGGTGTCACTATTTGTAAAAACCTTTATTTTGAAAAAACTGCTGTGTCCCTGTAAACATTTTTGGGGGTGAGAGCTCATGGGAGGCATGTCCATTATGAGAAGCACACGGTAAGTCAGCATCTTCTCCTCATATCTTGACAATTTCAAGAATTATCTACAAATTTCATGTGAGTATTTCAAATGAATAACTGGTGTTACGGAGTTTGTAGTAAGGGAAAAAGAAATTTAATTAAAATAATTGATCACACTGCATGATGAGTTGATATATTTCCAAGTTAAGACGTGTGGTTTTGCCATCTTGAATAGGCCATTTTATCTGCACTTTTGTCGTTTTGGTTAGTAACACCACTGACAATCACTAGCACCAGTAATACCTTAAATAAAAAAATAGGTCAGTTTGTACATAAACCAGACTAATTGGTTTAATTGCTGTTTCAGTGTTGGCAAAGTTAAGTGCTGCTGAAAAGCAAGGACTCTACAGACAGCGCAGGGATGCTGACCAAGAATGCAGGGCAGCCTACCTAAAAAGAATGAATGATATTAAAAAACACTTACTTGAATGAAATAGAAACTCAAAGAAAATGATCTCATTTTTTGTTTATTTATAATGCTAAGTGGTCAACTATTATGAGACTTTTTTTAATTAAAAAAAAAAAAAAAGATGCAAAAAAAAAAAAGAAAATGAAATTGCTGCTCAGAAAGCTACCATTTTCATAGAATGACTGGTTCAGATGATGACCTACTGGCTGATGGAGCTCAGTGTGTTGTTGAAATGCATCCCTCTACCTGAGTGGTGGTTGATGTCCTGATCTAATGAAGAGCCCACAGTGGAATAACTCAGGCTGCATCTGTCCT
Source organism: Halichoeres trimaculatus (assembly GCF_033239565.1). Taxonomy (NCBI): domain Eukaryota; kingdom Metazoa; phylum Chordata; class Actinopteri; order Labriformes; family Labridae; genus Halichoeres; species Halichoeres trimaculatus. The sequence goes on along the minus strand of NW_027437226.1, from coordinate 126,707 downwards.
CATCTTTCTCCCTCAGACATGAAGAAATCAAAGATTTGAAACCGCTGCTCATCAAGCTGTCAAAGCTGAGTCTGTTCTTCCTCACACTGGCTGTGATTGATCAGAAAACAGCTCAATCAGGGAAATCTGCTCCATTGAAGGAGGTGAAGGATCAGAACAGAGTTTTCTTTGAACACACTGAACTTCAGCTCCACATGAAGCTGAGCACCATCAATGCTTTGAGTCAGGAATCAGAGCTGCGTGCAGGTTCAGACTTCAGCAAAGACTTTGGAGCTAACTCTGAACTCTCTGACACATCCATTCAGTCTCACAGAACACACACACAGCACAGAGCAGACCAGAAGAATCCACAGACAATAATGAGACAGACTTTACAACCTGTTGATGCAACACTACAAGAAGGAGACATTCAGACGGCATGAAGACATTATTCCATACACACCTGTTAGAGTTCAGTCACAGCTGGGGCAGAAAGCAGGTCTGAAGAGGAGGAGAGCTCTCTGACAGACGTCCTCTGTCCTCTTTCTGTATGATGCTGATGAAAAACCAACTCTGATGATAAAGAGGTTGGTCAGTGGGAGGAGCACTCTGTCCACCATTGGTCCCAGTAATTGTGAGGGGCGGTCTCTCCTTCCACCTCCCTGAGGACGCCTCCAATCAGACCGTGACCCACCACCGTCCCTGAGCTCGACACCATCACTGCTGCCACTCGTGCTGCTGCTACCACAGCAACTGCTGAAGCTGTGGCCTCCGTATGTGGGACCGGCCCTTCCACTGGTGACACTGTGGCCCTCTCCTCTCCTCTCCTCTCCTCTCCTCTCCTCTCCTCTCCTCTCCTCTCCTCTCCTCTCCTCTCCTCTCCTCTCCTCTCCTCTCCTCTCCTCTCCTCTCCTCTCCTCTCCTCTCCTCTCCTCTCCTCTCCCAAAGACAAGTGTGTATTATGTGTTGGATATTATCGTCCCATGTGTTGAATTCAGTGCACTAGTCAACTTTTTCTCTGTTTCAAAGGAGAAGCACAGCAGATTCAAGATGCAAAACTTTTTGTGTTCATTTTCAATATAAATGAGGACAAGCAGAAAAATCAAAACACTGTTCCTCTCTTCCTACAGTATAAATAAAAAATGTAAGAATTTAAATATGAAAATGTGAGAAAGTGAAGTCGATTTTTTCCATCCATTGTGAGATGTGGAAATGTCAGATAACTAGTGCCTCGTCCTCCTCCTCTAACTAAAACTGCTTTACCTTTCTTGGCTGCTCCTCCTCCTCCTGGGCCTGCTCCTTCTCCTCCAGGCCAGCTTATCCTCCATTTTTAACTGATACTCCTCCTCTTTCTAGACATGCCCACCCTCTTCTTTCTTCTGGGCCTACTGCTACTCCTCTCACTGGAACTCCTCTCCTCTCTCATCATTTCTGGGTCTGCTCCTCCTCCTCCTGGGCCTGCCCCTTTTCCTCATACCAAAACTCCTTTTCCTCCAGCAGGGCCTGCTCCTTTTCCTCTTTGGCCTGCTCCTCTTCCTGAGCCTGCTTCTCATCATCTTGGGTCTGCTCCTCTTCCCCCTGGGCCTGCTCTTCCTTTTCTTGGGCTTGCTCCTGCTCCTGCTCCTCCTCTCACTGGAGCTCCTTTTCCTCTTCCTCTGCCTGATCTGTTGTGCCTCCTTGAACATTCAGCAGACTTTCCTCAACTGGCTGTTTGAGCTGTAATCACATCATATGGACCAAGTGTCTTTAATCTGGAGAGGTTATGTTTAATGAATGGAGCCAGGTGTGTTCATGGTTTTTTAATTTTGCTGACTATGACATGAATGTTGCTTCACATTAGTTTTATGCTGAGAATTTCATTGTTTTGCAACTTGTGTTTTAGCGAGACGTGTTGGTGTTCAGATTCATGAGGAAAGGAGGATTGTGTTTTGTGAATTGTGTCTTCATGTGAAATGTGTTCCTGCTTTTGGCCAATGGGAGCTAGTTTTATCAAATGTGTTTAGAGGACTGCTCCTTTGGCTTTTGTGTTTTATCTATTGGGATAAGAAACAGGGATAAGAAAGAAAGGTGCCGGGTGTGAATTAAGCAGTGTGGGAGACCCCATGACCAGCTGAATCCCTCTAAAATCAATATAACACCTACGTCTGTGATTCTGAGGTAAGGTGCTATCCAACATCAGCTAACCGTATTGCTGTGTTTTAGGTCAAATAACAACAGCAAAGAAGGATTTCTCAATGGCAGGTTTCTTCTCTTAAAACTTGAGCTATTGTGTATTATTTAAGCTGAATAAATGCTGGTGACAGATAGAGATAATTTCTGACATACTGGTATCTTTAAGCATTTGGTGGACGGACGACCTACAACCCAGTTCCCAAATCCTGTGGCTGCTCTTTCTTCTTTCTCGAGGAGAGAACATCAAGGAGGAAGCAGAAAACCTCCACCTAAAAGGTTTGTGTTAATTAGTGCAGTTCAATTGTATGAGACTAATAATATTCCCTGCGTAAAATACTTAAATGTGAGAGCATTTTATTGTAGGTGTATAATATCTGTTGGTGTCTTGCAGCTGTCAAATGTAATGTTTTGATTCATACAACACATTAATATCTACACACATTTTGGGATTGTTAAAAGCGATTTAATGCATTTAATTTTAGTCTTGTCTTTAAAATAGCAAATAGTAAAATATCACAGAAAAATCACTGTTAACCGGGCATTAGGAGATCTTTAATCAGTGCAACATCAAAGAGCTATTGCAAGGTTGCATTCAGTGTGGCTACCTTAAATTTGGAGATGGACTGATGACTGATAAAGGGTTTTGGATTGAGAAGGAGGTGGAGGAGATCGGTCAAAGACTGAACATCCCACCTTTTGCCAGGTCCAACCGTCAGATGCCACACACAGATGTTGAGATGACAAAAAAAAAAAAAAAAAAAAGCCAAGCACAGGGTTCATGTTGAGAAGGCAATTGCTAAAATTTAAAAATTACAGATTGTTTCTGGTAGAACACCAATTTCCTGTCTTGCAAACAGTAATCAGATCTGGTACGTAGTAAGTGTGCTGTCCAACTTCCAACAGCACATCATCAAAGATTAAAGCCAAATGTGAATATATTTATATATAACATAATATAACATATTTCTATGTACTGAGTATAACACTAGGTAACATTCATTAACAAAAAAAGAAAGTTTCTCATTGCAAACTTGAATGTTCCCCAAAGTCCAATGTACATGATGAATGACCTCTACAGCTGAAGACATTTTGTGTCTTGGCTTAAAAAACAGCAGTTACTGGTAGAGCTTCAGTAGAGAATTGTGTACATATTGTACTAACATCTTTAAACATCTTGTTCCTATTTTCTTGGGGATACTTTTGGTACATTTTAATGTTTATAGATAGTCACATTTTTGCTTCTCTTCTTGTTAGTCTTGTATGAAATACCACTTCATGTTTGGAACTCAAATGATTTTTTATGAAAATAAATCCCTCATCTACTCTCAGTTATAAGCTCATTTCATTCACCTGATGGCTTAAACCACTTCCAAGGGGGTACTTGTTTTCTCCCACAGTGATATCAACAGGAGGTCTGTTGACAAGGTAGCTGATGGGTGTTCCTACCTGCCTCCTCAGTAAATCTAAATCCTCATCTGTTACAGGGCAGCTCCTGGAAAAATATGGTATCAAGAAGCTGAAATACTTAGTTTAACAACATTTACTTTTTTATGACAATGCATATATTTGCTGGACTGTTGTGCCTTCATTAAATCAAGTATAGATCAGTCCCACAATATATGTGAGATATATCCTGGCGCGCTGTAAACAAACTCAAATTTAGTTTAGCAAGAAATGGGCAAACACACGATAACGACCTCTGACATACATTAATTTAAATCTTTATCATACATATCGGCTTACCCTGCTGTAAAAGAACACTGTTGTTCTTGTATATGATTGTTTTTGATGTGAAGTGACAGTACATGACTGGAATCTGTGCACTTTTCCCTCTATTTTAACGTCCTCTTTATTTGATATCACTGTAAAATATGTCCAGAAATCTGCACATTTCTCCTAAAAAATATCACTCACCAGTACCGCTAAAAACTCCACGTTTCATGCTGGAAGAGTAAAGCTTGACAGGCTTAGCAACAGTGACCAAAGGGGGCAGGGCCAAGCCATAGGTCAGTTATATTAAAGGGAGCTTGACAGTAAATGTGTGAGAGTTTGACAGTAAATGTAAAAGAAAGTATGATTTATTTCTCAAGGGGCCTCCCATAATAATTTACTAAAGTTCTTCGGCTTAAGGCTTTAGGAATAAATCCGGGCCACGGCACCATGACAAAATGTTGCAGCCTCCAACATTTTACCTTAGCCGCCAGAGAGTGTGAGGTTGGATCCTTGGATTCATATTTGCCTGACACGCTTTAGTTTATGGTGAAACATAACGCTGAGATCCAAAATGCTTTTCGGGGATTTATTGTGCAAAAAACATCAGGCTATCACAGCGCTATGAGTTGGATATGTGGAAGGCACGGAAACCAGAGGATTTAACTGAAAAAAGGGGTGATTAGTGAGTGAATGAAATAGCCAAAGCGGTCAACTCCGTTGGGAACCATCCCCAACTCACATACACTCAAACACCGTGATCCTCAGCCTCTATCTGTTTGTCTCTTACAGGAATATTACTATCCATGCAGATTTTATAGAATGTGTGAGATACAGAAAAAAGAAAAAGGAAAAAACCTGCTTGCTGCCTTACTTATATGCTGTTATGGTCCCCAAAACAGCTCATATCAAGGAGACACAAACATAATTAAAACAGTCAAGAATTACCGAGTTACTTTTTTTTATTGGCAAGAAAAAACAGGTTAGGTGACCAAATCAAATCAAAATAAACACCATAACTATTTTCCGGCCAAATACCAAAGAAAACTAACAAAATACTGGTGGGCCAGCTTAAAGGAACAAAAGAAAGGGAGCCATAACTGTCCAGCCCATGTGAGGGCCGGGGGAACAGGATTCTCCCTTCTACCTGAAAGAAAACCCCTAAATACTTAACCAATAGAAATAAAACCGAAAACTAGACCACTGGACCCACCAGAAATAAAAGAAGAAAAGAAAACTACTTGAGGTCACACAGAACCGACTTCTGCTCTCTCAGCCGCTCCTGCAGCTGCTGCTGTGTTGGATGAAGAGTTTTGCCCTGGTTGACGCAAGGACGCTTGGTCGAGTTTTCTCCCAGGTAAAGCCCACAACCTGCCTTTTAGACCCAATTCCCACACCATTTTTTAAATCATTTTATGGCTTCTTTGAGGAACAGCTGCTGAACATTATGAATTGCTCTCTTCAGACAGGTGTTTTTCCTTCTTCTTTTAAAACGGCGGTGGTAAGGCCCCTCCTGAAGAAGAGCAATTTAGACCCTAATGTCTTAAAAAACTATCAGCCTGTATCCAACTTACCGTTTTGAAGTTAAGTTTTAGAAAAGCTTGTTTTTAACCAAGTAAATTATTTTTTAATTCAGAATAATATCTTAGAGAAGCATCAGTCTGGTTTTAGGTTGAATCACAGTACGGAGACGGCTCTTGTAAAGATTTTAAAGATTGTAGAGATATCAGGTGCAATTTAGATAACCATAAACTCACAGTCTTGGTGCTGCTGGATCTGACTGCCGCCTTCGACACAGTAGACCATCACATTTTATTAGACAGACTGAAGCACCTAGTTGGCCTCTCCGGTACTGTTTTGAATTGGTTCAACTCTTACCTGACTGATCGCAGCTTCTTTGTAAGTTTGGATACACGTTCCTCAGGAACCCATGAGATTAAGTGTGGGGTCCCCCAGGGGTCAATTTTAGGTCCAACTCTTTTTAATCTTTACATGCTTCCCCTGGGGGATGTCATCAGAAGGCACGGCGTCAGCTTCCATAGTTATGCTGATGACACGCAGCTGTACATCGCCGTGTCTCCTGATGACACAGGGCCTATTGATGCCCTTTTTAAATGCATCTTAGATATAAAGTCATGGATGGCAGCAAATTTCCTACAACTCAACCAGGACAAAACAGAAGTTCTGGTCATCGGCCCTGAAGGCCAGAGAGAGAAACTTTTACCAAAACTTCAAGGTCTCAAACCAACAAATTCTGTAAAAAATCTGGGCGGGATTTTTGACTCTGAGCTTTCTTTTATGCCACACATTAAGAATGTAACTAAGATCAGTTTTTATCATCTCAAAAATATAGCCAGAGTCCGCCCGTTTCTCTCTCAGGCCAGCACGGAGGAGTTAATGCATGCTTTTATCTCTCCTCGTTTAGATTATTGTAATGTCCTGCTCTCTGGTCTTGCCAAAAAGACAATTTCCAACCTCCAATTATTACAGAATTCAGCCGCACGAGTGCTGACGAGGACCAGAGGGCGGGAACATATTACTCCAGTCTTAAAATCGCTGCATTGGCTCCCTGTGCGTTTCAGGATCGATTTTAAGGTTCTTTTAATAGTTTATAAATGTCTTAACGGCCTCGGGCCTTCTTATTTATCTGACCTGTTTTTACCGTATCAGCCCTCACAGACCCTGAGGTCCTCTGGCACTGGCCTTTTAACCATACCAAAAGTTAGACCTAAGACACGCGGGGAGGCGGCTATTACTTATTATGGCCCCCGATTGTGGAACAGCCTGCCAGAGAATCTCAGGGCTGCAGAGTCTGTCGATATTTTTAAAAAACGGCTTAAAACTCACCTTTTTAATCAAGCTTTTACTTGATTTGACCAAGTTAATTTATTCTTTTATTACTTATTGTTTTATTGTATTACTGTATATCTTCTTCATTCTTTCAGTCAAACTCTTATCATTTTATTCTTAATTTTTTATGTCATTTCACTTATCCATTTTATGTTATTTGATCTTTCGTCTTACATTTTTATTATTGTTTTAGTATGATGGTTTTTAGCTCCAGTGTTTCCTTGTGGGGGCTCTCCGCACTGGGGGCTGCTCCTGGCCCACTTCTGGGGCTGCTGCCAGAGGACGGCTTCGCCTGCATGGCTATAGGCCACTGCATTGTGTTGTGGGGCCTCGTGTCTGTGCGGGGCGGGGAAGTCTCCGGCTGCACTCCTTGTGGGCCGGGGGCCCTCCTCAGTGTGGATAGCCCCCAAAGGTAGCTTATTCCTTATCAGTCCTCGGTGCTCAGCCATGTCTCTCTCTCTCCCTTCTCTTAACAGTTAGTATGAATGTGTATGGGAGTAGGTGTGTATGTGTGTTTGCCTGCGAATGTGTGTGTGGATTTGTCTTTTTCTTATGTTGTTTTTAGCCTCTGTGAGGCACTTTGTGTTGCTTTTAAAGCATGAAAAGTGCCCTATAAATAAATAAAGTTTGAAGTTTGAAGTTTGAAGTTTGAATGGGATCAAGACACCAGAGCTGCAGTAGCTTTCTCCTCTTCACAGCTCCTAATCACTGCTCAGCCACACCTGTGTAAAAGAGCAGAGTAAGTGAGGCTGATCAGCCAGAGAGTAAAGGGGGAGAGCATGTAACAACGCTGCCCCCTGCTACTCACAGAGGCACAGTGCACAAGGTGTAAAGGTCACCTGCTGATTTAATTTCCCTTAAGTGCAATGTTCCTGTGTAGAATAGAAGTTGCAATTTGTGAATAATACAATGTCTCATTAAAGCAATTTTAAGCAGGATGGTTTTAAAGAAAATCTAATTCTGTTTTTTTTATAGAATGTGTGAGATGCAGAAAAAAGAAAAAAGGAAAAAACCTGCTTTCTGCCGTACATATACGTTGCCCTCTACTCGTCTTGGTTTTTAGGGATCTGTCCTGGGATAAGTCAGTAGAAACGCTGCAAAAAGCGCATCATAACGATACGAACAGAAGCGGTCTGCTTGGTGGAAACGCGGCTTTAGTTTCTGAAGATTTGTGTGTTGTGTATTTGGATTCTTTATTTTCAGTTAACTATGAGTCATTTAGTTGTTTTCTTCATGCTGTGCTGATGTGTGACGTGTCACCTCATAAACAAACTCAGAGCTTTCCAGAGAGGTGTAGTTACAGTTCAGTTACTATAGCAGGATATTAGGACTATAAGTTAGAAAGACAGATAGAGAGGGAAACAGGAGCCCTGTGTGTCAGTCTCCCCCCAGCAGTCTAAACCTTCAGCAGCATGACTAAAAGCTGGTTCAGACCTGATCCAGCTCTAACTGTAAGCTCTATCAAAAAGGAAAGTTTTCAGTCCACTCTTAAAGGCAGAGACCTCAATTGGTAAATTATTCCAAAGAAGAGGAGCCTGATAACTAAAGGCTCGACCTCCCAGTCTACTTTTAGAGACCCTAGGTACAATGAGCAGACCTGGTGCTGAGAACGCAGGGACCTAGACGGATAATACGGAACAATGAGCCCTTTAAAATAGGATGGCCTGGTGCCATTAAGTGCTTTGTAAATCAGAAGAAGTGTGGTGATCTCTCCGACCACAGTCTGGTCTTGTCCTGAACTCCCCTGCAGTGCAGGCTGCACTCCCAGTCCCTCCCTCACTTTTACACACCTGCACCGGATTCCCCTGCACACCTGCCTGCAATCACTGACACTCTGTGGCTTCACTTCAGGACTGCTGCAGCAGAGGACAGACGCCAGAGTATTTCCACTCATCCTGTGTGCCTCCACGTGTTCCCTGCTCTTCAGCCCAGCCACACCCACGCTGCCAAAAGCTCTCACTCAATCACTGGATTCTGGGATTTGCACCACTCACACCAGTGTAAATAAAATCATTGTTTAATAATTAACAAATAATGAAAGGACATGAGGATTTTGTAAGATTATAGAAACTTCCTGATACACATACCAAAATCTTGTAAATGAAATAAAATAATTAATGAGAGCCTTCCCTTACTCACAATACTCAGGTAATAGTCCAAAATAAGGAATTAAATTAAACAATTTCTCCCCCTCAGTGTAGCAGCCGTACTGTAGCTGCTAATATATTCAATTTGACAAAGCTATGAGAAATGGCAGCCATCTTTGACTTTTTCCAAACCATGATACTCAAAAACTCAATATTTGAATAAAAGTTGATTTCTTACACCGTATTGACTTAAAATAGCAATAGAAATAACATAAAAAAGAAAATTATACAAAATCAAGACCTCTAAAAAAAAAATCAAAAATTCGATTGTGGCAGTTTTCAGAAAAAGAGCTGAAAAACATTTTTTCTTTCTATCTGGTTTCTTAACCCTCAGACAAAAAATGTTTCATAGACCCTTATCTCCAATTGAAGCAGAAAACAAAACTTTTGCATTAACCTTGAAATGATGGAGTGCCAAAGCACCTCACTAAATTTATTTTAAGACCTCACTTCTCAGCCCTGCCAACCTCTGTTTCTCCTTTCTGCATTCCTGCTGCTAAACATAAAAATGGCTTCAGAGGTGCAGGTCTACAGCTCCTGAGAACAAAGGTGACCCATTATAAAACCACAGGATACAAATCCACATGTTGGTCACTATGGAAACACATTTCACCACATACATGTGCAGAAACAGACTCGATGTTCTCAACACTCTTAAACACTCTTGATGATTTTGCTAAAAGTAACCTGGACTGATCAGCATAACACCATGGATCACCTGCAAAAAGCTCATATCTCTCCCAAAACAGTTCAGTTATGTGTCAAAACCAAATGTCTGCCTCATACAAATAGTCAGTGCCTCCGAAAAGCATCGTCCCTTTGGCTTTGTGTCAGCACTGCAAGTTAAAATGTTTAGATGTTTTGTCACTATGACAGAGGACCGTTGAAATATCCCTCATGTCCACCTCTCAGTCTGAGCCCAGTCCTTCATTGACAAAGGTTACTGTTCTCATTTTTCTGTCGAGCTAACAGAATACAATTATATATCAAACTGGATTAAAAATAAGAAAAAGACTCTACAGTAAGAGTAGCCTCCAAGGTCTGACATCATACATTGTGCTCATACTGCCAAGGAAATTGTAACCTTTTCCAGCAACACACATAAAGTCACTTCTCTGCATCAGAGTAAATAGAAAATGAATAAAGCCCAAAATACCATAAAATAATCACATAAACACAAAAACAAAGTAAATCATATGTAGCCTACAGCGCTGTCAATAAAGCTGGAGTTCAACAACTAACACTTCTTCACTGGTCGCTGTCCTCACCCTCCTTCTCCTGGACACCGTCCCTGCTCTCCTGACCAATCACACGCTGCTGTCTGTCTGACCACAGATTCTTGTTCACATCACAGTCTGTTTTCACAATCATGGACAGAACCTGTCATCCGTCCTCCTTTGAGTTATAGTTTCACCTGACTTCGATTTGACAGTTTATCAATGTTCCAAGAGATTCATACATGGTATTCATTGTTTATGTTGCAGACTCATTTTGACAGTTGAACAGACTATTGTGCTTGAGGTGACTCATACAATGAAATGATGCTGATATTTTTTGGAGAGACTGACTGTTAGACTGAGAATCAACCATCAGTTTAGATCAATGAGATGTATTCACTGGGAAATTGTTCTATATCTAAGCTAACTGTGCTAACTGTAGGCTTCCTGTACTTTGTCCTTTGCAAAACTGAACAAAAGCATTTGCAAATTGATGAAATCAATGAGAAATTCAATTATTATGTGAACAATTGCCAAGTAGTTTGGAGGTTTGTCCATGTTGTATCGAGAATGTAATTTCTGTTTCAAGAAATGGGCCAAACCAATGGAGAAAAACTGTAATACCACAATGGTGTTAAATAGACACTAAGTTGGTGTGCATTGTTCTTCCACAGGTACCACTATAATAATCACCCCAAAACATACAGAAGAAATACTGAGAAGATTTATTTTTTCTTCAACATTTCACATAAAAAATGTGAAGGGTGTAGCGTAAATCATTGTCAAATAATGACTAATTAATTTGTCAACAGCAGAATGCCAGCATTCTACAGGAGCGAAAGTAAAACTTTGAAAAAGACATCGAAACTTACAATATGTGAGTTTAAATTTAAGTCTGGGCACCACCCAATTTTGGAGAAAACAGGGAAACTTTAGAAATGTTTACTGTCAGACTTAGGTGATTTAATAAGTTGTAGAATTACCTTAATTATCAAGTCTCGATATCAACAAGCCGTTACATCAGATGTGATTTCTTTTGACCGGTTTCCAGAGCCTGTTGATTTCAACCACACCAAGACAGAAAACAAGTTCTTTATATGAAAAGTTTATTTACTGACTAAAAGAAGAAATATGTGCATGAATGAACAGATGAAAGATATGAAAGAGTAAATGCAAAGAGGAATGAAAAGTGATACTGACCATAATAAACCAGAATGAATGGAAGAAAGAACATTAATTAACCCACCTAACCTATTAATCTAACCCACCCTGAGAAGTCTCTGGGGCATTGACCACGATATACCAGTGAATGTAAGATTACTGAATCTTACTCAAGTCCAGAAGAAGGAGGAGAGTGAGGAGCGGTGGCGGTGACAGAGATGACAGAGATGACAGAGCCCCACAGCAAATGTTCTTGGAGGGTCGGGATGATGGGGAGGCTGGCTGCGGTTCAGCTCCATCAGAGATCAGGAATGAAAAGAGAAAGAGCTCAAAGAGTTGAAGAAAAATCCTCCAGAAATGAGTCTGAGAGTTTACACTTCAACATCAACATTTATTGTTTGACAGAGCAGAGAACAAAGATCTTCATCCCTCCATTGAAACACTCTTCTTCCTCACATTCAAACATTTACAGTCAAGTTTACATCTCTCTCATGATAACATCAATAAAAGCAATAAAAGACAGAACAGTCAGAGCTGAGCTGAAGCCTTCATCACAATAATCCTTAGATAAGACAAATACAAGCAAGACTTCCTATCAATGATGAGCATCTAAACAGAGCAAACAGAGATGAAGCTCAGAGCAGAGGAATCTTCATATGAACAGCTGTGTTTCTCTCAGAGCCAGCTTCAGCTCTGATTGTTGTTATCCAGCAGCAGTGTTTGTCTTTGTTCTTTTCTGAGCAATAAGAGAAATGAAAATCACTTTGAGACAGAGCTTCTTAGACTGACTTAGGAACCCACTGTGGACACAGAGCTGGAGTCTCCAGGCTCTGTGCTGAGCTTTAGACATCTCAGGGTCTCTGTCTCTATCCTAATGCAAAGTACTTTAAGGTCAGGACGAGGATCACTAAAAAGTTAAGAACAAACAACAACATCACAGCTGCTATCAGTCCCTGTTGCTGGGAGAGAGCCATCCTTCCTGAACTCCCTGAGTCTGGTTTCTCAGCTTCAGTGCTACAGGGGGTCTGGTTCCTGGCTGGTTCAGTAGTAGAGGGGGTCTGGTTCCTGGCTGGTTCAGTAGTAGAGGGGGTCTGGTTCCTGGCTGGTCCAGTCTTAGACTGAGTCTGGTTCCTGGCTGCTGTAGAGAGACCAACAGATCAGAGTCAGTCATGGAAAGAAAAAGTCAGTGACTGCAGATAAACTCTAAAACGTCCTCAACAGGAAATCAGAGCAGCCCTTTTCTCTCAGGTTCTTCTTCTTCCTCTCTGAGGACGTCTTTGTCTCTCTGGATTCATCCTATCAAATGTTAGCCGCTGATCTCTGAACCTGAGCTGATTTGATTTTTCTTTGTCTCCACAAACGTTCACTGACTTTACTCACCAGTCACTGTGAGGAGACATCCGCCCACACTGGAACCAGAATCTGTTATCACTCCACACCAGTACTGTCCTGAGTCTTCAGTCCTGAGTGAGGACACATGAAGTCTGATCCGTCCCTCTCTGAGGAGGTCTTTGTCACACTGGAATCGTCCTGAAAGCTCCCCATCCCTCAGTGGGATCTCAACTCCATCCTGGAGATCAAACAGGGCTGAGACTTTCATTTTTTTCATCATGGCACAGAAAACATAGAGACCTTTCAGAGAGGGGTGAGGTTTTGGTGTGAAGGTCCAGTCCAGGGTGAGGCTCTGCTTCTCCTCAGCCTGATAGGAGCTGAGACCCATGTTGAGCTCTAATCCTGTAGAGGAGACAGAGAGGAAAAGAGAGGGGCAGAAAAACACAGCAACATGTGAGTCTTTACACACATTTTCTCATCAAGTGTTGAAGTCTTTCACTCAGTCTCAAAGTGGATTTCCTCTTTTCTCTTTGAGGACAATAAAGTGAAGGTGGAAACTAACCACAGACACAGCAGCTCAGAGCCGTGAGCAGCAGGAACCTGGAGACCATCTTCTCCCTGAAAACACACACATGAGGTCAAAGGTCAGTCCCACAGTCTGTGTGGAATCATGGAAACACTCAGGGATGGAGAATCCTGCTTTGACACTCATCTGAGCTGCACATTGATGCTGAAACAGTGTGAGCTCCAGGCTGAACACAACCAACACACTTGAAGAGCTGTGTGAAGCTGCAGTGAGGACTTTCTGTCACTAGAGGGCGCCCTTCATCCTCATTTCAAAGTGACTGCATGAAACAGGTTGACATTGAGCTGTGTGAAGCCAAAGGTTCCCCTGGGACAGAGACAAATAAGGCTTGGTCTGAAAAATCAGCTTTAAACTTGTTCAAACATCATCTTCCATCTTTGTTTCAATGTGTAGTTTACATTTCTGTTGGTGTCACAGTATTTGATATGACATTTCTACCATTTGAACCAGTTCAAGAATCAGTCCCATTAAACTGTCAAATGGTGTAACCACAAAAGCATGACAAGTGTTAAAGACTTCACCTTCATTGTCATTTTTTACAGCACAGTAAACTGATCAATCCTGAACTTTTTTGCTGAGTATCAGATTTTTGAGGAGCGTTGGTTCCAGCAGGTGACCCTGATCAGGTCCACGTCTTTCATCCCTCTAGTGGGCTGCTGTGATGAGTCGGGAGCGCGGTTCTGACCACAGTCACACATGAAAATGGTGGCTTTCTTGTTCACATTATTCACTGGGAAAAATGCACAAAAGTTTGTGACAATGACACAAAACATACAAACTGAAGTGTGGTTTTGCTTTTTAACCATTAAAAAAAAAAACAGTTTTAAAGTACATTTTATTAAATATAGCAGAAATAGTGTGGCTAGTGCCATGAATTTGGATAATATATAATTTTTTTTATATAATAAAAAAGATTACAATACAAAGTTATGGGTTAAGATTATTACGTATAATTTTCAAAAGGGGAAAAAATAATTGTTTATTAAAAATAATTTACAAAAAATAGCTGTCTCTTGGTTTCATGTCACTGGTGTCACTATTTGTAAAAACCTTTATTTTGAAAAAACTGCTGTGTCCCTGTAAACATTTTTGGGGGTAAGAGCTCATGGGAGGCATGTCCATTATGAGAAGCACACGGTAAGTCAGCATCTTCTCCTCATATCTTGACAATTTCAAGAATTATCTACAAATTTCATGTGAGTATTTCAAATGAATAACTGGTGTTACGGAGTTTGTAGTAAGGGAAAAAGAAATTTAATTAAAATAATTGATCACACTGCATGATGAGTTGATATATTTCCAAGTTAAGACGTGTGGTTTTGCCATCTTGAATAGGCCATTTTATCTGCACTTTTGTCGTTTTGGTTAGTAACACCACTGACAATCACTAGCACCAGTAATACCTTAAATAAAAAAATAGGTCAGTTTGTACATAAACCAGACTAATTGGTTTAATTGCTGTTTCAGTGTTGGCAAAGTTAAGTGCTGCTGAAAAGCAAGGACTCTACAGACAGCGCAGGGATGCTGACCAAGAATGCAGGGCAGCCTACCTAAAAAGAATGAATGATATTAAAAAACACTTACTTGAATGAAATAGAAACTCAAAGAAAGAGGAGTGAGAAAACAAAGCAAAAGAAACTGAAGAACAGGCAGGAAAAGCACAGAGAGAAGGTGCAGGCACACACACACACACACACACACACACACACACACACACACACACACACACACACACACACACACACACACACACACACACACACACAAACACACAGAAATACTCACACAACATAAACTGTTCTGTTTCATACGATTAGTTGTATGGATGCATCAGCATTAGATGAAACCCCTATTCTACATTCATGAATGAATAATTTTCATGTGTCCGCGTTGTGTTTTCAAATCTATCAGTTTCATACTTCATCTTTTGGTTTAAACCTTTAATCAGTTTCTAAAATGTGAATGTTTTGAGGTGAAATACAAATAGAATGAATAATAATTGTTTGAAATATCTTCTGTTGTGCCATTTCCTTCACGTTGTGTCCCTGGTGTTACAGTGCATCACTGGTGTTACTGTATGGCATATTGGTGTTCTGGCATCAGGGGTGCCCAACATTCAATCGTACACAGTTTCAGGATAGGATATTTCAAATTTAAAGACGCAGTGCCAATTAATTAAAAAGTTCTATAAAAAAAGTGGACAACAGAAATGAAAAAATGTCATACTAAAACACTTTGCACATTTTAAAGCTTAAATATTACATTAAAAAAAAGTCTTAGAATTGCATTAACCTTTTCTCTCTTTGATTAAATATGTTAATTAAATTACATCCCAGGAAGCCTGAATTGCCATCTAAAACACTAGTAACACCAGTGGCAAAAAAGCAAGACAAGGAATTTTTGTAGAAGTGTAAAAGAAAATTGTCAAAATACATTAAGCACTTATTTTTGTTTCTTTATAATGCTCAGTGGTCAACTATTATGAAACTTTTTTAAATTAAAAAAGATGCAAAAAAAAAAAAATGAAATTGCTGCTCAGAAAGCTACCATTTTCATAGAATGACTGGTTCAGATGATGACCTACTGGCTGATGGAGCTCAGTGTGTTGTTGAAATGCATCCCTCTACCTGAGTGGTGGTTGATGTCCTGATCTAATGAAGAGCCCACAGTGGAATAACTCAGGCTGCATCTGTCCTCATCTTTCTCCCTCAGACATGAAGAAATCAAAGATTTGAAACAGCTGCTCATCAAGCTGTCAAAGCTGAGCCTGTTCTTCCTCACACTGGCTGTGATTGATCAGAAAACAGCTCAATCAGGGAAATCTGCTCCATTGAAGGAGGTGAAGGATCAGAACAGAGTTTTCTTTGAACACACTGAACTTCAGCTCCACATGAAGCTGAGCACCATCAATGCTTTGAGTCAGGAATCAGAGCTGCGTGCAGGTTCAGACTTCAGCAAAGACTTTGGAGCTAACTCTGAACTCTCTGACACATCCATTCAGTCTCACAGAACACACACACAGCACAGAGCAGACCAGAAGAATCCACAGACAATAATGAGACAGACTTTACAACCTGTTGATGCAACACTACAAGAAGGAGACATTCAGACGGCATGAAGACATTATTCCATACACACCTGTTAGAGTTCAGTCACAGCTGGGGCAGAAAGCAGGTCTGAAGAGGAGGAGAGCTCTCTGACAGACGTCCTCTGTCCTCTTTCTGTATGATGCTGATGAAAAACCAACTCTGATGATAAAGAGGTTGGTCAGTGGGAGGAGCACTCTGTCCACCATTGGTCCCAGTAATTGTGAGGGGCGGTCTCTCCTTCCACCTCCCTGAGGACGCCTCCAATCAGACCGTGACCCACCACCGTCCCTGAGCTCGACACCATCACTGCTGCCACTCGTGCTGCTGCTACCACAGCAACTGCTGAAGCTGTGGCCTCCGTATGTGGGACCGGCCCTTCCACTGGTGACACTGTGGCCCTCTCCTCTCCTCTCCTCTCCTCTCCTCTCCTCTCCTCTCCTCTCCTCTCCTCTCCTCTCCTCTCCTCTCCTCTCCTCTCCTCTCACTGGAACTCCTCTCCTCTCTCCTAATTTCTGGGCCTGCTCCTCCTCCCTCCAGGCCTGCTCCTCCTCCATCTCTCACAGGGACTCCTCTTTGTTTTGGGTCTGCTCCTCTTCCCCCTGGGCCTGCTCTTCCTTTTCTTGGGCTTGCTCCTGCTCCTGCTCCTCCTCTCACTGGAGCTCCTTTTCCTCTTCCTCTGCCTGATCTGTTGTGCCTCCTTGAACATTCAGCAGACTTTCCTCAACTGGCTGTTTGAGCTGTAATCACATCATATGGACCAAGTGTCTTTAATCTGGAGAGGTTATGTTTAATGAATGGAGCCAGGTGTGTTCATGGTTTTTTAATTTTGCTGACTATGACATGAATGTTGCTTCACATTAGTTTATGTCGAGAATTTCATTGTTTTGCAACTTGTGTTTTAGCGAGAGGTGTTGGTGTTCAGATTCATGAGGAAAGGAGGATTGTGTTCTGTGAATTGTGTCTTCATGTGAAATGTGTTCCTGCTTTTGGCCAATGGGAGCTAGTTTTATCAAATGTGTTTAGAGGACGGCTCCTTTGGCTTTTGTGTTTTATCTATTGGGATAAGAAACAGGGATAAGAAAGAAAGGTGCCGGGTGTGAATTAAGCAGTGTGGGAGACCCCATGACCAGCTGAATCCCTCTAAAATCAATATAACACCTACGTCTGTGGTTCTGAGGTAAGGTGCTATCCAACATCAGCTAACCGTATTGCTGTGTTTTAGGTCAAATAACAACAGCAAAGAAGGATTTCTCAATGGCAGGTTTCTTCTCTTAAAACTTGAGCTATTGTGTATTATTTAAGCTGAATAAATGCTGGTGACAGATAGAGATAATTTCTGACGTACTGGTATCTTTAAGCATTTGGTGGACGGATGACCTACAACCGAGTTCCCAAATCCTGTGGCTGCTCTTTCTTCTTTCTCGAGGAGAGAACATCAAGGAGGAAGCAGAAAACCTCCACCTAAAAGGTTTGTGTTAATTAGTGCAGTTCAATTGTATGAGACTAATAATATTCCCTGCGTAAAATACTTAAATGTGAGAGCATTTTATTGTAGGTGTATAATATCTGTTGGTGTCTTGCATTTGAAAAAAGTAATGTTTTGATTCATACAACACATTAATATCTACACACATTTTGGGATTGTCAAAAGCGATTTAATGCATTTAATTTTAGTCTTGTCTTTAAAATAGCAATTAGTAAAATATCACAGAAAAATCACTGTTATATATATATATATATATATATATATATATATATATATATATATATATATATATATATATATATATATATATATATATATATATGAAAGCATAAAAAGCCAAAAAAAAAAAAAAAACAAGCCTCCCTTGTTGCTGTTACCTTGTTACAGTAAGGGGGCTTGTGTACTCCGATGAACTCTGTGAGCTATGCCGTTAGGGGGCAGTTCTGGCAGGATTAACCAATTCGGACAGGTCAAGGGTAAGGAGTTAGACAAAACACAGTCAAATAAACACTCTTGGCTTACAGTTTTGAAGTTTTGAGTGGCTGTAAATGGTTCCTCGTAAAGGGACCTCACGAGCACTCTTAACACCAGTTTTCTAGTACGGTGGTGGTTATCCTGAAAAATGACTACTATTTTTAATATTCAAGTGTCAAATGTCCTTGTTCAAGTGAGTGGCTCAGAAGGAGTATTTGTGCCATCTTTTAAGCTTGCATTACCATTTGAACCATTGAAAAAATGTGCATACAATAAAAATGGCAGCCATCTTTAAAGGGCCGCCTTCTTGAAATTTTGTTGTGTCTAACGTTTTATTTCAAAAGAGTGACCCTGAGAGATTATCTGTACCAAATTTCATGCTTTCATCACCTTCTGAACTTTTGAAACAAGAATCGTCTGATAGAAATGGCGCCCATCTTTAAAAATGGCCACCATCTTGAATTGTGGCGTGTCTAACGTTTTATTTCAAAAGAGTGACCCTAAGAGAGTATTTGTGCCAAATTTCATGCTGTCATCACCATTTGAACGATTCTCTTAAACTTGTACAGTTATCTGCTCCACTACAAAGGGTGTGTTTGCTTTGTTATTATTTTTTGTAATAACTGTTGGCATCTGCTGAGGAAGTACTCACAGAAAAACAGGTCTAAGTTGTTTTTCATACCACCCCATTTTGCTGCATCTAAATGAATGCGCTGTAGGTGATAGTCTTTTGAGCACATCACAAAGAACTCACACCACAGCATGCCTCTGAGTCCCAACTGTCCTGTTATTTGGTAGTGATATGTGTGGCTCTCCTTTAGCTTGTAGCTACCACCTGCATGCCTCACGAGATAAGGACAATCTTTGTAGGTCTCCTTTGATGGACACTTGATTTCCAGAAGGCCGTGACTTCTACTGTCCCCTGTCTCAATGACCTTCCTGTCAGATGAAGTGCCAAGGTGAGGAGCATGAGGATTTACCACCAATCCATATGGGAGCACTGCATTTCCTGTGACCTCACGGTAATGCTTTGCTGCAGTGGGCTCAAGGTGTACCCCTCTTTTCATAGCACTTGTCTGCCCAGTGGCTGTGGTCCTAAAGGTGGCTGCAAGGCTTTCATAGTTTGATTTTCTTGAGCAAGTTCTTTTAAAACAGGTGGACGTAAGCTGGGCAGACCGTGCAAGGTGCCAGACATTGTTTGTCTCCTGTTGTCTTGTCTCAAGCTCCAGGGCTATGGATTGTGGCAAAGTGATGGAGATTTTACTGTACATCTCTGTTTTGTGTTTATTCATTACTGTAGTGAAATTTGATGGGGGTAAAAGGAAATCTGGGAATTCACAAGCTTGCTTTGCTTGTGATGACTCTGTGGTGTTTTCAACTAGAGGGAGCTGTGAAAGAGAAAATTATGTCATTAACTGACTGTTTTTTCATATTTGCATTTTCAGAGGCAGACAACAATACAGGCCACCAAGAAGAGGAGCTGAAAACTCTGAGGAAGGGACTGGAACAACAAAAGAAGGGAATGATAAATTTGAAGACAGAACTTGAAGAAAAAAACGTCCAGCTTCAGTTTCTTGAAGGGGAACTTAAAAATGAACTGATATCATGTCATGTGCCTGGTTATTTCCATTACTGCACTGGTTTCACATATGAACAGTTTAACAGCTTGTGTGAATTTTTAAAGTGCCAAATGACCCCACTGCACCACAAACACAGATTCCCCTGACCTATAAAGTGGGAGACGTCGAGGCCCAAAACATGCCCTTGCGCACACAGTTTTTACTCATCCTGATGAAGTTGAGACAAAAATTTGACCAAAAGGACTCAGCATATAGGTTTCAAATCCGACTACAGAGTGCCAGCACTGTAATAAACTCCTGGGTAGACTACATGTATGACTGACTTGGCCACCTGCCCATTTGGCCACACAGAGATATCATTTCACAGAACATGACTGACAACTTTAAACAGGACTTCCCAACTACATTTGTTATCTTAGACTGCACTGAACTGAAGACAGAGAGGCCCAGCTCCTTAATGCTTTAGAATCAAACCTACTCCACATATAAATCTACCAACACTCTAAAGTCATTTGTTGCCTGTGACCCAAGAGGGGAAATAATGTATGCGTCTGCCCTCTTCACAGGGCAGCATGGGGTGCACATGGTGTAATGGTCACCTGCTGATTTAATTTCCCTTAAGTGTAATGTTCCTGTGTACAATAGAAGTTGCGATTTGTGAATAATACCAAGTATCATTAAAGTAAGGTTAGGCTTGGTTCACTTTGGTATTGATGTAAGTCCCTGTACTTAAGGTATGTGAGGGGTGCAATAAAAATAATATTGGAAAACAAAGGTGATGAAAGGGAGGATGTGGCGTGGGGGAAGAGGGAGAAAGGAGGTGCCGAGGAAACAGAGACCGTGGACTAACGTGGTGCTAAAGGGAACAAACAGTAAATGAACAGTCATGAAAAGTCATTGAAATTAATCCCGAAGAAAAGACGTTGAACTGTGGTGATTGCTGTGGAGGCCGTTTCCTCTCCTCTGACCTTTCCGTGGATGTACACGCAGCGGAGGGGACAAAGGAGCCGCGTGGCTGTGGATATTCTTTCCCGGACCTGGGTGAGATCGTTGTTGTTGTTGCTGTTTTTATTATTTTATTTATTTATTTTTTGTTCCCACATAAAGTATTTTCCTGGTATACCAGTGTTTTAGTTTTTATCGATCATTTTTTGTGGACTATTTTTCCTTTATTCTTGTGGATTTTTGAGAGCCCAAACCTTCGGGCAGGAAGTGCGAAGGAGGACTTCTCCTTAGTTAAGAATAAAAAGGACTCTTTAACCTGGACAGTTTTCGGGGAATTTTTAATTTTCGTTAGAGGGTTGTTTGGGCATAATTTCAGTTTCATGAAGTCTAAGTTTTGAACGGTGTTTTGAGTTTTTTTTTTTTTTTTGTTTATTATTATTTTATTATTGAGAGTCTGCTGTCACGGGCATTAACGAACGCGTCCTGGCGAGAAAGTGTTATATATATATATATATATATATATATATATATATATATATATATATATATATATATATATATATATTTACTTATTTAAAAAACCGGGAGAGGTTACATGGTTATTTTCAAAGTTTGACAAAACAAATCTGAGAGTATATAAATACTATCATGCCCCAATAACGAGTCCCCCTTTTTTTGATGTAATGCGGTGGCCATAGGCTGAGCGTTACAACTGTACACACAGACCTGAAAACCTCACACACAAAATGCTGAACCTGACACTCCCTTGTCAAGATGACTCTTTGCCATCAAATCTCTTAACTGGTCACAAAATGGAACTCATGTTCTCATTTGGTAGGGTTAGGGTTAGTACTGAAAACCAAATTATAGAAATGCAACACACAATGTGAATATGTAAATGGTGATGACTCATGAGACTTACCTTTTTTTTTTTTTTTTTTTAGAAAATGTCTGTGTAGGCCCACTTCTTCAAACATTAAATATCACACAAGTCTGCAGCAAATCATTGTTTTATTGACAGTGTTTCAGTGCACAGGCATTTCTAAAGAAGATGTTGGTAAAAACTACAGTCAGCACACTGTATTCTATTGATATGCAGTATTACTGTACAGTAGAGAACACAAGGCAAACAGATTTCCTGTGGTACCTGTTCTCTACTCTGAAGGTCCTGATGAGTCCAGCCACGATGAAACAGCTGAGGTTTGGCTGGACTCTCAGGCCCGTCTCTCTAATGCTCAGACCATGATTCAGAACATGCTCAACAATCGTGGCTCGGTTCTGATTACAAATTATTGCCCTCCTCCTCCTCCTCCCTGTCCTCCTACTCCTCGACCTCTCACTCCTCCATCTCCTCCTCTTTTTCTTCCTCTTCCTCCTCTCACTCTTACCCCTCTCCTTCTCTGCTTGTCGTTGTCCATTGCTCAGTGCTCACCAAACAAAACAGAGGCTCGCGGCCCTTTTATGCTGCAGTTCTCCTGATTGGAAATTGCTCTCCTGATCTGGGTGTATTGAGGTTTGAATAACTGTGTGTTGATGCTTTGAGATTTCAAATAATGTGTGTGTGTGTGCAAGAACTGACCATTGCATGTGCAGCTTTGACAACAAGGTGATGTAGGAGATCGAATTGACATCATAGTGTAAAGAAAAAAAGTCAGAGTCTGATGCAGATGTGTCAAAATGGGCTTAGTGATTGGTACATGTAGCATAGGCGCAAATCTCGGGGGGCGCAGGGGTCATGTCCCCCCCTCTTCCATCAAGTTGTCCCCCCTAAAAAATCCAGTTGTAATTAATTTTCTAATAGTAACGTTTTTTTGAATGGTGTAATACAAGTCATGCTACTTGAAACACAAAGATTGACGAGTTTAACTATTGAAAGATCACACACACCCCTCCCCGCGCGATCCTCGCAGTGGTTTGATCCAATCTATTTCTGTCGGCAGGGATGCTGCAGCCGCGCACACACACGCACACACACACACACACACGCACACAGACAGAGCGGAGGGTCGCGGTCAAGTTAGTAGCTTTCACTGAAAGACTTATCAATCACAACTTCACTTGTTAAACAGACACACAGAGAAAATGAAAAGCAAATGCCAACTGCTTTTTCCGAAGTCTGACAGTATGCTTTTTTAAAAAAAGGCGCTGATTGAGCTTTCCATCCGATGTGGTGCGCACACACAGACACAGACTACAGAGCGCCAAAGATCGAGATTAAGTGCATTAAAACACTGAACAATTTACAAGTTAATTATCACACCGTTTGCTGCTGGCTGGAAAACAGCCTCTCCTCTATGATGCAAAGAAGGCTGTGACAGATAAGACAGACAGGTGACATGCTGACATCCTCGTCCTCTCATTTATGACACAAATATTGAAACTATTTAAGATGCCTCTAGTGAGATAGAGGCATCTCTAGAGAGATTTATGAGTTCATAGATGAAGCCATTATTTATTAAAGTCTTATGTTCTATTCTAGATTTATTGATTTAAAAATAAAGTAGTTATGACTTTGACTTAGATCTTGAATAGATCCAGTTTCTAATTCCGTTCTGACTGTTAATTTACACCCCTTATTGTCCTCAGTCAGTAACCTGATCAGTCCAGGTTACTTTTAGCAAAATCATCAAGAGTGTTGAGAACATCGAGTCTGTTTCTGCACATGTATGTGGTGAAATGTGTTTCCATAGTGACCAACATGTGGATTTGTATCCTGTGGTTTTATAATGGGTCACATTTATTCTCAGGAGCTGTAGACCTGCATCTCTGAAGCCATTTTTATGTTTAGCAGCAGGAATGCAGAAAGGAGAAACAGAGGTTGGCAGGGCTGAGAAGTGAGGTCTTAAAATAAATTTAGTGAGGTGCTTTGGCACTCCATCATTTCAAGGTTAATGCAAAAGTTTTGTTTTCTGCTTCAAATTGGAGATAAGGGTCTATAAAACATTTTTTGCGTGAGGGTTAAGAAACCAGATAGAAAGAAAAAATGTTTTCAGCTGATTTTTTTTAAAGGTCTTGATTTTGTATAATTTTCTTTTTTATGTTATTTCTATTCCTATTTTAAGTCAATACGGTGTAAGAAATCAACTTTTATTCAAATATTGAGTTTTTGAGTATCATGGTTTGGCAAAAGTCAAAGATGGCTGCCATTTCTCATAGCTTTTTCAAATTGAATATATTAGCAGCTACAGTACGGCTGCTACACTGAGGGGGAGAAATTGTTTAATTTAATTCCTTATTTTGGACTATTACCTGAGTATTGTGAGTAAGGGAAGGCTCTCATTAATTATTGTATTTCATTTACAAGATTTTGGTATGTGTATCAGGAAGTTTCTATAATCTTACAAAATCCTCATGTCCTTTCATTATTTGTTAATTATTAAACAATGATTTTATTTACACTGGTGTGAGTGGTGCAAATCCCAGAATCCAGTGATTGAGTGAGAGCTTTTGGCAGCGTGGGTGTGGCTGGGCTGAAGAGCAGGGAACACGTGGAGGCACACAGGATGAGTGGAAATACTCTGGCGTCTGTCCTCTGCTGCAGCAGGCCTGAAGTGAAGCCACAGAGTGTCAGTGATTGCAGGCAGGTGTGCAGGGGAATCCGGTGCAGGTGTGTAAAAGTGAGGGAGGGACTGGGAGTGCAGCCTGCACTGCAGGGGAGTTCAGGACAAGACCAGACTGTGGTGAGAGAGATCACCACACTTCTTCTGATTTACAAAGCGCTTAATGGCACCAGGCCATCCTATTTTAAAGAGCTCATTGTTCCGTATTATCCGTCTAGGTCCCTGCGTTCTCAGCACCAGGTCTGCTCATTGTACCTAGGGTCTCTAAAAGTAGACTGGGAGGTCGAGCCTTTAGTTATCAGGCTCCTCTTCTTTGGAATAATTTATCAATTGAGGTCTCTGCCTTTAAGAGTGGACTGAAAACTTTCCTTTTTGATAGAGCTTACAGTTAGAGCTGGATCAGGTCTGAACCAGCTTTTAGTCATGCTGCTGAAGGTTTAGACTGCTGGGGGGAGACTGACACACAGGGCTCCTGTTTCCCTCTCTATCTGTCTCTCTAGCTTCTAATCTTAATATCCTGCTATAGTAACTGAACTGTAACTACACCTCTCTGGAAAGCTCTGAGTTTGTTTATGAGGTGACACGTCACACGTCTGCACAGCATGAAGAAAACAACTAAATGACTCATAGTAAACTGAAAATAAAGAATCCAAATACACAACACACAAATCTTCAGAAACTAAAGCCGCGTTTCCACCAAGCAGACCGCTTCGGTTCGTCTCGGTATGATGCGCTTTTTGCAGCGTTTCTACTGACTTATGCCAGGACAGATCCCTAAAAACCGAGACGAGTGGGCCTACTTTTTTGGGACCCTTCCGTATGGGTGCCAGACTAAACCGATCCACTCTCAGACGGTGGAGCAACACACTGCAGACCACTGATTGGTCTAAAAGAATCGTCACTTACCCTGTGACAGCGGCTGCATTTCTCCTGCCGGCTCACAGATTTCTCTGAAACAAAGCTTGATTGCACTTTAAGTCTGGAGACAGGACAGATATGAACAACTATAGACCTGTTAACATCCTCCCTGCCACCTCCAAAGTGATAGAGAAATGGGTATTAGCCCAACTCACGGACCACTTAAATTTGGGCCATACTCCGTTACACCCTGCACAATTTGGTTTTTGGAAACACCGTTCTACAGAGACAGCCATTAATCTTTTCTTAGAAAAAACCAGGCACTTTCTGGATAGGACATCATATGTTGGAGCAGTATTTTTAGATTTGAAAAGGGCATTTGATACGGTGAATCATGCGGTCCTGATAGAAAAACTTCCTCTTTTTAACTTCTCAGAAAAAGCTATCATGTGGATAAAATCTTATCTAGCGGACAGAGAGCAGTGTGTGGCTGTTGAGGGGATTAAATCCCCACACCTCAAGTGTAAAATGGGGTCCCGCAAGGGTCGATACTTGGGCCAATACTATTCTCGCTCAATATCAATGATATGCCACTTGCATGCAAAAACACTCATATACAACTATACGCAGACGATGCAGTAATATTAACATCATCTAAATCAATCCAAGAGACCGCCCACATTCTTACAACAGAACTAACCCACATCTACGACTGGCTCAAGAAATCGTGTCTCAGTCTAAACACTAAGAAAACCGTCTGCATGTATTTTTCTAAAACACCAAAGGCCATAACTCACTCCGGTATTTTCATAGGAGGAGAGGAACTTGAACTTGTAAACAAGTTCAAGTATCTGGGAGTCACTCTAGACTCCACCCTCTCCTTCAAGAGTCACGTAAACAAGATTTCAAAAACAATGAAATTCAGTCTTGCAAATTTTAAATCCATTAGGTCATCAATAACAACAGAAGCAGCTAGAGTTTTTATGCATGCAATGGTTTTATCTCATATTGAATACGGGTCCACTAACTGGTCATTTACTACTAAAACTGTGCTCAGCCAGGTGGAGTCGCTATACAAAAGAGCAATAAAAATACTAGACAAAAAACAGTTACATACCATCATTGTCATATTCTTAAAAAATATGGTCTCCTTAGTTTTGATAACTTCACAACTTTTAAATATGCCTGCGCAATATTCAAGATCTTGAAAGGTTTAGCACCGCCCCCACTGTCTGCTTATGTTAGACAGAATGACAATGTCAGCCATACAATCAGGGCAACCAACAGAGGGGACTGTGTTATTCCACTCAGACGCACCTCTCAGGGGCAGACAGTGCTGTCAGTCGCAGGCAGTCGCATTTGGAACACGTTACCTGTTATGATAAGGGACTGTAATACATACGCCGCATTCAAAAAAAACCTAAAGAAGTGGCTGTTAAGTAAACAAAACTGCAATCATGATCTCTGATAATGAATAAATGTCACCATGTCACCTTTTGCATAATCATGTTACATTGTTAATATTGTGCAATACCACTTTGTCACTTTGTCTAAGTAATGGTATGTTGTAGGACAAGAGGCGATGATGCCATGTCATCACTTCCTGGACCACTATTTATTTATGTGACTAACTGATTATCCTCATCTGACCACCCATCACCTTCTTTAATTTATGTTTTTTAGTAAAAAAAAAATTTCTCTCTCTCTTCCATTTATTTATTTATCTTTTTTTTTGTTTTTCCTTTTTTCTTTTTTTTTTTTCCTCTCTCTTTCGTTACCTTCCCTCTACTCTCCTTTTTTGGCCTCATCCCCACAGTCTGATTATACCATAACTGGCATTAACCCTTAAGCACCATAACTAAATCAATACATATGACCTGGACTTGCATTGCTGCAGCCCCATTCTATCTCCATCCACCTCCCTTTTTTTTTTTTTTTTCAATTCCTTTCTCTTTCCTTTCTTGAATTTTTTTTTCACTGCTCATTTATCCACAAGACCTGGCACTTTAAAAATGATGTTAATGTATTGTAAAATGTTTTATTATGATAATGTTTTTCTGTTCTTTCTTTTCCTTGAAAAGAAACAAAACAAGAAGAACAGACTCCTTTGAATATTGTACTTGTATTTTAATTAACCTGTTTGTTTTATATTTTAGCTGGGGGGACTACCAATGGAAATTAGCTTGGCAGCTAGAGTTGGGTACATTTACATTTTATTTTTTTTAAAGTGTGTATGAATGTAGATTGTCCCTCCCTATCAAATAAACTAAATTACAATTACAATTTACAAATGTTGAGCCCTGATCTGTCAGCAGTCTTTAGTGTGCACCAAATTTGTAAAAGAAATCAACAATACAATTGGTGACCTCCTCTGCTTTTTTGGTCTTTAGTGGGTAGGCCTCTGTCCATTTGGTGAAATAATCAACCATGACACATATGTACTGATTACCACCCTCTGTCTTTGTTAGTTTACCCACTAAGTCCATTCCCAACAAGTTCAAATTGTTCAGTTACCTGGGCAGATACAGAATTAAAGACATGAGAAGTAGTGACAGATTAAAAATGGAACAGAATGTATGTTTATTTCTGAGCCTTCTTATCTCCATGGGCATGTACTCCTTTTTCTCTTTCAAAAGGGCCCTTCTGGATTGACACTGTGGACATTGTTGATAGTGTAGCGCGAATCGGTGTCAAAGAATGACTAATTAATTATTAACAGCAGAATGCCAGCATTCCACCGCAGCGAAAGTATAACTTTCAAAAGACATTTAAACTTACAATATGCGAGTACATTTTATTCTACATGATATACATTGTAGAATGCATGTACATCAGCGCCATCCTAAATGTTATGTGGCGAATGCGTGGTGAAAATACGATATTGCACACTGTTGTCCGCAGGGAGGCCAAGCCAAGTTGGCGTCCCTTGGTGAAAAAAAATCAAGAATGATTAACCAATCAAATGAGACTGTTGTCATGACACTACTCATCTGTGATTATCCAAGACTGTGTCAAGGGAAACCACCCCGTCTTTTGCCTCAAACCAATCAAATCACAGTGTTGTCATCATCAAGCCGCTGAATGAAAAGGAGGGAGATTAGCATATTTGTGTTGACATTTTATTAGCAAAAAATAGCAAGTGCAGTGATGGAGGGTGAAGATTTAGAGTATTTAGTAAAAAACAATTTTACTAAACTAGCTGTGAAATTGAAGCTTTTTGGACGTGCCAGGATTGATGAAGCCTTGGACTTGGCAAGGAGCATTAGTACAAAGAAGCACAATGAGCAGGCCTTGAAGCAAAACTGAAGGATTTTGACTTCAATTTCCTGCTCGGGGTCTTTCCGTCCATTTTCGGCCTCACAGAGCCACTCTTTCAGGTCCTTCAAAGTAAAACAGTGGACATCAAAAAATGTCAGGACTGGATCAACAGCACAATCAACGCTCTCAAAGTCATAAGAACAGACGAGACGTTCACTGGCATTTATGATGAAACGGTCCAGGCAGTCGGAGAACCTGGGCACCGACGTAAACGTCTTCGCCGCGGCTTGGAGGCTCTGGAGCAGGGACTCAGCCAGCACCAAGAAGGAGAGGAAGACACCGTTTCATCTTTCCGACGTCTTTATTTCCAGATTGTTGACAGTATAGTGTTGCACATGACACAGAGATTTGCAGACATGAAGCACCTGAGTTTTTTTCGAGTGATGGATCAGACATCGTTTTTATCTTTCTGCAAGCCAGCTGCATTCCCCAGCAGTGAGCTGGCTCAGCTGATCAAAACATATCCACTCTTTGATGAGCATAAGTTAAGAAAGGAGCTGCACATGCTTTACAACAACAGGTTGTTTCACAAGCCCCCAGCAGAGCTGCTACAGTTTCTGATTGAAGATGAACTTCAGGGCACACTCTCCGAGATCTACAAACTGCTGCAGCTCATGCTCACCATACTGACCACCAGCACATCAGCAGAGCGCTCATTCTCCTGTCTTAAAAGGATAAAAACATATCTATATTAATTTATTGTGTTGTCAATAAATGAATATATAAGATTAAAAATAGATCTATTTTAAATAGATAGATAAATAGAACAGATCTTGCGTGATGACTTTGAAAGGTTGGCAAGATGTAACTCTGTTCCTTTGACAAAAGATTTATTCTAGACCCAGGTGTAAAATGCAGACAAGCCACCCACAGAGAAATGCTGTTTTATCTATGTGCATCATGTTATAAACAGATGAAGAACACTCCTGATCAGACTCTGTATATATACAAATTTAAAATACAAATATAAAAAGACAAAAATAATAATGCACAATAGTGCACCACTCAGACTAACTGCTGTTGCTGGAAGCATGTTTTTGTATGGCTTCCTTTTTGGGTAGGTTTTGTTTTCTGAGTAATGTTTTTTGGTATCGGAGGGATAGAAACATGTGATTGAGGGTCTTTCATCTTGATGTTGTGGCCCAGGTGTCCCTGCACAACCTGCACCACCACATTTTGCCGAAATGTTTGTGTTGTTGGAACAAAGATCTTTTTGACAACCCAGTCCTTTGTTTTTTGTTTGTTTTGGGCAAACCACATTGAATCTTAATCGTCCTTAAAAAAAAAAAGAAAAGAAAAATGATAAGACATATATGAAACATTATTCTAAAAACAAACAAACAAACAAAAACCAGTACCTGTGCTGGTGGAGGCCTGTCCACGATGAACATTTTCATTGTGGTCCATAACAGCAAGCTGGGTGAGTGCTTTCATTGAGTATTTCAGCATCGAGGCATAGAACACTTCAAGCTCTCCTGAGGAAACATAATAATGACAAGTTCACTTAACCTTCATAGTAATTTCTCATAATTATTTTTTCTTGATCTATATCCCTGTATGTTTGAAGAGGGCAATCTGCTTGATGTCCTTCATGAGTCCTTTGTCCAGAGCAATAGCTGTCAGGACTTTGAAAGCTTCAGAGTCTCTCCTTTTCCATTTATTCTCCTCTGCTGCTTGGACGTAAGGTCAGGATGCAGGCATTGAATCTCCTGTCCATCTTCCTCCCAGCGGTGCACACCACAGATCTGATGATGCAGTGCTTTCCACTTTCTTATCAAATCCTGAGAATAATGAAAAAATATTTATTCTCAGTCATATACAGCAAAAGGACTATATCCAAAACTATCAATTTTGATTATCATTTCTATTTGTTGCCAAAATGTAAAGAATGTGTTGTTACTCACATCTGGGTCACCTCCACAGGTTGAACAGGCGTACCACAAATGATTGCAGATGGATTTTATCCATGGTTGCAGGCCTCAGTTGTCCTTTTTGTTTGACGCAGAGAGAAATTTCTTCAAAAGCCCTAATAACAACATAAAAAAGGCGATGAGTTACTAGCAAGCATAAAATACAGCAACTGGACTAAACGTGTGTGACTAGAAGATGTTTTGCCATTAGTAGCAGTTACAGTCTGTCTACTTACCCTTGACAACATGCCAGATGTCAAACTCATGGTGGATCTCTGGTTATTCTTCATGCATAATTTTTTTCGAATGGAAGGTGACCAATCAGTGGTTACCACCTCCACCTCAAGACCTGGCTCCAGCAGATAGTTCAGTCCTCTACTAAACCCCAATGGCTCCATGGCAACAAAGCTGGATACCTCTGTCACCTATACCACAAAAAAGAGGAAATGAATGTGTAAAATAAGTTTCACACATCCCACCACCAGCACATCAGCAGAGCGCTCATTCTCCTGTCTTAAAAGGATAAAAACATATCTGAGAAACACATGTGGACAGGACAGACTTGTCAATTTAGCCAGGATATCTATTGACTCTGTTGTTGTGGAGGACCTCAAAGCCAGCGGGAAATGCTACGACATGGTTATTGACCACTTTGCCACCATGAAAGACAGGAGGATGGCGTTCCTTTTCAAATAGGGTGAGTAACATGCACACTATACACTATGTTATGTGTTTTAGTGGTTACTGATCTGCCTATTAAGGTTGGCAAGTGAGGCTGTGTTAAAACTTTGAAACAAAGAAAAAAAAAACAGGTAGAAAGAACAATGTCTGAGGACTTCAATTTACAGGAAGAACACGAGGGCTTTGCCGAGCCTTTTCTTTACGAGCCAGAATACACAGATGACGAACTTAGAGAAACAGATGAGGCAGCCGCAGCTCGAGCAGGGCCTCAAACACTGTCAGACTACAGATTATGTGCGGATGAAACGAGGTGGTGTAAATGTGAAAAATGTCAAGCTATGCCGACCGAAAGAGGAGAGCATTTGGGACTTGTTGATTCTACCGCTGGAGGATCTCAATATCTCCACTGATGAGACCGAGAGCACTGCTCAAAGAGTTTGTGTCACCCAAAACACAGATTACCCACCATTACTGACCCGTGGAGTTCTGGAGATGTTTTTCCACGCACCTAAACTCAATTGGAAAAGAGGCCAAGACCTGCAGGACCAAACGGCACGCTTTGTGCGGAGTGAGTTTTGTAATATCTTTATTTACTATACTTATTTTGTACTAACAGGACACTGCGTGATACATGATCTATTTTACTGTACTGTACACTGTGTGTGTTACAGCTCTGTGTTTATTTACTTATCATCTCACCTAGGTTGTGTCCTGGAAGAGATGCTATTTATTTATATACTTATTTGTCCCCCCCCAACAGTCAATACAGGTTGGTGGTTTACCGGGTGGTGCTGGAGTGGGTCCTTGTGAAAGTTGTATATCTTTAATCATGCTTAGCCTTTTTCATTTCTCCAGCTTTGTGCCAAGGACAAGTACGAGATGACCTTTTTAATTCTGCAACTCGCTATCACTTGCACAAACTCCCACCCTGTTTTCAAACTGTTGAGTTTCGGTATGCAAAACCCATCTTTCCATATTTGTACTTTCTGTTCCCGGCAGTAAGGGGGGGGAGAGATATGATTCACACACACACACACATTCACACACACACACATACACTTGTAATCAAAATGTGTCTCTTTATAAGCGCTGTCTGTCTCTGTATTCTTCAGTGCAGCGTCATGCTCCAAAGTGCAGTGTTGTGCTTCACACTCTGTGTTTGTTGTATGGCCTGTACTCCTTGCAAGTAAAACCATTGGAAAACTTATTTTCTTGACTCGAGTTCTCTTTTTGAATGGATGTCGATTTGAACCTGACATTTACTCTGGTGCCGTGACCCGGATCCCAACAGATTCATTTCCTGACGTGGGGGGAAGACCAGCCGAAGCCCGTCGACGGCCAGCCTGCATAGGACAGTGCTGAAAGAAAGTCCTGGGAGGTGACATTCTTCGCCAGGCCGGCAAATAGGTGTTTTCTCCACACGCCAGGACTGGATTGACGGGATCCGAGGAGGACGAACCGAGTCAACAAAATAACCACTATATGATGTGAGTATGATACTCATGTGGATACGGTGATGCTTGTAGAAGATCACCAAGAACCTAGTCCTTGTAGAGTCTAGTGTTAAAAAAAGTGGATACGGTGATCCTTGTAGAGTTCACCAAGAACCTAGTCCTTGTAGAGTCTAGTGTTAAAAGAAGTGGATACGGTGATCCTTGTAGAGTTCACCAAGAACCTAGTCCTTGAAGAGTCTAGTGTTAAAATAGTCCTTGAAAGAGACTGTTTGAAATTGTGATACCTGCAGAAGAAACTTTTGAGAAAAGTTTGCTGTGTGAACGTGTGTATGAGAGTTGAGAAATGAATGCTATGTTTCTTGAATGAAGCAGCAGTACTGGTGGAAACCTAACGGTGTTAACACAAACCAGTAGTCTGTTGAAGTAGTTCATGAAACCTCTGGATTAAGGGAAACAACGTTGTCATAATGGGAAATTGTTATAGTTGTGGTAAGTCCTCCAAGGGCCCGGAGGCACAAGGAGATGAAAAATATATGCATTATGCTATTAGAAAAGAGATGTCCGGACGAAATAAATAAATAAATAAATAATAATGAATAAATAATAAATAAATAAATAAATAAAAATAACAATAATAAGTAAATAATGAATAGTAAACAAATAAGGAATAAGACAAATGGGAAGATGGAAAAAGAAATATGATGTTTCAGGAAGGTTGAAAATAGAAGAGAAAAAGAAAATTGTCAGAATGTTAGAAGTGAGTGTAGCCATGAAGACAGGGAAGTCGAGAACAAAAAAGGAGGTAGAGTTGGCTGCAGCCAGGGTGTGGCATGATGAGGCAGAGAAAAGACAAAGGGCAATACAGGAAAAGAAGCAGAGTAAAAGAGGACAAGGGGTTACGTTAGCAAAAAGATAGTGAAGAACAAACGGGGCGTAAAAGAAGGAGATGAGCCAAGGTACAGATATGTATTTAGGCCATGGCAACCCAGTAAAGTTAAGAAAGTTTGTGTTGCGTTGCCTGACGTTAGAAAGGATCTAGAAAGATGGATAGAAAGCGTCCTAGATCTGATGGACATACACAGGTTAAATGGGCGGGAAGCAGGAAAAGCATTCCAGACCCCCTGGGATAGCCTGGGGAATGATTAAATAGGAAATCATATTAAACAAAATAATAATAATAATAAAATTTTCGCAGACAGCCCCACCATTTTCACACAAGCTATAATTGCATGTTTGTCCACATTCCAACCTCCCTGTGGGAGTCAGATCCTCACTTACGTTGATGATTTATTAGTTGCATCTGAAACAGAAGACAAATGCAGGACTGACTCTCTCGCTCTGCTGTTACATCTCAGCAAAACAGGAAACAAAGTTAAAAAGCAGAAGCTACAATGGGTGAAAAAACAGGTAGATTATTTGGGTCATTCTGTGTCCGCAGAAGGGAGAAGAGTTCAGTTGTCCCGCAAACAGGCTATTGTTGACATTCCTAAGCCACAGACAAAGAAACAAATGATGGCTTTTCTGGGATAATGCAATTATTGCAGAGGTTTGATTCCCCACTATGCAGAGAAAACTGACTTTCTTTTGCAACTCATACATGGCCAGCCTATGGCTATGTCAGACAAAGTGATATGGACGCGAGAGGCTAGTGATCAGTTTGATAAGCTAAAACAAGAACTTGCATCCAGTACCGTGCTGTCACTACCAGTCTATTCCAAACCCTTTACCCAGACAGTGGACTGCAAAAATGGTTTTATGACGTCAGCATTACTTCAGCAGCACAGGATGAAAAACAAACCTCTAGGGTTCTTTTCAAAAAGATTGTACCCTGTTGCAGCCTCTTTACCACCATGTGTACAAGCAGTGTGTGTGCAGCAGCTATGGCAGTACAAATGACAGCAGATATTGTGTTATTTCATTCTCTAACTCTGCTAGTTCCACATGCAGTGGATGTCTTGCTTTTACAAACTAAGATGAACTTTCTGTCGCCTGCTAGACAACTGTCATACACTGCACTTCTCTTATCACAACCTCACATAACCATTAAACGCTGTACTGTTCTCAACCCTGCTACACTGTTACCTACAGAAGAGGACGGAGCTCCACACAGTTGTGTAGATGACACTGAGCAGCTCCAACTGCCAAGACCAGACCTCCTAGATACGCCCTTACCTAACTCTCTGTCTTGGTATGTTGATGGCTCGTGCTCTAAAAATGAACAAGGAAAAACACTGTCAGGCTATGCTGTAGTGGACCAAGATGGTCATGTCATCGAGGCTAAACAAATAAGCCCAAAGCACTCAGCCCAAGCAGCAGAACTTATCGCTCTGACCCGAGCATGCATCCTGGCCGAAGGAAAAGAGGTTAATCTTTTCACAGACAGCCAGTATGTCTTCTCCACAATAATTTTCTTTGCTAAACAGAGATGCTGATACAGCAGCTAAAGCAGCTGCACTAGGCACATATGGAACATCTGACATTTATGTTATCACTGAAACTAAACCAATTGACCATACAATTCTCCAAAACATGCAGAACAGTGCTCCTAAAACAGAAAAAGAAGCATGCACGGTTCAAGGTGACCTATACGTGATTAATGGCAAATCCATTTTACCAAAATTACTGTACAAAGCAGCAGCTATTTTGAGCCATGGGCCTTGCCATGTCTCAACAGGAGGGATGGTATCAGTAATAAACCAACATTTTTATACATTAGGATTTAATTCCTTTTCAAAAAATTTTTTTGCAAAGCATGCGAAATGTGTGTCAGACATAACCCACAAGGAAATATCAGACCCAAACGAGGGAAATTTCCCAGACCAGAATATCCTTTTCAAACGTTGCACATGGATTTCATTGAACTGAACAAAAGTGGTACTTATAAGTATTGTCTAGTACTTGTAGACACATTCTCAAAATGGGTTGAGATTGTCCCAGCAAAAACAGCAGATGCAGTGACAGTGGCAAAAGCCATATGTAAGACCATAGTACCCAACTATGGCATGCCAGAGACCATTTACAGCGATAATGGCTCTCATTATGTTGAAATGCTGACTCAGCATTTCAACATATTGTTATCCTGTGACTTTATTAAACTTCTTATTCTTCCGTACGTTTTTTGGCTCTTTTCACAGCCTTCAAATTTTGTCCGATTTTCACCGTTCAACTTTTAAACTATTCAGCTTGTTTAGGAATAGTGTGCTATATCTTTTCACTTTTCTAACTATTAAACTTTTTGATTTATTCAGCTTTTTCCAAAAAAATTTCTCTATGTTAAACAGATGGGAAATTTCAGCTCCTCTGACTAAATCTGCTTCAACTTCAACAAGCTCTAACTTCAGCTTACTCCCACTTACAGACTTCATTTTTGCTTTAAAATGTTCACTGATCTTTCCACTACTGATATCTGTAATAACTTTTTTAATATCTTCAACTGTTTTTGAGATTTCACTGTATAAGCGACACAAACTTTTCACTCTTTTCACCTCTCCTCCTGCTCTCAGAGGGCGGAATGTTTTCAATTTGACTGAGAGAAGCAGCTGCTGCTACTGAAAAAAACTGCCGATTAACCTGCCATAAAATTCTCAAACTTGACTCAAATCAAACAAAAAAGGCTGCTACTCCTTCAACTTCAACTGCTTCTACCTTTTGCAGACTTTGACTCGAGACTCTGTTCACACATTAAACTGGTCCTATTCTCCTCATCTCATTTACACATTAATCATAGATTTCTGCTTTCTTCTACATTTTTGAGATTTCACTGTTTGGTTTCCCTCTCTTTTTATTTAATTATTTTAACTTTTGTAGGCTGATTTAAATTTCCACTGTATCCACTTTCTTTATCCACTCATTGTCTTTTCCTCATTTCTCTTAACATTTTTTTTCCCTTTATTTTACATTTTCAGTTTTTTCCACTTTTATTCAAACTTTTCCAGCTTCAGCATTTCAACGCATTTGCTGCAAGGAAATGCAACTTCTCTAGTTTTGTAAATAACATTGTAAATAACATTGTAAATAACATTGTAAATAAGTTGACTGAAAACTTGCAAATAAATCTGAAACATCATTGTGCCTACCACCCACAAAGTGCAGGGTTGGTAGAGAGAACGAATGGAACAGTAAAAGGCAGACTAAAGAAGTGTATGGAAGAAACAGGACGACCCTGGCCAGAATGCTTTGACCTGGTTAAACTGTATATGAGGATTATGCCAGGAGAAAGTGGCCTTAGCCTTTTTGAGATCCTGTATGGAAGACCTTATAGATTACCTGTATTCTCTGAAGATTTAGACAAATCAGAGGAAGAAGAAACGCTAGCAGACTACATGAGAAAGATGCTTGAAAGCAAAGCAGTGTCCAAAGCAAATTTACTGCCATCTGATTCTGTCTCTTCACAGGAACCACTGAAGGTGTCTCCGGGCGACTGGGTGTTCATTAAAGTCATAAAAAGGAAAACTTGGTCCAGTCCACGGTGGGAAGGCCCGTTCCAGGTCCTGCTGACCACGCCCACGGCTGTAAAGATCGCCGAGAGACCCAGTTGGATACACCTCAGCCACTGTTAACTACAGAGAGTGCTGGAGCCTCCAGACAGGTAGTGGGGAAGTCAGCCTACAAAGGGGTTTCACCTTTTAGTGGTGATTCGTCTCAACGGCTGTGAAGCAACCAACAGATCCCTACCTGATTAGCGGAGGCCCTCTGGTGGCTCTGTAGTGGAACAGCAATGCCTCTGTTGACCGAGGACAGACCGCGGAGGCGCGGCTTCCGTTGGTGCGCAGAAGGCTGCTGTGCTGTGGCTGTGTGTCTGATTTTGATTTTAGGAGGAGCTACGTGGTGGTTGCTACAAGACTCCAAGGTCGAGAGAAAAGGTCGAGGTGACCCCATACCCCACACATACGCTGCTAACACCTGGTGGAAGTATGCCAACCACACCGCTCAGATGAGAAACCTTACAAATTGTTATGTGTGCACTCATTTGCCCCAATCAGCACACACACCTGGTATTTGGCCCTATTCCCTCAATTTTGGTAAAGCCTCATGCCTGATAGGACTGTCAGCGCATCCTGGGATTGGGAAACGCCCACACAATGCTGATTTCAGCAAACCACTGACTCACTCCGGACGTGGGCTCTTAACAGCTCACGACTGCTCAAGCCTTAAGGACCTAATGGCTTGGCTGCCGGGAAATGATTCCTTACCCCTGCCTGGTGTAGTGTTTACACCTTCATCATGACCTCCACTCATCAACACCTCTCTTCAAACGACAGAAGACACAGTCGCTCAGTTCCAGACATTTCAGAGATCCCAAAAGAAGAACGTATCTGGTCTCACCTGGAGAAGTTCGGTCTCCAATTAGTTCCCTGGGTAGGAGTGGGAGCAGCGTTGAATGAGATCGAGGTGAACAGGTTCGCCATCATGAGATTGATCAACGACACCATGGCCATCACACGTGGAATGTCAAAAGAACTTGCAGCCCTGTGAGAAATGGTGTTGCAAAATCGCCTGGCTTTGGACCTTGTCACAGCTGCCAATGGTGGCGTTTGTGCCATCATAGGTGACACCTGTTGCACTTACATTCCAGATGAGACTGGCGATGGAGGAATTATTCACCAAGCACTCCAGAACTTGACCGCCTTACAAACGTATGTCAAAGGACACACTCACGGAGCTACTAGCCCGTGGGACCCCTTTTCCTGGATTACGAGTGGTAACTGGTGGCAGGTTCTGCTCAAATGTTTAACACCTGTACTTGTTGTTTTGGTTTTGTTCTGTCTGTTCACATCATGTATTTTACCTTGTTTGCGTTCCATGATGATTAAAGCAGTTGATGCAGCTTTCGTGCAGCACCAGCTCCTTCTCCAGACTCATGCTTATCAACCATTACCCAAAGAAGAAAGAAATTGTGACCCCCTGTTTATTAATTGACAAAGCTTAATGATGTATGTGTTGAAAGTGTTGTGACAAGAAACACATAACTGATGAAATGAAATGAAATGCTGTCAAAATGAAAAACAGGAGGGAAATGTGAAAGTTGTATATCTTTAATCATGCTTAGCCTTTTTCATTTCTCCAGCTTTGTGCCAAGGACAAGTACGAGATGACCTTTTTAATTCTGCAACTCGCTATCACTTGCACAAACTCCCACCCTGTTTTCAAACTGTTGAGTTTCGGTATGCAAAACCCATCTTTCCATATTTGTACTTTCTGTTCCCGGCAGTAAGGGGGGGGAGAGATATGATTCACACACACACACACATTCACACACACACACATACACTTGTAATCAAAATGTGTCTCTTTATAAGCGCTGTCTGTCTCTGTATTCTTCAGTGCAGCGTCATGCTCCAAAGTGCAGTGTTGTGCTTCACACTCTGTGTTTGTTGTATGGCCTGTACTCCTTGCAAGTAAAACCATTGGAAAACTTATTTTCTTGACTCGAGTTCTCTTTTTGAATGGATGTCGATTTGAACCTGACAGTCCTGAAAGGCGAGAGACTGGGAAAGGACAGCAGAAGAGTTTTACCTGCCTGTGTTGTCACAAGCATCCGTTCCAAGTACCCTTCACCATATGGGGTGTATACTGGATTCAAGGAAGCAGAAGATGCTTTTGAACAGATGTAAAGACAATAAACAAATCTAAAGACACTCTTCCAGACTAATTATTTATATTATTTCATTACTTCATCAAATGTCATGATTTTTCCAAAATCTAAAAAAAAGCTATAATGCCTCACTTTAGATTATAACATGTCAGAATATATATAGGCGGTAGTTATAACTTTTGGACTATTGTCTTGTGTCGTCAATGAATGAATATATAAAATTAAAAATAGATCTATTTTAAATAGATAGATAAATAGAACAGATCTTGCGTGATGACTTTGAAAGGTTGGCAAGATGTAACTCTGTTCCTTTGACAAAAGATTTATTCTAGACCCAGGTGTAAAATGCAGACAAGCCACCCACAGAGAAATGCTGTTTTATCTATGTGCATCATGTTATAAACAGATGAAGAACACTCCTGATCAGACTCTGTATATATACAAATTTAAAATACAAATATAAAAAGACAAAAATAATAATGCACAATAGTGCACCACTCAGACTAACTGCTGTTGCTGGAAGCATGTTTTTGTATGGCTTCCTTTTTGGGTAGGTTTTGTTTTCTGAGTAATGTTTTTTGGTATCGGAGGGATAGAAACATGTGATTGAGGGTCTTTCATCTTGATGTTGTGGCCCAGGTGTCCCTGCACAACCTGCACCACCACATTTTGCCGAATTGTTTGTGTTGTTGGAACAAAGATCTTTTTGACAACCCAGTCCTTTGTTTTTTGTTTGTTTTGGGCAAACCACATTGAATCTTGATCGTCCTTAAAAAAAAAGAAAAGAAAAATGATAAGACATATATGAAACATTATTCTAAAAACAAATAAACAAACAAAAACCAGTACCTGTGCTGGTGGAGGCCTGTCCACGATGAACATTTTCATTGTGGTCCATAACAGCAAGCTGGGTGAGTGCTTTCATTGAGTATTTCAGCATCGAGGCATAGAACACTTCAAGCTCTCCTGAGGAAACATAATAATGACAAGTTCACTTAACCTTCATAGTAATTTCTCATAATTATTTTTCCTTTTCTATATCCCTGTATGTTTGAAGAGGGCAATCTGCTTGATGTCCTTCATGAGTCCTTTGTCCAGAGCAATAGCTGTCAGGACTTTGAAAGCTTCAGAGTCTCTCCTTTTCCATTTATTTCTCCTCTGCTGCTTGGACGTAAGGTCAGGATGCAGGCATTGAATCTCCTGTCCATCTTGATTGAAGCACCCAGGATAGGCACACACTGGAACCATGTTTTTAATTTGACTAATGACCAATCAAGTTTTTTTGTTTTTTTTTCAGAGTTGTCCTCCCACTGACCAACCTCTTTATCATCAGAGTTGGTTTTTCATCAGCATCATACAGAAAGAGGACAGAGGACGTCTGTCAGAGAGCTCTCCTCCTCTTCAGACCTGCTTTCTGCCCCAGCTGTGACTGAACTCTAACAGGTGTGTATGGAATAATGTCTTCATGCCGTCTGAATGTCTCCTTCATGTAGTGTTGCATCAACAGGTTGTAAAGTCTGTCTCATTATTGTCTGTGGATTCTTCTGGTCTGCTCTGTGCTGTGTGTGTGTTCTGTGAGACTGAATGGATGTGTCAGAGAGTTCAGAGTTAGCTCCAAAGTCTTTGCTGAAGTCTGAACCTGCACGCAGCTCTGATTCCTGACTCAAAGCATTGATGGTGCTCAGCTTCATGTGGAGCTGAAGTTCAGTGTGTTCAAAGAAAACTCTGTTCTGATCCTTCACCTCCTTCAATGGAGCAGATTTCCCTGATTGAGCTGTTTTCTGATCAATCACAGCCAGTGTGAGGAAGAACAGGCTCAGCTTTGACAGCTTGATGAGCAGCGGTTTCAAATCTTTGATTTCTTCATGTCTGAGGGAGAAAGATGAGGACAGATGCAGCCTGAGTTATTCCACTGTGGGCTCTTCATTAGATCAGGACATCAACCACCACTCAGGTAGAGGGATGCATTTCAACAACACACTGAGCTCCATCAGCCAGTAGGTCATCATCTGAACCAGTCATTCTATGAAAATGGTAGCTTTCTGAGCAGCAATTTCATTTTCTTTTTTTTTTGCATCTTTTTTTTTTTAATTAAAAAAAAATCTCATAATAGTTGACCACTTAGCATTATAAATAAACAAAAAATGAGATCATTTTCTTTGAGTTTCTATTTCATTCAAGTAAGTGTTTTTTAATATCATTCATTCTTTTTAGGTAGGCTGCCCTGCATTCTTGGTCAGCATCCCTGCGCTGTCTGTAGAGTCCTTGCTTTTCAGCAGCACTTAACTTTGCCAACACTGAAACAGCAATTAAACCAATTAGTCTGGTTTATGTACAAACTGACCTATTTTTTTATTTAAGGTATTACTGGTGCTAGTGATTGTCAGTGGTGTTACTAACCAAAACGACAAAAGTGCAGATAAAATGGCCTATTCAAGATGGCAAAACCACACGTCTTAACTTGGAAATATATCAACTCATCATGCAGTGTGATCAATTATTTTAATTAAATTTCTTTTTCCCTTACTACAAACTCCGTAACACCAGTTATTCATTTGAAATACTCACATGAAATTTGTAGATAATTCTTGAAATTGTCAAGATATGAGGAGAAGATGCTGACTTACCGTGTGCTTCTCATAATGGACATGCCTCCCATGAGCTCTTACCCCCAAAAATGTTTACAGGGACACAGCAGTTTTTTCAAAATAAAGGTTTTTACAAATAGTGACACTAGTGACATGAAACCAAGAGACAGCTATTTTTTGTAAATTATTTTTAATAAACAATTGATTTTTTCCCCTTTTGAAAATTATACTTAATAATCTTAACACATAACTTTGTAT
This sequence comes from Halichoeres trimaculatus, assembly GCF_033239565.1. Taxonomy (NCBI): domain Eukaryota; kingdom Metazoa; phylum Chordata; class Actinopteri; order Labriformes; family Labridae; genus Halichoeres; species Halichoeres trimaculatus. The sequence goes on along the minus strand of NW_027437226.1, from coordinate 84,757 downwards.
TGTAATCTTTTTTATTATATATATTTAAAAAAAAATATATATTATCAAAATTCATGGCACTAGCCACACTATTTCTGCTATATTTAATAAAATGTACTTTAAAACTGTTTTTTTAATGGTTAAAAAGCAAAACCACACTTCAGTTTGTATGTTTTGTGTCATTGTCACAAACTTTTGTGCATTTTTCCCAGTGAATAATGTGAACAAGAAAGCCACCATTTTCATGTGTGACTGTGGTCAGAACCGCGCTCCCGACTCATCACAGCAGCCCACTAGAGGGATGAAAGACGTGGACCTGATCAGGGTCAACTGCTGGAACCAACGCTCCTCAAAAATCTGATACTCAGCAAAAAAGTTCAGGATTGATCAGTTTACTGTGCTGTAAAAAATGACAATGAAGGTGAAGTCTTTAACACTTGTCATGCTTTTGTGGTTACACCATTTGACAGTTTAATGGGACTGATTCTTGAACTGGTTCAAATGGTAGAAATGTCATATCAAATACTGTGACACCAACAGAAATGTAAACTACACATTGAAACAAAGATGGAAGATGATGTTTGAACAAGTTTAAAGCTGATTTTTCAGACCAAGCCTTATTTGTCTCTGTCCCAGGGGAACCTTTGGCTTCACACAGCTCAATGTCAACCTGTTTCATGCAGTCACTTTGAAATGAGGATGAAGGGCGCCCTCTAGTGACAGAAAGTCCTCACTGCAGCTTCACACAGCTCTTCAAGTGTGTTGGTTGTGTTCAGCCTGGAGCTCACACTGTTTCAGCATCAATGTGCAGCTCAGCTGAGTGTCAAAGCAGGATTCTCCATCCCTGAGTGTTTCCATGATTCCACACAGACTGTGGGACTGACCTTTGACCTCATGTGTGTGTTTTCAGGGAGAAGATGGTCTCCAGGTTCCTGCTGCTCACGGCTCTGAGCTGCTGTGTCTGTGGTTAGTTTCCACCTTCACTTTATTGTCCTCAAAGAGAAAAGAGGAGATCCACTTTGAGACTGAGTGAAAGACTTCAACACTTGATGAGAAAACGTGTGTAAAGACTCACATGTTGCTGTGTTTTTCTGCCCCTCTCTTTTCCTCTCTGTCTCCTCTACAGGATTAGAGCTCAACATGGGTCTCAGCTCCTATCAGGCTGAGGAGAAGCAGAGCCTCACCCTGGACTGGACCTTCACACCAAAACCTCACCCCTCTCTGAAAGGTCTCTATGTTTTCTGTGCCATGATGAAAAAAAGGAAAGTCTCAGCCCTGTTTGCTCTCCAGGATGGAGTTGAGATCCCACTGAGGGATGGGGAGCTTTCAGGACGATTCCAGTGTGACAAAGACCTCCTCAGAGAGGGACGGATCAGACTTCATGTGTCCTCACTCAGGACTGAAGACTCAGGACAGTACTGGTGTGGAGTGATAACAGATTCTGGTTCCAGTGTGGACGGATGTCTCCTCACAGTGACTGGTGAGTAAAGTCAGTGAACGTTTGTGGAGACAAAGAAAAATCAAATCAGCTCAGGTTCAGAGATCAGCGGCTAACATTTGATAGGATGAATCCAGAGAGACAAAGACGTCCTCAGAGAGGAAGAAGAAGAACCTGAGAGAAAAGGGCTGCTCTGATTTCCTGTTGAGGACGTTTTAGAGTTTATCTGCAGTCACTGACTTTTTCTTTCCATGACTGACTCTGATCTGTTGGTCTCTCTACAGCAGCCAGGAACCAGACTCAGTCTAAGACTGGACCAGCCAGGAACCAGACCCCCTCTACTACTGAACCAGCCAGGAACCAGACCCCCTCTACTACTGAACCAGCCAGGAACCAGACCCCCTCTACTACTGGACCAGCCAGGAACCAGACCCCCCGTCGCACTGAAGCTAAGAAACCAGGCTCAGGGAGTCCAGGAAGGATGGCTCTCTCCCAGCAACAGGAACTGATAGCAGCTGTGATGTTGTTGTTTGTTCTTAACTATTTAGTGATCCTCGTCCTGACCTTAAAGTACTTTGCATTAGGATAGAGACAGAGACCCTGAGATGTCTAAAGCTCAGCACAGAGCCTGGAGACTCCAGCTCTGTGTCCACAGTGGGTTCCTAAGTCAGTCTAAGAAGCTCTGTCTCAAAGTGATTTTCATTTCTCTTATTGCTCAGAAAAGAACAAAGACAAACACTGCTGCTGGATAACAACAATCAGAGCTGAAGCTGGCTCTGAGAGAAACACAGCTGTTCATATGAAGATTCCTCTGCTCTGAGCTTCATCTCTGTTTGCTCTGTTTAGATGCTCATCATTGATAGGAAGTCTTGCTTGTATTTGTCTTATCTAAGGATTATTGTGATGAAGGCTTCAGCTCAGCTCTGACTGTTCTGTATTTGATTGGTTTTATTGATGTTATCATGAGAGAGATGTAAACTTGACTGTAAATGTTTGAATGTGAGGAAGAAGAGTGTTTCAATGGAGGGATGAAGATCTTTGTTCTCTGCTCTGTCAAACAATAAATGTTGATGTTGAAGTGTAAACTCTCAGACTCATTTCTGGAGGATTTTTCTTCAACTCTTTGAGCTCTTTCTCTTTTCATTCCTGATCTCTGATGGAGCTGTTCTGGACTGGAGAAAACTTTGTGGAGTCTGAAGGTCAAAGGTCATCCTGTTCTCTTCTGATGGAGGATTTCAGCTGCTGATGAAGGGACGGTCTGAGTGTGAAGAGCTCAGAGGTTACAACAACAATTTTAGGGTGAAACGCACAAGTTTTGTTGCATTTTGGCCTCGTGTTTACACGGTAACGGCCGACTTAAAACGCAAACTTTTGTAAACGGCCTCCAGGGAGGGATTTTCTGAAACATTGCTGACACCGTTGCCGTTACATAAAACAGTCCAACAGTACCTTTGTTACAACCGCTGGGGACTACCGTTCTGTGCATGTACTGCTGAATCTGCTGACTGTCTTTGTAGAAAATCACTGCGTTTTAGCGTTTTTAGATGAGACATTGTGGTGTAGACGGGGCCTCAGAGAACAGCTGCTCTCTGCTTACCTGCTCACACACCTGTGTGGATGAGGAGCAGCTGATCAGCTGTTTGAGGTCAGAGGTTGAAAAGTGCTCATACTGACTTTAATCTGTTGGTTCTTTATCTGTTAACTTGTGTCAGCTTGAAGCAAGAGGGACATGCTTCCACCCTGGGCAGCTCCAGCTCTGTTTGACAGAAGAACAAAGCTTGAAGATTTCCATCATCCATGTCTTGTAAAGAAGGGGAGCCAGTTTGAGGAGGAGGAGGAGGAGGAGGAGGAGGAGAAGCTGAGGTGTGTGGGAGGAGCTCCTTAAAGTGTGACCTCTGTGCTGAGCACAAACACAGCTCATTACCAAGATCAAGTCTTTTCTTGATTTCATGTTTCATTTCTACTGGAGGCTGAAATCAACTCCAACATTCAAACACTGACTCTGTTTTTCTCTCCCACGCTCTGCTTCAAGCTGACACAAGTTAACAGATAAAGAACCAACAGATTAAAGTCAGTATGAGCACTTTTCAACCTCTGACCTCAAACAGCTGATCAGCTGCTCCTCATCCACACAGGTGTGTGAGCAGGTAAGCAGAGAGCAGCTGTTCTCTGAGGCCCCGTCTACACCACAATGTCTCATCTAAAAACGCTAAAACGCAGTGATTTTCTACAAAGACAGTCAGCAGATTCAGCAGTACATGCACAGAACGGTAGTCCCCAGCGATTGTAACAAAGGTACTGTTGGACTGTTTTATGTAACGGCAACGGTGTCAGCAATGTTTCAGAAAATCCCTCCCTGGAGGCCGTTTTCAAAAGTTTGCGTTTTAGGTCGGCTGTTACCGTGTAAACACGAGGCCAAAATGCAACAAAACTTTTGCGTTTCACCCTAAAATTGTTGTAACAACGGCCTCTGAGCTCTTCACACTCAGACCGTCCCTTCATCAACAGCTGAAATCCTCCATCAGAAGAGAACAGGATGACCTTTGACCTTCAGACTCCACAAAGTTTTCTCCAGTCCAGAACAGCTCCATCAGAGATCAGGAATGAAAAGAGAAAGAGCTCAAAGAGTTGAAGAAAAATCCTCCAGAAATGAGTCTGAGAGTTTACACTTCAACATCAACATTTATTGTTTGACAGAGCAGAGAACAAAGATCTTCATCCCTCCATTGAAACACTCTTCTTCCTCACATTCAAACATTTACAGTCAAGTTTACATCTCTCTCATGATAACATCAATAAAACCAATCAAATACAGAACAGTCAGAGCTGAGCTGAAGCCTTCATCACAATAATCCTTAGATAAGACAAATACAAGCAAGACTTCCTATCAATGATGAGCATCTAAACAGAGCAAACAGAGATGAAGCTCAGAGCAGAGGAATCTTCATATGAACAGCTGTGTTTCTCTCAGAGCCAGCTTCAGCTCTGATTGTTGTTATCCAGCAGCAGTGTTTGTCTTTGTTCTTTTCTGAGCAATAAGAGAAATGAAAATCACTTTGAGACAGAGCTTCTTAGACTGACTTAGGAACCCACTGTGGACACAGAGCTGGAGTCTCCAGGCTCTGTGCTGAGCTTTAGACATCTCAGGGTCTCTGTCTCCATCCTAATGCAAAGTACTTTAAGGTCAGGACGAGGATCACTAAAAAGTTAAGAACAAACAACAACATCACAGCTGCTATCAGTCCCTGTTGCTGGGAGAGAGCCATCCTTCCTGGACTCCCTGAGTCTGGTTTCTCAGCTTCAGTGCGATGGGGGGTCTGGTTCCTGGCTGGTTCAGTAGTAGAGGGGGTCTGGTTCCTGGCTGGTTCAGTAGTAGAGGGGGTCTGGTTCCTGGCTGGTTCAGTAGTAGAGGGGGTCTGGTTCCTGGCTGGTTCAGTAGTAGAGGGGGTCTGGTTCCTGGCTGGTCCAGTCTTAGACTGAGTCTGGTTCCTGGCTGCTGTAGAGAGACCAACAGATCAGAGTCAGTCATGGAAAGAAAAAGTCAGTGACTGCAGATAAACTCTAAAACGTCCTCAACAGGAAATCAGAGCAGCCCTTTTCTCTCAGGTTCTTCTTCTTCCTCTCTGAGGACGTCTTTGTCTCTCTGGATTCATCCTATCAAATGTTAGCCGCTGATCTCTGAACCTGAGCTGATTTGATTTTTCTTTGTCTCCACAAACGTTCACTGACTTTACTCACCAGTCACTGTGAGGAGACATCCGCCCACACTGGAACCAGAATCTGTTTTCACTCCACACCAGTACTGTCCTGAGTCTTCAGTCCTGAGTGAGGACACATGAAGTCTGATCCGTCCCTCTCTGAGGAGGTCTTTGTCACACTGGAATCGTCCTGAAAGCTCCCCATCCCTCAGTGGGATCTCAACTCCATCCTGGAAATCAAACAGGGCTGAGACTTTCCTTTTTTTCATCATGTCACAGAAAACATAGAGACCTTTCAGAGAGGGGTGAGGTTTTGGTGTGAAGGTCCAGTCCAGGGTGAGGCTCTGCTTCTCCTCAGCCTGATAGGAGCTGAGACCCATGTTGAGCTCTAATCCTGTAGAGGAGACAGAGAGGAAAAGAGAGGGGCAGAAAAACACAGCAACATGTGAGTCTTTACACACATTTTCTCATCAAGTGTTGAAGTCTTTCACTCAGTCTCAAAGTGGATCTCCTCTTTTCTCTTTGAGGACAATAAAGTGAAGGTGGAAACTAACCACAGACACAGCAGCTCAGAGCCGTGAGCAGCAGGAACCTGGAGACCATCTTCTCCCTGAAAACACACACATGAGGTCAAAGGTCAGTCCCACAGTCTGTGTGGAATCATGGAAACACTCAGGGATGGAGAATCCTGCTTTGACACTCAGCTGAGCTGCACATTGATGCTGAAACAGTGTGAGCTCCAGGCTGAACACAACCAACACACTTGAAGAGCTGTGTGAAGCTGCAGTGAGGACTTTCTGTCACTAGAGGGCGCCCTTCATCCTCATTTCAAAGTGACTGCATGAAACAGGTTGACATTGAGCTGTGTGAAGCCAAAGGTTCCCCTGGAACAGAGACAAATAAGGCTTGGTCTGAAAAATCAGCTTTAAACTTGTTCAAACATCATCTTCCATCTTTGTTTCAATGTGTAGTTTACATTTCTGTTGGTGTCACAGTATTTGATATGACATTTCTACCATTTGAACCAGTTCAAGAATCAGTCCCATTAAACTGTCAAATGGTGTAACCACAAAAGCATGACGAGTGTTAAAGACTTCACCTTCATTGTCATTTTTTACAGCACAGTAAACTGATCAATCCTGAACTTTTTTGCTGAGTATCAGATTTTTGAGGAGCGTTGGTTCCAGCAGGTGACCCTGATCAGGTCCACGTCTTTCATCCCTCTAGTGGGCTGCTGTGATGAGTCGGGAGCGCGGTTCTGACCACAGTCACACATGAAAATGGTGGCTTTCTTGTTCACATTATTCACTGGGAAAAATGCACAAAAGTTTGTGACAATGACACAAAACATACAAACTGAAGTGTGGTTTTGCTTTTTAACCATTAAAAAAAACAGTTTTAAAGTACATTTTATTAAATATAGCAGAAATAGTGTGGCTAGTGCCATGAATTTGGATAATATATAATTTTTTTTATATAATAAAAAAGATTACAATACAAAGTTATGGGTTAAGATTATTACGTATAATTTTCAAAAGGGGAAAAAATAATTGTTTATTAAAAATAATTTACAAAAAATAGCTGTCTCTTGGTTTCATGTCACTGGTGTCACTATTTGTAAAAACCTTTATTTTGAAAAAACTGCTGTGTCCCTGTAAACATTTTTGGGGGTAAGAGCTCATGGGAGGCATGTCCATTATGAGAAGCACACGGTAAGTCAGCATCTTCTCCTCATATCTTGACAATTTCAAGAATTATCTACACATTTCATGTGAGTATTTCAAATGAATAACTGGTGTTACGGAGTTTGTAGAAAGGGAAAAAGAAATTTAATTAAAATAATTGATCACACTGCATGATGAGTTGATATATTTCCAAGTTAAGACGTGTGGTTTTGCCATCTTGAATAGGCCATTTTATCTGCACTTTTGTCGTTTTGGTTAGTAACACCACTGACAATCACTAGCACCAGTAATACCTTAAATAAAAAAATAGGTCAGTTTGTACATAAACCAGACTAATTGGTTTAATTGCTGTTTCAGTGTTGGCAAAGTTAAGTGCTGCTGAAAAGCAAGGACTCTACAGACAGCGCAGGGATGCTGACCAAGAATGCAGGGCAGCCTACCTAAAAAGAATGAATGATATTAAAAAACACTTACTTGAATGAAATAGAAACTCAAAGAAAATGATCTCATTTTTTGTTTATTTATAATGCTAAGTGGTCAACTATTATGAGACTTTTTTTTTAATTAAATAAAAAAAAAGATGCAAAAAAAAAAATAAAATGAAATTGCTGCTCAGAAAGCTACCATTTTCATAGAATGACTGGTTCAGATGATGACCTACTGGCTGATGGAGCTCAGTGTGTTGTTGAAATGCATCCCTCTACCTGAGTGGTGGTTGATGTCCTGATCTAATGAAGAGCCCACAGTGGAATAACTCAGGCTGCATCTGTCCTCATCTTTCTCCCTCAGACATGAAGAAATCAAAGATTTGAAACAGCTGCTCATCAAGCTGTCAAAGCTGAGCCTGTTCTTCCTCACACTGGCTGTGATTGATCAGAAAACAGCTCAATCAGGGAAATCTGCTCCATTGAAGGAGGTGAAGGATCAGAACAGAGTTTTCTTTGAACACACTGAACTTCAGCTCCACATGAAGCTGAGCACCATCAATGCTTTGAGTCAGGAATCAGAGCTGCGTGCAGGTTCAGACTTCAGCAAAGACTTTGGAGCTAACTCTGAACTCTCTGACACATCCATTCAGTCTCACAGAACACACACACAGCACAGAGCAGACCAGAAGAATCCACAGACAATAATGAGACAGACTTTACAACCTGTTGATGCAACACTACAAGAAGGAGACATTCAGACGGCATGAAGACATTATTCCATACACACCTGTTAGAGTTCAGTCACAGCTGGGGCAGAAAGCAGGTCTGAAGAGGAGGAGAGCTCTCTGACAGACGTCCTCTGTCCTCTTTCTGTATGATGCTGATGAAAAACCAACTCTGATGATAAAGAGGTTGGTCAGTGGGAGGAGCACTCTGTCCACCATTGGTCCCAGTAATTGTGAGGGGCGGTCTCTCCTTCCACCTCCCTGAGGACGCCTCCAATCAGACCGTGACCCACCACCGTCCCTGAGCTCGACACCATCACTGCTGCCACTCGTGCTGCTGCTACCACAGCAACTGCTGAAGCTGTGGCCTCCGTATGTGGGACCGGCCCTTCCACTGGTGACACTGTGGCCCCCCTCTCTCCTCTCCTCTCCTCTCCTCTCCTCTCCTCTCCTCTCCTCTCCTCTCCTCTCCTCTCCTCTCCTCTCCTCTCCTCTCCTCTCCTCTCCTCTCCTCTCCTCTCCTCTCCTCTCCTCTCCTCTCCTCTCCTCTCCCAAAGACAAGTGTGTATTATGTGTTGGATATTATCGTCCCATGTGTTGAATTCAGTGCACTAGTCAACTTTTTCTCTGTTTCAAAGGAGAAGCACAGCAGATTCAAGATGCAAAACTTTTTGTGTTCATTTTCAATATAAATGAGGACAAGCAGAAAAATCAAAACACTGTTCCTCTCTTCCTACAGTATAAATAAAAAATGTAAGAATTTAAATATGAAAATGTGAGAAAGTGAAGTCGATTTTTTCCATCCATTGTGAGATGTGGAAATGTCAGATAACTAGTGCCTCGTCCTCCTCCTCTAACTAAAACTGCTTTACCTTTCTTGGCTGCTCCTTCTCCTCCTGGGCCTGCTCCTTCTCCTCCAGGCCAGCTTATCCTCCATTTTTAACTGATACTCCTCCTCTTTCTAGACATGCCCACCCTCTTCTTTCTTCTGGGCCTACTGCTACTCCTCTCACTGGAACTCCTCTCCTCTCTCATCATTTCTGGGTCTGCTCCTCCTCCTCCTGGGCCTGCCCCTTTTCCTCATACCAAAACTCCTTTTCCTCCAGCAGGGCCTGCTCCTTTTCCTCTTTGGCCTGCTCCTCTTCCTGAGCCTGCTTCTCATCATCTTGGGTCTGCTCCTCTTCCCCCTGGGCCTGCTCTTCCTTTTCTTGGGCTTGCTCCTGCTCCTGCTCCTCCTCTCACTGGAGCTCCTTTTCCTCTTCCTCTGCCTGATCTGTTGTGCCTCCTTGAACATTCAGCAGACTTTCCTCAACTGGCTGTTTGAGCTGTAATCACATCATATGGACCAAGTGTCTTTAATCTGGAGAGGTTATGTTTAATGAATGGAGCCAGGTGTGTTCATGGTTTTTTAATTTTGCTGACTATGACATGAATGTTGCTTCACATTAGTTTTATGCTGAGAATTTCATTGTTTTGCAACTTGTGTTTTAGCGAGACGTGTTGGTGTTCAGATTCATGAGGAAAGGAGGATTGTGTTTTGTGAATTGTGTCTTCATGTGAAATGTGTTCCTGCTTTTGGCCAATGGGAGCTAGTTTTATCAAATGTGTTTAGAGGACTGCTCCTTTGGCTTTTGTGTTTTATCTATTGGGATAAGAAACAGGGATAAGAAAGAAAGGTGCCGGGTGTGAATTAAGCAGTGTGGGAGACCCCATGACCAGCTGAATCCCTCTAAAATCAATATAACACCTACGTCTGTGATTCTGAGGTAAGGTGCTATCCAACATCAGCTAACCGTATTGCTGTGTTTTAGGTCAAATAACAACAGCAAAGAAGGATTTCTCAATGGCAGGTTTCTTCTCTTAAAACTTGAGCTATTGTGTATTATTTAAGCTGAATAAATGCTGGTGACAGATAGAGATAATTTCTGACATACTGGTATCTTTAAGCATTTGGTGGACGGACGACCTACAACCCAGTTCCCAAATCCTGTGGCTGCTCTTTCTTCTTTCTCGAGGAGAGAACATCAAGGAGGAAGCAGAAAACCTCCACCTAAAAGGTTTGTGTTAATTAGTGCAGTTCAATTGTATGAGACTAATAATATTCCCTGCGTAAAATACTTAAATGTGAGAGCATTTTATTGTAGGTGTATAATATCTGTTGGTGTCTTGCAGCTGTCAAATGTAATGTTTTGATTCATACAACACATTAATATCTACACACATTTTGGGATTGTTAAAAGCGATTTAATGCATTTAATTTTAGTCTTGTCTTTAAAATAGCAAATAGTAAAATATCACAGAAAAATCACTGTTAACCGGGCATTAGGAGATCTTTAATCAGTGCAACATCAAAGAGCTATTGCAAGGTTGCATTCAGTGTGGCTACCTTAAATTTGGAGATGGACTGATGACTGATAAAGGGTTTTGGATTGAGAAGGAGGTGGAGGAGATCGGTCAAAGACTGAACATCCCACCTTTTGCCAGGTCCAACCGTCAGATGCCACACACAGATGTTGAGATGACAAAAAAAAAAAAAAAAAAAAAGCCAAGCACAGGGTTCATGTTGAGAAGGCAATTGCTAAAATTTAAAAATTACAGATTGTTTCTGGTAGAACACCAATTTCCTGTCTTGCAAACAGTAATCAGATCTGGTACGTAGTAAGTGTGCTGTCCAACTTCCAACAGCACATCATCAAAGATTAAAGCCAAATGTGAATATATTTATATATAACATAATATAACATATTTCTATGTACTGAGTATAACACTAGGTAACATTCATTAACAAAAAAAGAAAGTTTCTCATTGCAAACTTGAATGTTCCCAAAAGTCCAATGTACATGATGAATGACCTCTACAGCTGAAGACATTTTGTGTCTTGGCTTAAAAAACAGCAGTTACTGGTAGAGCTTCAGTAGAGAATTGTGTACATATTGTACTAACATCTTTAAACATCTTGTTCCTATTTTCTTGGGGATACTTTTGGTACATTTTAATGTTTATAGATAGTTACATTTTTGCTTCTCTTCTTGTTACTCTTGTATGAAATACCACTTCATGTTTGGAACTCAAATGATTTTTTATGAAAATAAATCCCTCATCTACTCTCAGTTATAAGCTCATTTCATTCACCTGATGGCTTAAACCACTTCCAAGGGGGTACTTGTTTTCTCCCACAGTGATATCAACAGGAGGTCTGTTGACAAGGTAGCTGATGGGTGTTCCTACCTGCCTCCTCAGTAAATCTAAATCCTCATCTGTTACAGGGCAGCTCCTGGAAAAATATGGTATCAAGAAGCTGAAATACTTAGTTTGACAACATTTACTTTTTTATGACAATGCATATATTTGCTGGACTGTTGTGCCTTCATTAAATCAAGTATAGATCAGTCCCACAATATATGTGAGATATATCCTGGCGCGCTGTAAACAAACTCAAATTTAGTTTAGCAAGAAAAGGGCAAACACACGATAACGACCTCTGACATACATTAATTTAAATCTTTATCATACATATCGGCTTACCCTGCTGTAAAAGAACACTGTTGTTCTTGTATATGATTGTTTTTGATGTGAAGTGACAGTACATGACTGGAATCTGTGCACTTTTCCCTCTATTTTAACGTCCTCTTTATTTGATATCACTGTAAAATATGTCCAGAAATCTGCACATTTCTCCTAAAAAATATCACTCACCAGTACCGCTAAAAACTCCACGTTTCATGCTGGAAGAGTAAAGCTTGACAGGCTTAGCAACAGTGACCAAAGGGGGCAGGGCCAAGCCATAGGTCAGTTATATTAAAGGGAGCTTGACAGTAAATGTGTGAGAGTTTGACAGTAAATGTAAAAGAAAGTATGATTTATTTCTCAAGGGGCCTCCCATAATAATTTACTAAAGTTCTTCGGCTTAAGGCTTTAGGAATAAATCCGGGCCACGGCACCATGACAAAATGTTGCAGCCTCCAACATTTTACCTTAGCCGCCAGAGAGTGTGAGGTTGGATCCTTGGATTCATATTTGCCTGACACGCTTTAGTTTATGGTGAAACATAACGCTGAGATCCAAAATGCTTTTCGGGGATTTATTGTGCAAAAAACATCAGGCTATCACAGCGCTATGAGTTGGATATGTGGAAGGCACGGAAACCAGAGGATTTAACTGAAAAAAGGGGTGATTAGTGAGTGAATGAAATAGCCAAAGCGGTCAACTCCCGTGGGAACCATCCCCAACTCACATACACTCAAACACCGTGATCCTCAGCCTCTATCTGTTTGTCTCTTACAGGAATATTACTATCCATGCAGATTTTATAGAATGTGTGAGATACAGAAAAAAGAAAAAGGAAAAAACCTGCTTGCTGCCTTACTTATATGCTGTTATGGTCCCCAAAACAGCTCATATCAAGGAGACACAAACATAATTAAAACAGTCAAGAATTACCGAGTTACTTTTTTTTATTGGCAAGAAAAAACAGGTTAGGTGACCAAATCAAATCAAAATAAACACCATAACTATTTTCCGGCCAAATACCAAAGAAAACTAACAAAATACTGGTGGGCCAGCTTAAAGGAACAAAAGAAAGGGAGCCATAACTGTCCAGCCCATGTGAGGGCCGGGGGAACAGGATTCTCCCTTCTACCTGAAAGAAAACCCCTAAATACTTAACCAATAGAAATAAAACCGAAAACTAGACCACTGGACCCACCAGAAATAAAAGAAGAAAAGAAAACTACTTGAGGTCACACAGAACCGACTTCTGCTCTCTCAGCCGCTCCTGCAGCTGCTGCTGTGTTGGATGAAGAGTTTTGCCCTGGTTGACGCAAGGACGCTTGGTCGAGTTTTCTCCCAGGTAAAGCCCACAACCTGCCTTTTAGACCCAATTCCCACACCATTTTTTAAATCATTTTATGGCTTCTTTGAGGAACAGCTGCTGAACATTATGAATTGCTCTCTTCAGACAGGTGTTTTTCCTTCTTCTTTTAAAACGGCGGTGGTAAGGCCCCTCCTGAAGAAGAGCAATTTAGACCCTAATGTCTTAAAAAACTATCAGCCTGTATCCAACTTACCGTTTTGAAGTTAAGTTTTAGAAAAGCTTGTTTTTAACCAAGTAAATATTTTTTTAATTCAGAATAATATCTTAGAGAAGCATCAGTCTGGTTTTAGGTTGAATCACAGTACGGAGACGGCTCTTGTAAAGATTTTAAAGATTGTAAAGATATCAGGTGCAATTTAGATAACCATAAACTCACAGTCTTGGTGCTGCTGGATCTGACTGCCGCCTTCGATACAGTAGACCATCAAATTTTATTAGACAGACTGAAGCACCTAGTTGGCCTCTCCGGTACTGTTTTGAATTGGTTCAACTCTTACCTGACTGATCGCAGCTTCTTTGTAAGTTTGGATACACGTTCCTCAGGAACCCATGAGATTAAGTGTGGGGTCCCCCAGGGGTCAATTTTAGGTCCAACTCTTTTTAATCTTTACATGCTTCCCCTGGGGGATGTCATCAGGAGGCACGGCATCAGCTTCCATAGTTATGCTGATGACACGCAGCTGTACATCGCCGTGTCTCCTGATGACACAGGGCCTATTGATGCCCTTTTTAAATGCATCTTAGATATAAAGTCATGGATGGCAGCAAATTTCCTACAGCTCAACCAGGACAAAACAGAAGTTCTGGTCATCGGCCCTGAAGGCCAGAGAGAGAAACTTTTACCAAAACTTCAAGGTCTCAAACCAACAAATTCTGTAAAAAATCTGGGCGGGATTTTTGACTCTGAGCTTTCTTTTATGCCACACATTAAGAATGTAACTAAGATCAGTTTTTATCATCTCAAAAATATAGCCAGAGTCCGCCCGTTTCTCTCTCAGGCCAGCACGGAGGAGTTAATGCATGCTTTTATCTCTCCTCGTTTAGATTATTGTAATGTCCTGCTCTCTGGTCTTGCCAAAAAGACAATTTCCAACCTCCAATTATTACAGAATTCAGCCGCACGAGTGCTGACGAGGACCAGAGGGCGGGAACATATTACTCCAGTCTTAAAATCGCTGCATTGGCTCCCTGTGCGTTTCAGGATCGATTTTAAGGTTCTTTTAATAGTTTATAAATGTCTTAACGGCCTCGGGCCTTCTTATTTATCTGACCTGTTTTTACCGTATCAGCCCTCACAGACCCTGAGGTCCTCTGGCACTGGCCTTTTAACCAAACCAAAAGTTAGACCTAAGACACGCGGGGAGGCGGCTATTACTTATTATGGCCCCCGATTGTGGAACAGCCTGCCAGAGAATCTCAGGGCTGCAGAGTCTGTTGATATTTTTAAAAAACGGCTTAAAACTCACCTTTTTAATCAAGCTTTTACTTGATTTGACCAAGTTAATTTATTCTTTTATTACTTATTGTTTTATTGTATTACTGTATATCTTCTTCATTCTTTCAGTCAAACTCTTATCATTTTATTCTTAATTTTTTATGTCATTTCACTTATCCATTTTATGTTATTTGATCTTTCGTCTTACATTTTTATTATTGTTTTAGTGTGATGGTTTTTAGCTCCAGTGTTTCCTTGTGGGGGCTCTCCGCACTGGGGGCTGCTCCTGGCCCACTTCTGGGGCTGCTGCCAGAGGACGGCTTCGCCTGCATGGCTATAGGCCACTGCATTGTGTTGTGGGGCCTCGTGTCTGTGCGGGGCGGGGAAGTCTCCGGCTGCACTCCTTGTGGGCCGGGGGCCCTCCTCAGTGTGGATAGCCCCCAAAGGTAGCTTATTCCTTATCAGTCCTCGGTGCTCAGCCATGTCTCTCTCTCTCCCTTCTCTTAACAGTTAGTATGAATGTGTATGGGAGTAGGTGTGTATGTGTGTTTGCCTGCGAATGTGTGTGTGGATTTGTCTTTTTCTTATGTTGTTTTTAGCCTCTGTGAGGCACTTTGTGTTGCTTTTAAAGCATGAAAAGTGCCCTATAAATAAATAAAGTTTGAAGTTTGAAGTTTGAAGTTTGAATGGGATCAAGACACCAGAGCTGCAGTAGCTTTCTCCTCTTCACAGCTCCTAATCACTGCTCAGCCACACCTGTGTAAAAGAGCAGAGTAAGTGAGGCTGATCAGCCAGAGAGTAAAGGGGGAGAGCATGTAACAACGCTGCCCCCTGCTACTCACAGAGGCACAGTGCACAAGGTGTAAAGGTCACCTGCTGACTTAATTTCCCTTAAGTGCAATGTTCCTGTGTAGAATAGAAGTTGCAATTTGTGAATAATACAATGTCTCATTAAAGCAATTTTAAGCAGGATGGTTTTAAAGAAAATCTAATTCTGTTTTTTTTATAGAATGTGTGAGATGCAGAAAAAAGAAAAAAGGAAAAAACCTGCTTTCTGCCGTACATATACGTTGCCCTCTACTCGTCTTGGTTTTTAGGGATCTGTCCTGGGATAAGTCAGTAGAAACGCTGCAAAAAGCGCATCATAACGATACGAACCGAAGC
This sequence comes from Halichoeres trimaculatus, assembly GCF_033239565.1. Taxonomy (NCBI): domain Eukaryota; kingdom Metazoa; phylum Chordata; class Actinopteri; order Labriformes; family Labridae; genus Halichoeres; species Halichoeres trimaculatus. The sequence goes on along the minus strand of NW_027437226.1, from coordinate 69,332 downwards.
GGTCTGCTTGGTGGAAACGCGGCTTTAGTTTCTGAAGATTTGTGTGTTGTGTATTTGGATTCTTTATTTTCAGTTAACTATGAGTCATTTAGTTGTTTTCTTCATGCTGTGCTGATGTGTGACGTGTCACCTCATAAACAAACTCAGAGCTTTCCAGAGAGGTGTAGTTACAGTTCAGTTACTATAGCAGGATATTAGGACTATAAGTTAGAAAGACAGATAGAGAGGGAAACAGGAGCCCTGTGTGTCAGTCTCCCCCCAGCAGTCTAAACCTTCAGCAGCATGACTAAAAGCTGGTTCAGACCTGATCCAGCTCTAACTGTAAGCTCTATCAAAAAGGAAAGTTTTCAGTCCACTCTTAAAGGCAGAGACCTCAATTGGTAAATTATTCCAAAGAAGAGGAGCCTGATAACTAAAGGCTCGACCTCCCAGTCTACTTTTAGAGACCCTAGGTACAATGAGCAGACCTGGTGCTGAGAACGCAGGGACCTAGATGGATAATACGGAACAATGAGCTCTTTAAAATAGGATGGCCTGGTGCCATTAAGTGCTTTGTAAATCAGAAGAAGTGTGGTGATCTCTCCCACCACAGTCTGGTCTTGTCCTGAACTCCCCTGCAGTGCAGGCTGCACTCCCAGTCCCTCCCTCACTTTTACACACCTGCACCGGATTCCCCTGCACACCTGCCTGCAATCACTGACACTCTGTGGCTTCACTTCAGGACTGCTGCAGCAGAGGACAGACGCCAGAGTATTTCCACTCATCCTGTGTGCCTCCACGTGTTCCCTGCTCTTCAGCCCAGCCACACCCACGCTGCCAAAAGCTCTCACTCAATCACTGGATTCTGGGATTTGCACCACTCACACCAGTGTAAATAAAATCATTGTTTAATAATTAACAAATAATGAAAGGACATGAGGATTTTGTAAGATTATAGAAACTTCCTGATACACATACCAAAATCTTGTAAATGAAATAAAATAATTAATGAGAGCCTTCCCTTACTCACAATACTCAGGTAATAGTCCAAAATAAGGAATTAAATTAAACAATTTCTCCCCCTCAGTGTAGCAGCCGTACTGTAACTGCTAATATATTCAATTTGACAAAGCTATGAGAAATGGCAGCCATCTTTGACTTTTTCCAAACCATGATACTCAAAAACTCAATATTTGAATAAAAGTTGATTTCTTACACCGTATTGACTTAAAATAGCAATAGAAATAACATAAAAAAGAAAATTATACAAAATCAAGACCTCTAAAAAAAAAATCAAAAATTCGATTGTGGCAGTTTTCAGAAAAAGAGCTGAAAAACATTTTTTCTTTCTATCTGGTTTCTTAACCCTCACGCAAAAATTGTTTCATAGACCCTTATCTCCAATTTGGAGCAGAAAACAAAACTTTTGCATTAACCTTGAAATGATGGAGTGCCAAAGCACCTCACTAAATTTATTTTAAGACCTCACTTCTCAGCCCTGCCAACCTCTGTTTCTCCTTTCTGCATTCCTGCTGCTAAACATAAAAATGGCTTCAGAGATGCAGGTCTACAGCTCCTGAGAACAAAGGTGACCCATTATAAAACCACAGGATACAAATCCACATGTTGGTCACTATGGAAACACATTTCACCACATACATGTGCAGAAACAGACTCGATGTTCTCAACACTCTTGATGATTTTGCTAAAAGTAACCTGGACTGATCAGCATAACACCATGGATCACCTGCAAAAAGCTCATATCTCTCCCAAAACAGTTCAGTTATGTGTCAAAACCAAATTTCTGCCTCATACAAATAGTCAGTGCCTCCGAAAAGCATCGTCCCTTTGGCTTTGTGTCAGCACTGCAAGTTAAAATGTTTAGATGTTTTGTCACTATGACAGAGGACCGTTGAAATATCCCTCATGTCCACCTCTCAGTCTGAGCCCAGTCCTTCATTGACAAAGGTTACTGTTCTCATTTTTCTGTCGAGCTAACAGAATACAATTATATATCAAACTGGATTAAAAATAAGAAAAAGACTCTACAGTAAGAGTAGCCTCCAAGGTCTGACATCATACATTGTGCTCATACAGCCAAGGAAATTGTAACCTTTTCCAGCAACACACATAAAGTCACTTCTCTGCATCAGAGTAAATAGAAAATGAATAAAGCCCAAAATACCATAAAATAAATACATAAACACAAAAACAAAGTAAATCATATGTAGCCTACAGCGCTGTCAATAAAGCTGGAGTTCAACAACTAACACTTCTTCACTGGTCGCTGTCCTCACCCTCCTTCTCCTGGACACCGTCCCTGCTCTCCTGACCAATCACACGCTGCTGTCTGTCTGACCACAGATTCTTGTTCACATCACAGTCTGTTTTCACAATCATGGACAGAACCTGTCATCCGTCCTCCTTTGAGTTATAGTTTCACCTGACTTTGATTTGACAGTTTATCAATGTTCCAAGAGATTCATACATGGTATTCATTGTTTATGTTGCAGACTCATTTTGACAGTTGAACAGACTATTGTGCTTGAGGTGACTCATACAATGAAATGATGCTGATATTTTTTGGAGAGACTGACTGTTAGACTGAGAATCAACCATCAGTTTAGATCAATGAGATGTATTCACTGGGAAATTGTTCTATATCTAAGCTAACTGTGCTAACTGTAGGCTTCCTGTACTTTGTCCTTTGCAAAACTGAACAAAAGCATTTGCAAATTGATGAAATCAATGAGAAATTCAATTATTATGTGAACAATTGCCAAGTAGTTTGGAGGTTTGTCCATGTTGTATCGAGAATGTAATTTCTGTTTCAAGAAATGGGCCAAACCAATGGAGAAAAACTGTAATACCACAATGGTGTTAAATAGACACTAAGTTGGTGTGCATTGTTCTTCCACAGGTACCACTATAATAATCACCCCAAAACATACAGAAGAAATACTGAGAAGATTTATTTTTTCTTCAACATTTCACATAAAAAATGTGAAGGGTGTAGCGTAAATCATTGTCAAATAATGACTAATTAATTTGTCAACAGCAGAATGCCAGCATTCTACAGGAGCGAAAGTAAAACTTTGAAAAAGACATCGAAACTTACAATATGTGAGTTTAAATTTAAGTCTGGGCACCACCCAATTTTGGAGAAAACAGGGAAACTTTAGAAATGTTTACTGTCAGACTTAGGTGATTTAATAAGTTGTAGAATTACCTTAATTATCAAGTCTCGATATCAACAAGCCGTTACATCAGATGTGATTTCTTTTGACCGGTTTCCAGAGCCTGTTGATTTCAACCACACCAAGACAGAAAACAAGTTCTTTATATGAAAAGTTTATTTACTGACTAAAAGAAGAAATATGTGCATGAATGAACAGATGAAAGATATGAAAGAGTAAATGCAAAGAGGAATGAAAAGTGATACTGACCATAATAAACCAGAATGAATGGAAGAAAGAACATTAATTAACCCACCTAACCTATTAATCTAACCCACCCTCAGAAGTCTCTGGGGCATTGACCACGATATACCAGTGAATGTAAGATTACTGAATCTTACTCAAGTCCAGAAGAAGGAGGAGAGTGAGGAGCGGTGGCGGTGACAGAGATGACAGAGATGACAGAGCCCCACAGCAAATGTTCTTGGAGGGTCGGGATGATGGGGAGGCTGGCTGCGGTTCAGCTCCATCAGAGATCAGGAATGAAAAGAGAAAGAGCTCAAAGAGTTGAAGAAAAATCCTCCAGAAATGAGTCTGAGAGTTTACACTTCAACATCAACATTTATTGTTTGACAGAGCAGAGAACAAAGATCTTCATCCCTCCATTGAAACACTCTTCTTCCTCACATTCAAACATTTACAGTCAAGTTTACATCTCTCTCATGATAACATCAATAAAAGCAATAAAAGACAGAACAGTCAGAGCTGAGCTGAAGCCTTCATCACAATAATCCTTAGATAAGACAAATACAAGCAAGACTTCCTATCAATGATGAGCATCTAAACAGAGCAAACAGAGATGAAGCTCAGAGCAGAGGAATCTTCATATGAACAGCTGTGTTTCTCTCAGAGCCAGCTTCAGCTCTGATTGTTGTTATCCAGCAGCAGTGTTTGTCTTTGTTCTTTTCTGAGCAATAAGAGAAATGAAAATCACTTTGAGACAGAGCTTCTTAGACTGACTTAGGAACCCACTGTGGACACAGAGCTGGAGTCTCCAGGCTCTGTGCTGAGCTTTAGACATCTCAGGGTCTCTGTCTCTATCCTAATGCAAAGTACTTTAAGGTCAGGACGAGGATCACTAAAAAGTTAAGAACAAACAACAACATCACAGCTGCTATCAGTCCCTGTTGCTGGGAGAGAGCCATCCTTCCTGAACTCCCTGAGTCTGGTTTCTCAGCTTCAGTGCTACAGGGGGTCTGGTTCCTGGCTGGTTCAGTAGTAGAGGGGGTCTGGTTCCTGGCTGGTTCAGTAGTAGAGGGGGTCTGGTTCCTGGCTGGTTCAGTAGTAGAGGGGGTCTGGTTCCTGGCTGGTTCAGTAGTAGAGGGGGTCTGGTTCCTGGCTGGTCCAGTAGTAGAGGGGGTCTGGTTCCTGGCTGGTCCAGTCTTAGACTGAGTCTGGTTCCTGGCTGCTGTAGAGAGACCAACAGATCAGAGTCAGTCATGGAAAGAAAAAGTCAGTGACTGCAGATAAACTCTAAAACGTCCTCAACAGGAAATCAGAGCAGCCCTTTTCTCTCAGGTTCTTCTTCTTCCTCTCTGAGGACGTCTTTGTCTCTCTGGATTCATCCTATCAAATGTTAGCCGCTGATCTCTGAACCTGAGCTGATTTGATTTTTCTTTGTCTCCACAAACGTTCACTGACTTTACTCACCAGTCACTGTGAGGAGACATCCGCCCACACTGGAACCAGAATCTGTTTTCACTCCACACCAGTACTGTCCTGAGTCTTCAGTCCTGAGTGAGGACACATGAAGTCTGATCCGTCCCTCTCTGAGGAGGTCTTTGTCACACTGGAATCGTCCTGAAAGCTCCCCATCCCTCAGTGGGATCTCAACTCCATCCTGGAAATCAAACAGGGCTGAGACTTTCCTTTTTTTCATCATGTCACAGAAAACATAGAGACCTTTCAGAGAGGGGTGAGGTTTTGGTGTGAAGGTCCAGTCCAGGGTGAGGCTCTGCTTCTCCTCAGCCTGATAGGAGCTGAGACCCATGTTGAGCTCTAATCCTGTAGAGGAGACAGAGAGGAAAAGAGAGGGGCAGAAAAACACAGCAACATGTGAGTCTTTACACACGTTTTCTCATCAAGTGTTGAAGTCTTTCACTCAGTCTCAAAGTGGATCTCCTCTTTTCTCTTTGAGGACAATAAAGTGAAGGTGGAAACTAACCACAGACACAGCAGCTCAGAGCCGTGAGCAGCAGGAACCTGGAGACCATCTTCTCCCTGAAAACACACACATGAGGTCAAAGGTCAGTCCCACAGTCTGTGTGGAATCATGGAAACACTCAGGGATGGAGAATCCTGCTTTGACACTCAGCTGAGCTGCACATTGATGCTGAAACAGTGTGAGCTCCAGGCTGAACACAACCAACACACTTGAAGAGCTGTGTGAAGCTGCAGTGAGGACTTTCTGTCACTAGAGGGCGCCCTTCATCCTCATTTCAAAGTGACTGCATGAAACAGGTTGACATTGAGCTGTGTGAAGCCAAAGGTTCCCCTGGAACAGAGACAAATAAGGCTTGGTCTGAAAAATCAGCTTTAAACTTGTTCAAACATCATCTTCCATCTTTGTTTCAATGTGTAGTTTACATTTCTGTTGGTGTCACAGTATTTGATATGACATTTCTACCATTTGAACCAGTTCAAGAATCAGTCCCATTAAACTGTCAAATGGTGTAACCACAAAAGCATGACGAGTGTTAAAGACTTCACCTTCATTGTCATTTTTTACAGCACAGTAAACTGATCAATCCTGAACTTTTTTGCTGAGTATCAGATTTTTGAGGAGCGTTGGTTCCAGCAGGTGACCCTGATCAGGTCCACGTCTTTCATCCCTCTAGTGGGCTGCTGTGATGAGTCGGGAGCGCGGTTCTGACCACAGTCACACATGAAAATGGTGGCTTTCTTGTTCACATTATTCACTGGGAAAAATGCACAAAAGTTTGTGACAATGACACAAAACATACAAACTGAAGTGTGGTTTTGTTTTTTAACCATTAAAAACAGTTTTAAAGTACATTTTATTAAATATAGCAGAAATAGTGTGGCTAGTGCCATGAATTTTGATAATATATAATTTTTTTTATATAATAAAAAAGATTACAATACAAAGTTATGGGTTAAGATTATTACGTATAATTTTCAAAAGGGGAAAAAATAATTGTTTATTAAAAATAATTTACAAAAAATAGCTGTCTCTTGGTTTCATGTCACTGGTGTCACTATTTGTAAAAACCTTTATTTTGAAAAAACTGCTGTGTCCCTGTAAACATTTTTGGGGGTAAGAGCTCATGGGAGGCATGTCCATTATGAGAAGCACACGGTAAGTCAGCATCTTCTCCTCATATCTTGACAATTTCAAGAATTATCTACAAATTTCATGTGAGTATTTCAAATGAATAACTGGTGTTACGGAGTTTGTAGAAAGGGAAAAAGAAATTTAATTAAAATAATTGATCACACTGCATGATGAGTTGATATATTTCCAAGTTAAGACGTGTGGTTTTGCCATCTTGAATAGGCCGTTTTATCTGCACTTTTGTCGTTTTGGTTAGTAACACCACTGACAATCACTAGCACCAGTAATACCTTAAATAAAAAAATAGGTCAGTTTGTACATAAACCAGACTAATTGGTTTAATTGCTGTTTCAGTGTTGGCAAAGTTAAGTGCTGCTGAAAAGCAAGGACTCTACAGACAGCGCAGGGATGCTGACCAAGAATGCAGGGCAGCCTACCTAAAAAGAATGAATGATGTTAAAAAACACTTACTTGAATGAAATAGAAACTCAAAGAAAATGATCTCATTTTTTGTTTATTTATAATGCTCAGTGGTCAACTATTATGAGACTTTTTTTAATTAAAAAAAAAAAAAAGATGCAAAAAGAAAATGAAATTGCTGCTCAGAAAGCTACCATTTTCATAGAATGACTGGTTCAGATGATGACCTACTGGCTGATGGAGCTCAGTGTGTTGTTGAAATGCATCCCTCTACCTGAGTGGTGGTTGATGTCCTGATCTAATGAAGAGCCCACAGTGGAATAACTCAGGCTGCATCTGTCCTCATCTTTCTCCCTCAGACATGAAGAAATCAAAGATTTGAAACAGCTGCTCATCAAGCTGTCAAAGCTGAGCCTGTTCTTCCTCACACTGGCTGTGATTGATCAGAAAACAGCTCAATCAGGGAAATCTGCTCCATTGAAGGAGGTGAAGGATCAGAACAGAGTTTTCTTTGAACACACTGAACTTCAGCTCCACATGAAGCTGAGCACCATCAATGCTTTGAGTCAGGAATCAGAGCTGCGTGCAGGTTCAGACTTCAGCAAAGACTTTGGAGCTAACTCTGAACTCTCTGACACATCCATTCAGTCTCACAGAACACACACACAGCACAGAGCAGACCAGAAGAATCCACAGACAATAATGAGACAGACTTTACAACCTGTTGATGCAACACTACAAGAAGGAGACATTCAGACGGCATGAAGACATTATTCCATACACACCTGTTAGAGTTCAGTCACAGCTGGGGCAGAAAGCAGGTCTGAAGAGGAGGAGAGCTCTCTGACAGACGTCCTCTGTCCTCTTTCTGTATGATGCTGATGAAAAACCAACTCTGATGATAAAGAGGTTGGTCAGTGGGAGGAGCACTCTGTCCACCATTGGTCCCAGTAAGTGTGAGGGGCGGTCTCTCCTTCCACCTCCCTGAGGACGCCTCCAATCAGACCGTGACCCACCACCGTCCCTGAGCTCGACACCATCACTGCTGCCACTCGTGCTGCTGCTACCACAGCAACTGCTGAAGCTGTGGCCTCCGTATGTGGGACCGGCCCTTCCACTGGTGACACTGTGGCCCCCCCCCCCCCCCCCCCCCCCCTCTCCTCTCCTCTCCTCTCCTCTCCTCTCCTCTCCTCTCCTCTCCTCTCCTCTCCTCTCCTCTCCTCTCCTCTCCCCTCCTCTCCTCTCCTCTCCTCTCCTCTCCTCTCCTCTCCTCTCCTCTCCTCTCCCAAAGAGAAGTGTGTTTTATGTGTTGGATATTATCGTCCCATGTGTTGAATTCAGTGCACTAGTCAACTTTTTCTCTGTTTCAAAGGAGAAGCACAGCAGATTCAAGATGCAAAACTTTTTGTGTTCATTTTCAATATAAATGAGGTCAAACAGAAAAATCAAATCACTGTTCCTCTCTTCCTACAGTATAAATAAAAAATGTAAGAATTTAAATATGAAAATGTGAGAAAGTGAAGTCGATTTTTTCCATCCATTGTGAGATGTGGAAATGTCAGATAACTAGTGCCTCGTCCTCCTCCTCTAACTAAAACTGCTTTACCTTTCTTGGCTGCTCCTCCTCCTCCTGGGCCTGCTCCTTCTCCTCCAGGCCAGCTTATCCTCCATTTTTAACTGATACTCCTCCTCTTTCTAGACATGCCCACCCTCTTCTTTCTTCTGGGCCTACTGCTACTCCTCTCACTGGAACTCCTCTCCTCTCTCATCATTTCTGGGCCTGCTCCTCCTCCCTCCAGGCCTGCTCCTCCTCCATCTCTCACAGGGACTCCTCTTTGTTTTGGGTCTGCTCCTCTTCCCCCTGGGCCTGCTCTTCCTTTTCTTGGGCTTGCTCCTGCTCCTGCTCCTCCTCTCACTGGAGCTCCTTTTCCTCTTCCTCTGCCTGATCTGTTGTGCCTCCTTGAACATTCAGCAGACTTTCCTCAACTGGCTGTTTGAGCTGTAATCACATCATATGGACCAAGTGTCTTTAATCTGGAGAGGTTATGTTTAATGAATGGAGCCAGGTGTGTTCATGGTTTTTTAATTTTGCTGACTATGACATGAATGTTGCTTCACATTAGTTTTATGTTGAGAATTTCACTGTTTTGCAACTTGTGTTTTAGCGAGAGGTGTTGGTGTTCAGATTCATGAGGAAAGGAGGATTGTGTTTTGTGAATTGTGTCTTCATGTGAAATGTGTTCCTGCTTTTGGCCAATGGGAGCTAGTTTTATCAAATGTGTTTAGAGGACTGCTCCTTTGGCTTTTGTGTTTTATCTATTGGGATAAGAAACAGGGATAAGAAAGAAAGGTGCCGGGTGTGAATTAAGCAGTGTGGGAGACCCCATGACCAGCTGAATCCCTCTAAAATCAATATAACACCTACGTCTGTGGTTCTAAGGTAAGGTGCTATCCAACATCAGCTAACCGTATTGCTGTGTTTTAGGTCAAATAACAACAGCAAAGAAGGATTTCTCAATGGCAGGTTTCTTCTCTTAAAACTTGAGCTATTGTGTATTATTTAAGCTGAATAAATGCTGGTGACAGATAGAGATAATTTCTGACGTACTGGTATCTTTAAGCATTTGGTGGACGGACGACCTACAACCGAGTTCCCAAATCCTGTGGCTGCTCTTTCTTCTTTCTCGAGGAGAGAACATCAAGGAGGAAGCAGAAAACCTCCACCTAAAAGGTTTGTGTTAATTAGTGCAGTTCAATTGTATGAGACTAATAATATTCCCTGCGTAAAATACTTAAATGTGAGAGCATTTTATTGTAGGTGTATAATATCTGTTGGTGTCTTGCATTTGAAAAAAGTAATGTTTTGATTCATACAACACATTAATATCTACACACATTTTGGGATTGTTAAACCGATTTAATGTATTTAATATATATATATATATATATATATATATATATATATATATATATATATATATATATATATATATATATATATATATATATATATATATATATATATATATATATATATATATATATATATATATATATATATATATGAAAGCATAAAAAGCCAAAAAAAAAAAAAAAAAACAAGCCTCCCTTGTTGCTGTTACCTTGTTACAGTAAGGGGGCTTGTGTACTCCGATGAACTCTGTGAGCTATGCCGTTAGGGGGCAGTTCTGGCAGGTTTAACCAATTCGGACAGGTCAAGGGTAAGGAGTTAGACAAAACACAGTCAAATAAACACTCTTGGCTTACAGTTTTGAAGTTTTGAGTGGCTGTAAATGGTTCCTCGTAAAGGGACCTCACGAGCACTCTTAACACCAGTTTTCTAGTACGGTGGTGGTTATCCTGAAAAATGACTACTATTTTTAATATTCAAGTGTCAAATGTCCTTGTTCAAGTGAGTGGCTCAGAAGGAGTATTTGTGCCATCTTTTAAGCTTGCATTACCATTTGAACCATTGAAAAAATGTGCATACAATAAAAATGGCAGCCATCTTTAAAAATGGCCGCCTTCTTGAAATTTTGTTGTGTCTAACGTTTTGTTTCAAAAGAGTGACCCTAAGAGAGTATTTGTGCCAAATTTCATGCTGTCATCACCTTCTGAACGATTCTCTTAAACTTTTACAGTTATCTGCTCCACTACAAAGGGTGTGTTTGCTTTATTATTATTTTTTGTAATAACTGTTGGCATCTGCTGAGGAAGTACTCACAGAAAAACAGGTCTAAGTTGTTTTTCATACCACCCCATTTTGCTGCATCTAAATGAATGCGCTGTAGGTGATAGTCTTTTGAGCACATCACAAAGAACTCACACCACAGCATGCCTCTGAGTCCCAACTGTCCTGTTATTTGGTAGTGATATGTGTGGCTCTCCTTTAGCTTGTAGCTACCACCTGCATGCCTCACGAGATAAGGACAATCTTTGTAGGTCTCCTTTGATGGACACTTGATTTCCAGAAGGCCGTGACTTCTACTGTCCCCTGTCTCAATGACCTTCCTGTCAGATGAAGTGCCAAGGTGAGGAGCATGAGGATTTACCACCAATCCATATGGGAGCACTGCATTTCCTGTGACCTCACGGTAATGCTTTGCTGCAGTGGGCTCAAGGTGTACCCCTCTTTTCATAGCACTTGTCTGCCCAGTGGCTGTGGTCCTAAAGGTGGCTGCAAGGCTTTCATAGTTTGATTTTCTTGAGCAAGTTCTTTTAAAACAGGTGGACGTAAGCTGGGCAGACCGTGCAAGGTGCCAGACATTGTTTGTCTCCTGTTGTCTTGTCTCAAGCTCCAGGGCTATGGATTGTGGCAAAGTGATGGAGATTTTACTGTACATCTCTGTTTTGTGTTTATTCATTACTGTAGTGAAATTTGATGGGGGTAAAAGGAAATCTGGGAATTCACAAGCTTGCTTTGCTTGTGATGACTCTGTGGTGTTTTCAACTAGAGGGAGCTGTGAAAGAGAAAATTATGTCATTAACTGACTGTTTTTTCATATTTGCATTTTCAGAGGCAGACAACAATACAGGCCACCAAGAAGAGGAGCTGAAAAGTCTAAAGAAGGGACTGGAACAACAAAAGAAGGGAATGATAAATTTGAAGACAGAACTTGAAGAAAAAAACGTCCAGCTTCAGTTTCTTGAAGGGGAACTTAAAAATGAACTGATATCATGTCATGTGCCTGGTTATTTCCATTACTGCACTGGTTTCACATATGAACAGTTTAACAGCTTGTGTGAATTTTTAAAGTGCCAAATGACCCCACTGCACCACAAACACAGATTCCCCTGACCTATAAAGTGGGAGACGTCGAGGCCCAAAACATGCCCTTGCGCACACAGTTTTTACTCATCCTGATGAAGTTGAGACAAAAATTTGACCAAAAGGACTCAGCATATAGGTTTCAAATCCGACTACAGAGTGCCAGCACTGTAATAAACTCCTGGGTAGACTACATGTATGACTGACTTGGCCACCTGCCCATTTGGCCACACAGAGATATCATTTCACAGAACATGACTGACAACTTTAAACAGGACTTCCCAACTACATTTGTTATCTTAGACTGCACTGAACTGAAGACAGAGAGGCCCAGCTCCTTAATGCTTTAGAATCAAACCTACTCCACATATAAATCTACCAACACTCTAAAGTCATTTGTTGCCTGTGACCCAAGAGGGGAAATAATGTATGCGTCTGCCCTCTTCACAGGGCAGCATGGGGTGCACATGGTGTAATGGTCACCTGCTGATTTAATTTCCCTTAAGTGTAATGTTCCTGTGTACAATAGAAGTTGCGATTTGTGAGATACGATAGTGCCCTCCGCTCAGGCTAAAGACCCAAATAACATAATGGCTCATTAAAGTAAACTAAAGCAGGAGTAAGTGGAACCCCTAATGGTTTTAAAGTCACATCTAAAGACGTGTGCTTCTTTATTTCTTATCACTTGTTATACATTCAGGAACACCTAAAGTCTGAAAATGTGGAATGAACAGGCATTTTATCTTTTTCAATGACTTTATCTTCTGCTTTTTTCTGTTGAGTTATTGATAGAGAAGCTGGTTTTGGACACAATAACAATAAGCTGAGCCCCTGATGTAAAGGTGTTTTTTTTTTTTTTAGATTAAATTAAATTGATAACGGGATTACAGAACTGTTTGATTTCTATTTGTTTTTGTTCATAATAATAGTGTGACGCCATAGCAGCGTGAAGAGACACAGTGTGCCCTGCTAATAAATCCAACGAAGAAGAAAAACATGACACAGTTAACAAAGAGCAACAATGGATATCATCCAGCAATTAATCTTCTTTGTGTTTTCCATGTGTCTCTTTGTAACAAAGAACAATCAAGCTTTGGTTCAGAGAGGACTGTGTGCCACCAGGAGAAACTCAGCCGCTGTTGCACCATAAGTGACGATTTAGCTCCACCTTCCAAATTTGGATCAGTTTAGTCTGGTTCCCACATAAAAGGGTACCAAAAAGTGTCTCGTCTTGGTTACTTGGGAATCTGTCCCAGGATCAGTCAGTGGAAACGCCGTAAAACGCATGCTGTGCTGAGACGAACCGAACTGAACCACTTGGTGGAAACGAGGCCTTGGTTTCTTAAGATTTGTGTGATGTGTGTTTGGGTTCTTTATTTTCAGTTTCCTATGGAGTCATTTGGTTCTTTTCTTCATGCTGTGCTGAAGTGTGACGTGTCACCCCATAAATAAAAAGGAGCACAAAGAAAAAAGAAAGGTTTTTTTGTTTGCACACAGTTATGGTTCTCTGTATATTAAAGATGGGTGCAATGGGAAAATCTTAGTGTGAAGCAAAGTTTATTTGAGGCAGGATGTGACGTGAGGGAAGGGAAGAGTGAGTGACCAGGAGGAACAGGTGAGTGTGTCTAATGTTGTGAGATCACCAAAAGATGACGTGGGCAGTGTCCCTAAATGTGGCTGAAGGGTCAAAGTTTGAAAAAATGAAGTGTCATGGGTTTGAGAGGCAGAAATGTGCTGTCCACATACGTTGACGTGGGTCCTCAGAGGTTCAGCACAAACTAGAAAATCACTCAGAGAGAGCGCAGACCTCAGCCAAGCATTTTGAGAGCAGAGATTTCAGGGGATCGATCGGTTTACCTTTTAACTCTGATTATTGTTGTTATTATTATTTACATATCTCCCTGCTTCCTTGTGGATTAGGTCTACTGAAACCAAGGGCACATGAGTGGGTTGGACATTGGGGGGCGGCACATATGAGAAACCTGACAGATCTGATAACAGTGTGAGCAGGACTGTGTCATAAATTAACTTCACCACAAAACATTCACTAAATGAAATGTAATGCAGCACGAAGCGAACCCAACAAAGACAAACAGATCATCAATAGCACGACAGGGTCGTTATAATTTTTCACAGTTCTTAACACGTTTCTCAAAACACTAACGGATTCCTTCAAACTGTGTGACAGGGTCACCTTGCTGGAAAAAAGAGTGTAAATGATACGGAAAATAAAAGAACTGAGTAACGAAAAGTAAGGTTAGGCTTGGTTCACTTTGGTATTGATGTAAGTCCCTGTACTTAAGGTATGTGAGGGGTGCAATAAAAATAATATTGGAAAACAAAGGTGATGAAAGGGAGGATGTGGCGTGGGGGAAGAGGGAGAAAGGAGGTGCCGAGGAAACAGAGACCGTGGACTAACGTGGTGCTAAAGGGAACAAACAGTAAATGAACAGTCATGAAAAGTCATTGAAATTAATCCCGAAGAAAAGACGTTGAACTGTGGTGATTGCTGTGGAGGCCGTTTCCTCTCCTCTGACCTTTCCGTGGATGTACACGCAGCGGAGGGGACAAAGGAGCCGCGTGGCTGTGGATATTCTTTCCCGGACCTGGGTGAGATCGTTGTTGTTGTTGTTGCTGTTTTTATTTATTTTATTTATTTATTTTTTGTTCCCACATAAAGTATTTTCCTGGTATACCAGTGTTTTAGTTTTTATCGATCATTTTTTGTGGACTATTTTTCCTTTATTCTTGTGGATTTTTGAGAGCCCAAACCTTCGGGCAGGAAGTGCGAAGGAGGACTTCTCCTTAGTTAAGAATAAAAAGGACTCTTTAACCTGGACAGTTTTCGGGGAATTTTTAATTTTCGTTAGAGGGTTGTTTGGGCATAATTTCAGATTCATGAAGTCTGAGTTTTGAACGGTGTTTTGAGGGTTTTTTTTGTTTGTTTATTATTATTTTATTATTGAGAGTCTGCTGTCACGGGCATTAACGAACGCGTCCTGGCGAGAAAGTGTTATATATATATATTTATATATATATATATATATATATATATATATATATATATATATATATATATATATATATATATATATATATATATATATATATATATATATATATATATATATATATATATATATAAAATGATTTATGGTTGTGGTATTTACTTATTTACTTATTTAAAAAAACCGGGAGAGGTTACATGGTTATTTTCAAAGTGTGACAAAACAAATCTGAGAGTATATAAATACTATCATGCCCCAATAACGAGTCCCCCTTTTTTTGATGTAATGCGGTGGCCATAGGCTGAGCGTTACAACTGTACACACAGACCTGAAAACCTCACACACAAAATGCTGAACCTGACACTCCCTTGTCAAGATGACTCTTTGCCATCAAATCTCTTAACTGGTCACAAAATGGAACTCATGTTCTCATTTGGTACACACAGCCACATTCTCCAACGAGACATATACCACTCAATCGATACACACAGCTCAGCGTTTGCTGCTCACTACCAAGCATTCACAGCACACTGACGAGCAAAACTGAAAACCAAATTATAGAAATGCAACACACAATGTGAATATGTAAATGGTGATGACTCATGAGACTTACCTTTTTTTTTTTTTTTTAGAAAATGTCTGTGTAGGCCCACTTCTTCAAACATTAAATATCACACAAGTCTGCAGCAAATCATTGTTTTATTGACAGTGTTTCAGTGCACAGGCATTTCTAAAGAAGATGTTGGTAAAAACTACAGTCAGCACACTGTATTCTATTGATATGCAGTATTACTGTACAGTAGAGAACACAAGGCAAACAGATTTCCTGTGGTACCTGTTCTCTACTCTGAAGGTCCTGATGAGTCCAGCCACGATGAAACAGCTGAGGTTTGGCTGGACTCTCAGGCCCGTCTCTCTAATGCTCAGACCATGATTCAGAACATGCTCAACAATCGTGGCTCGGTTCTGATTACAAATTATTGCCCTCCTCCTCCTCCTCCCTGTCCTCCTACTCCTCGACCTCTCACTCCTCCATCTCCTCCTCTTTTTCTTCCTCTTCCTCCTCTCACTCTTACCCCTCTCCTTCTCTGCTTGTCGTTGTCCATTGCTCAGTGCTCACCAAACAAAACAGAGGCTCGCGGCCCTTTTATGCTGCAGTTCTCCTGATTGGAAATTGCTCTCCTGATCTGGGTGTATTGAGGTTTGAATAACTGTGTGTTGATGCTTTGAGATTTCAAATAATGTGTGTGTGTGTGTGTGTGTGTGTGTGTGTGTGTGTGTGTGTGTGTGTGTGTGTGTGTGTGTGTGTGTGTGTGTGTGTGTGTGTGTGTGTGTGTGTGTGTGTGTGTGTGCAAGAACTGACCATTGCATGTACAGCTTTGACAACAAGGTGATGTAGGAGATCGAATTGACATCATAGTGTAAAGAAAAAAAGTCAGAGTCTGATGCAGATGAGTCAAAATGGGCTTAGTGATTGGTACATGTAGCATAGGCGCAAATCTCGGGGGGGTTGCGCAGGGGTCATGTCCCCCCCCCTTCCATCAAGTTGTCCCCCCTAAAAAATCCAGTTGTAATTAATTTTCTAATAGTAACGTTTTTTTGAATGGTGTAATACAAGTCATGCTACTTGAAACACAAAGATTGACGAGTTTAACTATTGAAAGATCACACACACCCCTCCCCGCGCGATCCTCGCAGTGGTTTGATCCAATCTATTTCTCCCGGCAGGGATGCTGCAGCCGCGCACACACACGCACACACACACACACACACGCACACAGACAGAGCGGAGGGTCGCGGTCAAGTTAGTAGCTTTCACTGAAAGACTTATCAATCACAACTTCACTTGTTAAACAGACACACAGAGAAAATGAAAAGCAAATGCCAACTGCTTTTTCCGAAGTCTGACAGTATGCTTTTTTAAAAAAAGGCGCTGATTGAGCTTTCCATCCGATGTGGTGAGCACACACAGACACAGACTACAGAGCGCCAAAGATCGAGATTAAGTGCATTAAAACACTGAACAATTTACAAGTTAATTATCACACCGTTTGCTGCTGGCTGGAAAACAGCCTCTCCTCTATGATGCAAAGAAGGCTGTGACAGATAAGACAGACAGGTGACATGCTGACATCCTCGTCCTCTCATTTATGACACAAATATTGAAACTATTTAAGATGCCTCTAGTGAGATAGAGGCATCTCTAGAGAGATTTATGAGTTCATAGATGAAGCCATTATTTATTAAAGTCTTATGTTCTATTCTAGATTTATTGATTTAAAAATAAAGTAGTTATGACTTTGACTTAGATCTTGAATAGATCCAGTTTCTAATTCCGTTCTGACTGTTAATTTACACCCCTTATTGTCCTCAGTCAGTAACCTGATCAGTCCAGGTTACTTTTAGCAAAATCATCAAGAGTGTTGAGAACATCGAGTCTGTTTCTGCACATGTATGTGGTGAAATGTGTTTCCATAGTGACCAACATGTGGATTTGTATCCTGTGGTTTTATAATGGGTCACATTTATTCTCAGGAGCTGTAGACCTGCATCTCTGAAGCCATTTTTATGTTTAGCAGCAGGAATGCAGAAAGGAGAAACAGAGGTTGGCAGGGCTGAGAAGTGAGGTCTTAAAATAAATTTAGTGAGGTGCTTTGGCACTCCATCATTTCAAGGTTAATGCAAAAGTTTTGTTTTCTGCTTCAAATTGGAGATAAGGGTCTATAAAACATTTTTTGCGTGAGGGTTAAGAAACCAGATAGAAAGAAAAAATGTTTTCAGCTGATTTTTTTTAAAGGTCTTGATTTTGTATAATTTTCTTTTTTATGTTATTTCTATTCCTATTTTAAGTCAATACGGTGTAAGAAATCAACTTTTATTCAAATATTGAGTTTTTGAGTATCATGGTTTGGCAAAAGTCAAAGATGGCTGCCATTTCTCATAGCTTTTTCAAATTGAATATATTAGCAGCTACAGTACGGCTGCTACACTGAGGGGGAGAAATTGTTTAATTTAATTCCTTATTTTGGACTATTACCTGAGTATTGTGAGTAAGGGAAGGCTCTCATTAATTATTGTATTTCATTTAAAAGATTTTGGTATGTGTATCAGGAAGTTTCTATAATCTTACAAAATCCTCATGTCCTTTCATTATTTGTTAATTATTAAACAATGATTTTATTTACACTGGTGTGAGTGGTGCAAATCCCAGAATCCAGTGATTGAGTGAGAGCTTTTGGCAGCGTGGGTGTGGCTGGGCTGAAGAGCAGGGAACACGTGGAGGCACACAGGATGAGTGGAAATACTCTGGCGTCTGTCCTCTGCTGCAGCAGTCCTGAAGTGAAGCCACAGAGTGTCAGTGATTGCAGGCAGGTGTGCAGGGGAATCCGGTGCAGGTGTGTAAAAGTGAGGGAGGGACTGGGAGTGCAGCCTGCACTGCAGGGGAGTTCAGGACAAGACCAGACTGTGGTGAGAGAGATCACCACACTTCTTCTGATTTACAAAGCGCTTAATGGCACCAGGCCATCCTATTTTAAAGAGCTCATTGTTCCGTATTATCCGTCTAGGTCCCTGCGTTCTCAGCACCAGGTCTGCTCATTGTACCTAGGGTCTCTAAAAGTAGACTGGGAGGTCGAGCCTTTAGTTATCAGGCTCCTCTTCTTTGGAATAATTTACCAATTGAGGTCTCTGCCTTTAAGAGTGGACTGAAAACTTTCCTTTTTGATAGAGCTTACAGTTAGAGCTGGATCAGGTCTGAACCAGCTTTTAGTCATGCTGCTGAAGGTTTAGACTGCTGGGGGGAGACTGACACACAGGGCTCCTGTTTCCCTCTCTATCTGTCTCTCTAGCTTCTAATCTTAATATCCTGCTATAGTAACTGAACTGTAACTACACCTCTCTGGAAAGCTCTGAGTTTGTTTATGAGGTGACACGTCACACGTCTGCACAGCATGAAGAAAACAACTAAATGACTCATAGTAAACTGAAAATAAAGAATCCAAATACACAACACACAAATCTTCAGAAACTAAAGCCGCGTTTCCACCAAGCAGACCGCTTCGGTTCGTCTCGGTATGATGCGCTTTTTGCAGCGTTTCTACTGACTTATGCCAGGACGGATCCCTAAAAACCGAGACGAGTGGGCCTACTTTTTTGGGACCCTTCCGTATGGGTGCCAGACTAAACCGATCCACTCTCAGACGGTGGAGCAACACACTGCAGACCACTGATTGGTCTAAAAGAATCGTCACTTACCCTGTGACAGCGGCTGCATTTCTCCTGGCGGCTCACAGACTTCTCTGAAACAAAGCTTGATTGCACTTTAAGTCTGGAGACAGGACAGATATGAACAACTATAGACCTGTTAACATCCTCCCTGCCACCTCCAAAGTGATAGAGAAATGGGTATTAGCCCAACTCATGGACCACTTAAATTTGGGCCATACCCCGTTACACCCTGCACAATTTGGTTTTCGGAAACACCATTCTACAGAGACAGCCATTAATCTTTTCTTAGAAAAAACCAGGCACTTTCTGGATAGGACATCATATGTTGGAGCAGTATTTTTAGATTTGAAAAGGGCATTTGATACGGTGAATCATGCGGTCCTGATAGAAAAACTTCCTCTTTTTAACTTCTCAGAAAAAGCTATCATGTGGATAAAATCTTATCTAGCGGACAGAGAGCAGTGTGTGGCTGTTGAGGGGATTAAATCCCCACACCTCAAGTGTAAAATGGGGTCCCGCAAGGGTCGATACTTGGGCCAATACTATTCTCGCTCAATATCAATGATATGCCACTTGCATGCAAAAACACTCATATACAACTATACGCAGACGATGCAGTAATATTAACATCATCTAAATCAATCCAAGAGACCGCCCACATTATTACAACAGAACTAACCCACATCTACGACTGGCTCAAGAAATCGTGTCTCAGTCTAAACACCAAGAAAACCGTCTGCATGTATTTTTCTAAAACACCAAAGGCCATAACTCACTCCGGTATTTTCATAGGAGGAGAGGAACTTGAACTTGTAAACAAGTTCAAGTATCTGGGAGTCACTCTAGACTCCACCCCTCCTTCAAGAGTCACGTAAACAAGATTTCAAAAACAATGAAATTCAGTCTTGCAAATTTTAAATCCATTAGGTCATCAATAACAACAGAGGCAGCTAGAGTTTTTATGCATGCAATGGTTTTATCTCATATTGAATACGGGTCCACTAACTGGTCATTTACTACTAAAACTGTGCTCAGCCAGGTGGAGTCGCTATACAAAAGAGCAATAAAAATACTAGACAAAAAACAGTTACATACCATCATTGTCATATTCTTAAAAAATATGGTCTCCTTAGTTTTGATAACTTCACAACTTTTAAATATGCCTGCGCAATATTCAAGATCTTGAAAGGTTTAGCACCGCCCCCACTGTCTGCTTATGTTAGACAGAATGACAATGTCAGCCATACAATCAGGGCAACCAACAGAGGGGACTGTGTTATTCCACTCAGACGCACCTCTCAGGGGCAGACAGTGCTGTCAGTCGCAGGCAGTCGCATTTGGAACACGTTACCTGTTATGATAAGGGACTGTAATACATACGCCGCATTCAAAAAAAACCTAAAGAAGTGGCTGTTAAGTAAACAAAACTGCAATCATGATCTCTGATAATGAATAAATGTCACCATGTCACCTTTTGCATAATCATGTTACATTGTTAATATTGTGCAATACCACTTTGTCACTTTGTCTAAGTAATGGTATGTTGTAGGACAAGAGGCGATGATGCCATGTCATCACTTCCTGGACCACTATTTATTTATGTGACTAACTGATTATCCTCATCTGACCACCCATCACCTTCTTTAATTTATATTTTTTAGTAAAAAAAAATTTCTCTCTCTCTTCCATTTATTTATTTATCTTTTTTTTTGTTTTTCCTTTTTTCTTTTATTTTTTTCCTCTCTCTTTCGTTACCTTCCCTCTACTCTCCTTTTTTGGCCTCATCCCCACAGTCTGATTATACCATAACTGGCATTAACCCTTAAGCACCATAACTAAATCAATACATATGACCTGGACTTGCATTGCTGCAGCCCCATTCTATCTCCATCCACCTTTCTCTTTCCTTTCTTGAAATTTTTTTTCACTGCTCATTTATCCACAAGACCTGGCACTTTAAAAATGATTTTAATGTATTGTAAAATGTTTTATTATGATGATGTTTTTCTGTTCTTTCTTTTCCTTGAAAAGAAACAAAACAAGAAAAACAGACTCCTTTGAATATTGTACTTGTATTTTAATTAACCTGTTTGTTTTATATTTTAGCTGGGGGGACTACCAATGGAAATTAGCTTGGCAGCTAGATTTGGGTACATTTACATTTTATTTTTTTTAAAGTGTGTATGAATGTAGATTGTCCCTCCCTATCAAATAAACTAAATTACAATTACAATTTACAAATGTTGAGCCCTGATCTGTCAGCAGTCTTTAGTGTGCACCAAATCTGTAAAAGAAATCAACAATACAATTGGTGACCTCCTCTGCTTTTTTGGTCTTTAGTGGGTAGGCCTCTGTCCATTTGGTGAAATAATCAACCATGACACATATGTACTGATTACCACCCTCTGTCTTTGTTAGTTTACCCACTAAGTCCATTCCCAACAAGTTCAAATTGTTCAGTTACCTGGGCAGATACAGAATTAAAGACATGAGAAGTAGTGACAGATTAAAAATGGAACAGAATGTATGTTTATTTCTGAGCCTTCTTATCTCCATGGGCATGTACTCCTTTTTCTCTTTCAAAAGGGCCCTTCTGGATTGACACTGTGGACATTGTTGATAGTGTAGCGTGAATCGGTGTCAAAGAATGACTAATTAATTATTAACAGCAGAATGCCAGCATTCCACCGCAGCGAAAGTATAACTTTCAAAAGACATTTAAACTTACAATATGCGAGTACATTCTATTCTACATGATATACGTTGTAGAATGCATGTACATCAGCGCCATCCTAAATGTTATGTGGCGAATGCGTGGTGAAAATACGATATTGCACACTGTTGTCCGCAGGGAGGCCAAGTCAAGTTGGCGTCCCTTGGTGAAAAAAAATCAAGAATGATTAACCAATCAAATGAGACTGTTGTCATGACACTACTCATCTGTGATTATCCAAGACTGTGTCAAGGGAAACCACCCCGTCTTTTGCCTCAAACCAATCAAATCACAGTGTCGTCATCATCAAGCCGCTGAATGAAAAGGAGGGAGATTAGCATATTTGTGTTGACATTTTATTAGCAAAAAATAGCAAGTGCAGTGATGGAGGGTGAAGATTTAGAGTATTTAGTAAAAAACAATTTTACTAAACTAGCTGTGAAATTGAAGCTTTTTGGACGTGTCAGGATTGATGAAGCCTTGGACTTGGCAAGGAGCATTAGTACAAAGAAGCACAATGAGCAGGCCTTGAAGCAAAACTGAAGGATTTTGACTTCAATTTCCTGCTCGGGGTCTTTCCGTCCATTTTCGGCCTCACAGAGCCACTCTTTCAGGTCCTTCAAAGTAAAACAGTGGACATCAAAAAATGTCAGGACTGGATCAACAGCACAATCAACGCTCTCAAAGTCATAAGAACAGACGAGACGTTCACTGGCATTTATGATGAAACGGTCCAGGCAGTCGGAGAACCTGGGCACCGACGTAAACGTCTTCGCCGCGGCTGGGAGGCTCTGGAGCAGGGACTCAGCCAGCACCAAGAAGGAGAGGAAGACACCGTTTCATCTTTCCGACGTCTTTATTTCCAGATTGTTGACAGTATAGTGTTGCACATGACACAGAGATTTGCAGACATGAAGCACCTGAGTTTTTTTCGAGTGATGGATCAGACATCGTTTTTATCTTTCTGCAAGCCAGCTGCATTCCCCAGCAGTGAGCTGGCTCAGCTGATCAAAACATATCCACTCTTTGATGAGCATAAGTTAAGAAAGGAGCTGCACATGCTTTACAACAACAGGTTGTTTCACAAGCCCCCAGCAGAGCTGCTACAGTTTCTGATTGAAGATGAACTTCAGGGCACACTCTCCGAGATCTACAAACTGCTGCAGCTCATGCTCACCATACTGACCACCAGCACATCAGCAGAGCGCTCATTCTCCTGTCTTAAAAGGATAAAAACATATCTATATTAATTTATTGTGTTGTCAATAAATGAATATATAAGATTAAAAATAGATCTATTTTAAATAGATAGTTAAATAGAACAGATCTTGCGTGATGACTTTGAAAGGTTGGCAAGATGTAACTCTGTTCCTTTGACAAAAGATTTATTCTAGACCCAGGTGTAAAATGCAGACAAGCCACCCACAGAGAAATGCTGTTTTATCTATGTGCATCATGTTATAAACAGATGAAGAACACTCCTGATCAGACTCTGTATATATACAAATTTAAAATACAAATATAAAAAGACAAAAATAATAATGCACAATAGTGCACCACTCAGACTAACTGCTGTTGCTGGAAGCATGTTTTTGTATGGCTTCCTTTTTGGGTAGGTTTTGTTTTCTGAGTAATGTTTTTTGGTATCGGAGGGATAGAAACATGTGATTGAGGGTCTTTCATCTTGATGTTGTGGCCCAGGTGTCCCTGCACAACCTCACCACATTTTGCCAAAATGTTTGTGTTGTTGGAACAAAGATCTTTATGACAACCCAGTCCTTTGTTTTTTGTTTGTTTTGGGCAAACCACATTGAATCTTGATCGTCCTTAAAAAAAAAAGAAAAAGAAAAATGATAAGACATATAAGAAACATTATTCTAAAAACAAACAAACAAACAAAAACCAGTACCTGTGCTGGTGGAGGCCTGTCCACGATGAACATTTTCATTGTGGTCCATAACAGCAAGCTGGGTGAGTGCTTTCATTGAGTATTTCAGCATCGAGGCATAGAACACTTCAAGCTCTCCTGAGGAAACATAATAATGACAAGTTCACTTAACCTTCATAGTAATTTCTCATAATTATTTTTCCTTTTCTATATCCCTGTATGTTTGAAGAGGGCAATCTGCTTGACGTCTTTCATGAGTCCTTTGTCCAGAGCAATAGCTGTCAGGACTTTGAAAGCTTCAGAGTCTCTCCTTTTCCATTTTTTTCTCCTCTGCTGCTTGGACGTAAGGTCAGGATGCAGGCATTGAATCTCCTGTCCATCTTCCTCCCAGCGGTGCACACCACAGATCTGATGATGCAGTGCTTTCCACTTTCTTATCAAATCCTGAGAATAATGAAAAAATATTTATTCTCAGTCATATACAGCAAAAGGACTATATCCAAAACTATCAATTTTGATTATCATTTCTATTTGTTGCCAAAATGTAAAGAATGTGTTGTTACTCACATCTGGGTCACCTCCACAGGTTGAACAGGCGTACCACAAATGATTGCAGATGGATTTTATCCATGGTTGCAGGCCTCAGTTGTCCTTTTGGTTTGACGCAGAGAGAAATTTCTTCAAAAGCCCTAATAACAACATAAAAAAGGCGATGAGTTACTAGCAAGCATAAAATACAGCAACTGGACTAAACGTGTGTGACTAGAAGATGTTTTGCCATTAGTAGCAGTTACAGTCTGTCTACTTACCCTTGACAACATGCCAGATGTCAAACTCATGGTGGATCTCTGGATATTCTTCATGCATATTTTTTTTTCGAATGGAAGGTGACCAATCAGTGGTTACCACCTCCACCTCAAGACCTGGCTCCAGCAGATAGTTCAGTCCTCTACTAAACCCCAATGGCTCCATGGCAACAAAGCTGGATACCTCTGTCACCTATACCACAAAAAAGAGGAAATGAATGTGTAAAATAAGTTTCACACATCCCACCACCAGCACATCAGCAGAGCGCTCATTCTCCTGTCTTAAAAGGATAAAAACATATCTGAGAAACACATGTGGACAGGACAGACTTGTCAATTTAGCCAGGATATCTATTGACTCTGTTGTTGTGGAGGACCTCAAAGCCAGCGGGAAATGCTACGACATGGTTATTGACCACTTTGCCACCATGAAAGACAGGAGGATGGCGTTCCTTTTCAAATAGGGTGAGTAACATGCACACTATACACTATGTTATGTGCTTTAGTGGTTACTGATCTGCCTATTAAGGTTGGCAAGTGAGGCTGTGTTAAAACTTTGAAACAAAGAAAAAAAAAACAGGTAGAAAGAACAATGTCTGAGGACTTCAATTTACAGGAAGAACACAAGGGCTTTGCCGAGCCTTTTCTTTACGAGCCAGAATACACAGATGACGAACTTAGAGAAACGGATGAGGCAGCCGCAGCTCGAGCAGGGCCTCAAACACTGTCAGACTACAGATTATGTGCGGATGAAACGAGGTGGTGTAAATGTGAAAAATGTCAAGCTATGCCGACCGAAAGAGGAGAGCATTTGGGACTTGTTGATTCTACCGCTGGAGGATCTCAATATCTCCACTGATGAGACCGAGAGCACTGCTCAAAGAGTTTGTGTCACCCAAAACACAGATTACCCACCATTACTGACCCGTGGAGTTCTGGAGATGTTTTTCCACGCACCTAAACTCAATTGGAAAAGAGGCCAAGACCTGCAGGACCAAACGGCACGCTTTGTGCGGAGTGAGTTTTGTAATATCTTTATTTACTATACTTATTTTGTACTAACAGGACACTGCCTAATACATGATCTATTTTACTGTACTGTACACTGTGTGTGTTACAGCTCTGTGTTTATTTACTTAGCATCTCACCTAGGTTGTGTCCTGGAAGAGATGCTATTTATTTATATACTTATTTGTCCCCCCCAACAGTCAATACAGGTTGGTGGTTTACCGGGTGGTGCTGGAGTGGGTCCTGAAAGGCGAGAGACTGGGAAAGGACAGCAGAAGAGTTTTACCTGCCTGTGTTGTCACAAGCATCCGTTCCAAGTACCCTTCACCATATGGGGTGTATACTGGATTCAAGGAAGCAGAAGATGCTTTTGAACAGATGTAAAGACAATAAACAAATCTAAAGACACTCTTCCAGACTAATTATTTATATTATTTCATTACTTCATCAAATGTCATGATTTTTCCAAAATCTAAAAAAAAGCTATAATGCCTCACTTTAGATTATAACATGTCAGAATATATATAGGCGGTAGTTATAACTTTTGGACTATTGTCTTGTGTTGTCAATAAATGAATATATAAAATTAAAAATAGATCTATTTTAAATAGATAGATAAATAGAACAGATCTTGCGTGATGACTTTGAAAGGTTGGCAAGATGTAACTCTGTTCCTTTGACAAAAGATTTATTCTAGACCCAGGTGTAAAATGCAGACAAGCCACCCACAGAGAAATGCTGTTTTATCTATGTGCATCATGTTATAAACAGATGAAGAACACTCCTGATCAGACTCTGTATATATACAAATTTAAAATACAAATATAAAAAGACAAAAATAATAATGCACAATAGTGCACCACTCAGACTAACTGCTGTTGCTGGAAGCATGTTTTTGTATGGCTTCCTTTTTGGGTAGGTTTTGTTTTCTGAGTAATGTTTTTTGGTATCGGAGGGATAGAAACATGTGATTGAGGGTCTTTCATCTTGATGTTGTGGCCCAGGTGTCCCTGCACAACCTGCACCACCACATTTTGCCGAAATGTTTGTGTTGTTGGAACAAAGATCTTTATGACAACCCAGTCCTTTGTTTTTTGTTTGTTTTGGGCAAACCACATTGAATCTTGATCGTCCTTAAAAAAAAAGAAAAGAAAAATGATAAGACATATATGAAACATTATTCTAAAAACAAATAAACAAACAAAAACCAGTACCTGTGCTGGTGGAGGCCTGTCCACGATGAACATTTTCATTGTGGTCCATAACAGCAAGCTGGGTGAGTGCTTTCATTGAGTATTTCAGCATCGAGGCATAGAACACTTCAAGCTCTCCTGAGGAAACATAATAATGACAAGTTCACTTAACCTTCATAGTAATTTCTCATAATTATTTTTCCTTTTCTATATCCCTGTATGTTTGAAGAGGGCAATCTGCTTGATGTCCTTCATGAGTCCTTTGTCCAGAGCAATAGCTGTCAGGACTTTGAAAGCTTCAGAGTCTCTCCTTTTCCATTTATTTCTCCTCTGCTGCTTGGACGTAAGGTCAGGATGCAGGCATTGAATCTCCTGTCCATCTTGATTGAAGCACCCAGGATAGGCACACACTGGAACCATGTTTTTAATTTGACTAATGACCAATCAAGTTTTTTTGTTTTTTTTTCAGAGTTCTCCTCCCACTGACCAACCTCTTTATCATCAGAGTTGGTTTTTCATCAGCATCATACAGAAAGAGGACAGAGGACGTCTGTCAGAGAGCTCTCCTCCTCTTCAGACCTGCTTTCTGCCCCAGCTGTGACTGAACTCTAACAGGTGTGTATGGAATAATGTCTTCATGCCGTCTGAATGTCT
Source organism: Halichoeres trimaculatus (assembly GCF_033239565.1). Lineage (NCBI taxonomy): Eukaryota > Metazoa > Chordata > Actinopteri > Labriformes > Labridae > Halichoeres > Halichoeres trimaculatus. The sequence goes on along the minus strand of NW_027437226.1, from coordinate 42,137 downwards.
CCTTCTTGTAGTGTTGCATCAACAGGTTGTAAAGTCTGTCTCATTATTGTCTGTGGATTCTTCTGGTCTGCTCTGTGCTGTGTGTGTGTTCTGTGAGACTGAATGGATGTGTCAGAGAGTTCAGAGTTAGCTCCAAAGTCTTTGCTGAAGTCTGAACCTGCACGCAGCTCTGATTCCTGACTCAAAGCATTGATGGTGCTCAGCTTCATGTGGAGCTGAAGTTCAGTGTGTTCAAAGAAAACTCTGTTCTGATCCTTCACCTCCTTCAATGGAGCAGATTTCCCTGATTGAGCTGTTTTCTGATCAATCACAGCCAGTGTGAGGAAGAACAGGCTCAGCTTTGACAGCTTGATGAGCAGCTGTTTCAAATCTTTGATTTCTTCATGTCTGAGGGAGAAAGATGAGGACAGATGCAGCCTGAGTTATTCCACTGTGGGCTCTTCATTAGATCAGGACATCAACCACCACTCAGGTAGAGGGATGCATTTCAACAACACACTGAGCTCCATCAGCCAGTAGGTCATCATCTGAACCAGTCATTCTATGAAAATGGTAGCTTTCTGAGCAGCAATTTCATTTTCTTTTTTTTTTTGCATCTTTTTTTTTTTTTTTTAATTAAAAAAAGTCTCATAATAGTTGACCACTTAGCATTATAAATAAACAAAAAATGAGATCATTTTCTTTGAGTTTCTATTTCATTCAAGTAAGTGTTTTTTAATATCATTCATTCTTTTTAGGTAGGCTGCCCTGCATTCTTGGTCAGCATCCCTGCGCTGTCTGTAGAGTCCTTGCTTTTCAGCAGCACTTAACTTTGCCAACACTGAAACAGCAATTAAACCAATTAGTCTGGTTTATGTACAAACTGACCTATTTTTTTATTTAAGGTATTACTGGTGCTAGTGATTGTCAGTGGTGTTACTAACCAAAACGACAAAAGTGCAGATAAAATGGCCTATTCAAGATGGCAAAACCACACGTCTTAACTTGGAAATATATCAACTCATCATGCAGTGTGATCAATTATTTTAATTAAATTTCTTTTTCCCTTACTACAAACTCCGTAACACCAGTTATTCATTTGAAATACTCACATGAAATTTGTAGATAATTCTTGAAATTGTCAAGATATGAGGAGAAGATGCTGACTTACCGTGTGCTTCTCATAATGGACATGCCTCCCATGAGCTCTTACCCCCAAAAATGTTTACAGGGACACAGCAGTTTTTTCAAAATAAAGGTTTTTACAAATAGTGACACCAGTGACATGAAACCAAGAGACAGCTATTTTTTGTAAATTATTTTTAATAAACAATTGATTTTTTCCCCTTTTGAAAATTATACTTAATAATCTTAACACATAACTTTGTATTGTAATCTTTTTTATTATATAAAAAAAATTATATATTATCAAAATTCATGGCACTAGCCACACTATTTCTGCTATATTTAATAAAATGTACTTTAAAACTGTTTTTTTTTAATGGTTAAAAAGCAAAACCACACTTCAGTTTGTATTTTTTGTGTCATTGTCACAAACTTTTGTGCATTTTTCCCAGTGAATAATGTGAACAAGAAAGCCACCATTTTCATGTGTGACTGTGGTCAGAACCGCGCTCCCGACTCATCACAGCAGCCCACTAGAGGGATGAAAGACGTGGACCTGATCAGGGTCACCTGCTGGAACCAACGCTCCTCAAAAATCTGATACTCAGCAAAAAAGTTCAGGATTGATCAGTTTACTGTGCTGTAAAAAATGACAATGAAGGTGAAGTCTTTAACACTTGTCATGCTTTTGTGGTTACACCATTTGACAGTTTAATGGGACTGATTCTTGAACTGGTTCAAATGGTAGAAATGTCATATCAAATACTGTGACACCAACAGAAATGTAAACTACACATTGAAACAAAGATGGAAGATGATGTTTGAACAAGTTTAAAGCTGATTTTTCAGACCAAGCCTTATTTGTCTCTGTCCCAGGGGAACCTTTGGCTTCACACAGCTCAATGTCAACCTGTTTCATGCAGTCACTTTGAAATGAGGATGAAGGGCGCCCTCTAGTGACAGAAAGTCCTCACTGCAGCTTCACACAGCTCTTCAAGTGTGTTGGTTGTGTTCAGCCTGGAGCTCACACTGTTTCAGCATCAATGTGCAGCTCAGCTGAGTGTCAAAGCAGGATTCTCCATCCCTGAGTGTTTCCATGATTCCACACAGACTGTGGGACTGACCTTTGACCTCATGTGTGTGTTTTCAGGGAGAAGATGGTCTCCAGGTTCCTGCTGCTCACGGCTCTGAGCTGCTGCGTCTGTGGTTAGTTTTCACCTTCACTTTATTGTCCTCAAAGAGAAAAGAGGAGATCCACTTTGAGACTGAGTGAAAGACTTCAACACTTGATGAGAAAACGTGTGTAAAGACTCACATGTTGCTGTGTTTTTCTGCCCCTCTCTTTTCCTCTCTGTCTCCTCTACAGGATTAGAGCTCAACATGGGTCTCAGCTCCTATCAGGCTGAGGAGAAGCAGAGCCTCACCCTGGACTGGACCTTCACACCAAAACCTCACCCCTCTCTGAAAGGTCTCTATGTTTTCTGTGCCATGATGAAAAAAATGAAAGTCTCAGCCCTGTTTGCTCTCCAGGATGGAGTTGAGATCCCACTGAGGGATGGGGAGCTTTCAGGACGATTCCAGTTTGACAAAGACCTCCTCAGAGAGGGACGGATCAGACTTCATGTGTCCTCACTCAGGACTGAAGACTCAGGACAGTACTGGTGTGGAGTGAAAACAGATTCTGGTTCCAGTGTGGGCGGATGTCTCCTCACAGTGACTGGTGAGTAAAGTCAGTGAACGTTTGTGGAGACAAAGAAAAATCAAATCAGCTCAGGTTCAGAGATCAGCGGCTAACATTTGATAGGATGAATCCAGAGAGACAAAGACGTCCTCAGAGAGGAAGAAGAAGAACCTGAGAGAAAAGGGCTGCTCTGATTTCCTGTTGAGGACGTTTTAGAGTTTATCTGCAGTCACTGACTTTTTCTTTCCATGACTGACTCTGATCTGTTGGTCTCTCTACAGCAGCCAGGAACCAGACTCAGTCTAAGACTGGACCAGCCAGGAACCAGACCCCCCGTCGCACTGAAGCTAAGAAACCAGGCTCAGGGGGTCCAGGAAGGATGGCTCTCTCCCAGCAACAGGGACTGATAGCAGCTGTGATGTTGTTGTTTGTTCTTAACTATTTAGTGATCCTCGTCCTGACCTTAAAGTACTTTGCATTAGGATGGAGACAGAGACCCTGAGATGTCTAAAGCTCAGCACAGAGCCTGGAGACTCCAGCTCTGTGTCCACAGTGGGTTCCTAAGTCAGTCTAAGAAGCTCTGTCTCAAAGTGATTTTCATTTCTCTTATTGCTCAGAAAAGAACAAAGACAAACACTGCTGCTGGATAACAACAATCAGAGCTGAAGCTGGCTCTGAGAGAAACACAGCTGTTCATATGAAGATTCCTCTGCTCTGAGCTTCATCTCTGTTTGCTCTGTTTAGATGCTCATCATTGATAGGAAGTCTTGCTTGTATTTGTCTTATCTAAGGATTATTGTGATGAAGGCTTCAGCTCAGCTCTGACTGTTCTGTCTTTTATTGGTTTTATTGATGTTATCATGAGAGAGATGTAAACTTGACTGTAAATGTTTGAATGTGAGGAAGAAGAGTGTTTCAATGGAGGGATGAAGATCTTTGTTCTCTGCTCTGTCAAACAATAAATGTTGATGTTGAAGTGTAAACTCTCAGACTCATTTCTGGAGGATTTTTCTTCAACTCTTTGAGCTCTTTCTCTTTTCATTCCTGATCTCTGATGGAGCTGTTCTGGACTGGAGAAAACTTTGTGGAGTCTGAAGGTCAAAGGTCATCCTGTTCTCTTCTGATGGAGGATTTCAGCTGCTGATGAAGGGACGGTCTGAGTGTGAAGAGCTCAGAGGCCGTTGTTACAACAATTTTAGGGTGAAACGCAAAAGTTTTGTTGCGTTTTGGCCTCGTGTTTACACGGTAACAGCCGACCTAAAACGCAAACTTTTGAAAACGGCCTCCAGGGAGGGATTTTCTGAAACATTGCTGACACCGTTGCGCGCATAAAACAGTCCAACAGTACCTTTGTTACAACCTCTGGGGACTACCGTTCTCTGCATGTACTGCTGAATCTGCTGACTGTCTTTGTAGAAAATCACTGCGTTTTAGCGTTTTTAGATGAGACATTGTGGTGTAGACGGGGCCTCAGAGAACAGCTGCTCTCTGCTTACCTGCTCACACACCTGTGTGGATGAGGAGCAGCTGATCAGCTGTTTGAGGTCAGAGGTTGAAAAGTGCTCATACTGACTTAAATCTGTTGGTTCTTTATCTGTTAACTTGTGTCAGCTTGAAGCAGAGCGTGGGAGAGAAAAACAGAGTCAGTGTTTGAATGTTGGAGTTGATTTCAGCCTCCAGTAGAAATGAAACATGAAATCAAGAAAAGACTTGATCTTGGTAATGAGCTGTGTTTGTGCTCAGCACAGAGGTCACACTTTAAGGAGCTCCTCCCACACACCTCAGCTTCTCCTCCTCCTCCTCCTCCTCCTCCTCCTCAAACTGGCTCCCCTTCTTTACAAGACATGGATGATGGAAATCTTCAAGCTTTGTTCTTCTGTCAAACAGAGCTGGAGCTGCCCAGGGTGGAAGCATGTCCCTCAGACCAGGATCAGTCAGAACCAAGTCCAGCTGAGTTTAGAGCTTTACAACTTTAATTCAAACAAACAGATCCAAACAAATACAGAGACAGCAGGCCTCAGGGTGAGGCAGAGACAGAGAGGAGAGGAGACACATTCAAATGATGCACCAGGACTTCACAGACTCACAGTCCACCCTAGACCAGGTTTAGAGTCAGGACCTGATCCCTGACTTCAGTCCAAACTGGTGCAAAGAGCTCTCAGACCTTCAGAAGTGATCTGAGTCTGTTTTTAAGCTAGTATCACCTTTAACAGGTCCACTAACACACCTGGACCCGAGGTGGGCTCTGAGCTGCTGAGCTGTCACAGTCTTCAGACCACCTCTGGACTCTGGACATGGATTCCAGGAGACCATCTTCTCTCTGAAAACTTACACATGAGGTCAAAGGTCAGGCCCACAGTCTGTGTGGACTCATAAAAACACTTAGTGATGAAAAACACTCAGTGATGAAGAATCCTGCTTTTGACACACAGCTGAGCTGCACGTTGATGCACGTTGATGCTGGAACAGAGTGAAGCTGCAGTGAGGACTTTCTGTCATCAGAGGGCGCCAGTGATCATCAGTTCCTCTCCTGAAAGCTGAAGCATGAGACAATAAACTGAACAAGGTGAAGAGACAAGTCCATGTTCAAATTCTGTTTCTTGTAAGAAAAGAAAACAATCAAAGTGTCTCTTCACCAAATGTTCCTCTCTTTAGAGACAAGTTGGAGCTGCAGGACACAGACAACCTCTGTTTTCGCTCCCTCTCTCCTCCCCCATTCATTGACTCCATCAGGAAGAACAGGACAAATCCAAACCTCTTCAAGTTTTGGAGTCAACTTGATGTTGATGTTTTTTTTTGTTCAGTCTTTGTTTTATCAGGGAAATATGAAGCAGGAGCACATTTATAGACACAGACAGCTCAGTGATGACACATTAGATATGACACCACTGATCTTTAAAAGTGTTCAACCTGCTCTATCACATTCTGACCAGTGACAGTAAAGTGATTCAGCACTGAATTTACACCAAAGGAAAATGTATCAGTTTAAACTGATATAATTTACAGAGGAAGAAATATTACTGTCCATACAGATTTCATAGAATATGTGAGATACACCCACCTCCCCTAAAGACTCACCTTTAACAGGTTCAGTAATTGCGGGTGCACAGTGACATCTCACACCTGCAAGACGCTGCTCTGAAAGCATGGCATCATGCAGTTCCTTTTCCAAGGCATGCTGCCGTAATTATACACTGCCCCCTGCTGCTCACATAGGCATGGTGCACATGGTGTAAAGGTCACTGCTGATTTCATTTCCCTTAAGTGTGATATTCCTGTGTGGAATAGAAGTTGCAATTTGTGAATAATATAAAGTCTCATTAAAGGAATCTAAAGCAGCAGGGTGTAAAAAATCCAATTAAGTGCCCACAGCAGGCAAAGCTCCTCCAATGTGGCGCCAGCGTCCGATGTCAGCTCCGTCAGCCACGTCCGTGAACAGATGCCACTCTGCCCTCCGGCAGCCCCTCTGCCCCCGGGCCAGCACGGCCAGCTTTAACATCCCACCGGAGATAGATCCCACGTTCCCAACAACGATGGATGGAAGGACAGGTCCACGTCGTCACCTCCCAACTCACACCCGAGAACCAGCACGTCGTCCTCACCTCCTCCTCCTCACCTTGAGGGACATCATCAAGCCCTACACCAGTTAGCATTGACATGCTACAGGCTGCTAACAGCTAATTTCACATGTAAACAATGCAGCCATGGTTACATGTAGGATCTCCAGACAAACACAGGAGAAAAGTAGTAAAAGTATCAATGAAGCCACAAAAAGTTTGGTGTTCATGACCAACAATGAACCATACAAAGTAATGATCCACTCCAAATACAAAGATGACAAAAAAGAGACCAAAAAGATTACAAGAAACGGACAAAGAAGAGAGAACTGCTGCAACAGGCAGCTACTTGGGCAGCGCCTAGCAACGTAAAAAAAAAAAAGACGTGTGCTTTTGAATTTCTTATCACTTGTTATACATTCAGGAACACCTAAAGTCTGAATAAGTGGATTGGACAGGCATTTTATCTTTTTCAATGACTTTTTATCTTCTGTTTTTTTCTGTTGAGTTATTGATAGAGAAGCTGGTTTTTGGCCACAATAACAATAAGCTGAGCCCTGATGTAAAGGTGGTTTTTTTTAGGTTACATTAAATTAAATTGAAAATGGGATAAAAGAATTTGTAAAAACAACAACAACAACAACAACAACAACAACAACAACAGCCTATTATAATTAAATCATTGTTTTCTCTTTGATTTCTATTTGTTTTTGTTCATCAGTTTTGTCTTAAGTTACATTTTTAATGTCTTTTTTCCTCTTTGCCTTAAGCGGCGTTTCCACCAAGCAGTCCGGTTCAGTTCAGTACGGTTTGGCACGGTTTGGTACCGTTAAGCCTGGTTGCGTTTGCGTTACCACAGCAAACTGTGCCCTCTTGTGGTAGGTGGCGTGTGAAACACGTTTGCGGCGTTTTTACGAAACGCCGTAAAACGCGTGCTGTGCTGAGACAAACCGAACTGAAGCGGTTGGTGGAAATGGGGCCTTAGTTTCTTAAGATTTGTGTGTTGTGTATTTGGGTTCTTTGTTTACAGTTTACTAAGGACATTAAGACTATAAGTTAGAAAGACAGATAGAGAGGGAAACAGGAGCCCTGTGTGTCAGTCTCCCCCCAGCAGTCTAAACCTTCAGCAGCATGACTAAAAGCTGGTTCAGACCTGATCCAGCTCTAACTGTAAGCTCTATCAAAAAGGAAAGTTTTCAGTCTAATCTTAAAGGCAGAGACCTCAATTGGTAAATTATTCCAAAGAAGAGGAGCCTGATAACTAAAGGCTCGACCTCCCAGTCTACTTTTAGAGACCCTAGGTACAATGAGCAGACCTGGTGCTGAAAACGCAGGGACCTAGACGGATAATACGGAACAATGAGCTCTTTAAGTTAGGATGGCCTAATGCCATTAAAGGGCATATTGCAGGTTAAAGACAACTGTTGAGAAATTGATAGAAAAATAACTTAAAAACAATGTCCTGAAAGAAATTCCTAAATTAATAAACCACAGGGTCTCCTGGAGACGTTTTAGTGCGAGTTTTTGTACTTCCGCATTAAAAACCGGCATTTGAACGTGACGTCACAGTCAGGAGTCCCTCAGCTTCTGCCTCTGTTGAACATGAATAAACATGGATCAGACTGTCACTCCTGTCAATGAGGAGGAAGAAAATCTGTACTCCTATCCATATGATGGTCCTCAGGGTTATAACTGTGAGCCTGTTAGGAAAGATGGAGAGCGGGAACAGGGTGGGATTAGAAGGAATATTCAGCCGTAGGAGAGCAGAGGAGTTGTGGTGTGAGGAGAACCAGAGGAGAACGGAGCAGGTGTCCTGGTGAGTGAGCGCTGTTAGCTAGTGACATGTAGCTTAACGCTGTGTTCACATCAACATATTTAAAGTTTGAAATCAGATAGGCTGACTTCAAAAAAGAAAAAACAAATTGTATGTGTAAGAGCTGATCGTACAGCCACGTGCTTTGAGCCGTCCTGATAAAGCCCATAGAGAGAAAGACAGAGAGGTCTATCAGAGGTCTATCCACTGATCCAGACTCAGAAAAACAAGACTTGGCTACGCTGCTTAGCTCACGTTTCCGTTGGTTTGAATCTCGGGCAGCATCTCTAGCAGTCCTTGTTTCCGTCTGTCAGCGGGAGCCGGGCTAGGGGCTGCTGCTGCTGACGGTGAAGCTGGAGTTGACTGACGGGAAAGTGGCCGCGTCAGTCTCAACCGGACCTGGCTCCGGTATCCCATCCTGAACTCCATCCATAGACTTTATAAAATAGACTCCATCACATCAATCTTCCTGTCGAGAAATGGGCACCGATGCAGCAATAAAGTCTTGACTTGCTGCACAAAAAGGAATCAGAGCACGAAAGCTAACTCACGGAGTCCGAAAAAATGGACTCGATGTCCTGTTGAGCTAATATTTCTCCATCCATCCATCCATCCATCCAACATCTGATTCATCTTAATGGACGGTCAAATTAAATAATTCTGAGGAAGAAACACAATAAACACAACCCGAAAAGCCCGATCTCACTCATGACAGCCTGTTACTCACATTGGCTCAAAACAGAGTAAAGACACGCGAGTCCCTTTTGTTACGTCAAATGACGCGATGCTGAAAACAGAGCGTTTCAAACAGCGATACTGAAAACAGTCACTTCCTTCTCTAATTTTGTGCCTTTTTTTGTTGAATATCATACAAAATCAGCGATTGACTTAATCTACTGCCTTTATCAGACCATGTTAAGTGTTAACTCAAAACAAAAAAAAATAACCTGCAATATGCCCATTAAGTGCTTTGTAAATCAGAAGAAGTGTGGTGATCTCTCCCACCACAGTCTGGTCTTGTCCTGAACTCCCCTGCAGTGCAGGCTGCACTCCCAGTCCCTCCCTCACTTTTACACACCTGCACCGGATTCCCCTGCACACCTGCCTGCAATCACTGACACTCTGTGGCTTCACTTCAGGACTGCTGCAGCAGAGGACAGACGCCAGAGTATTTCCACTCATCCTGTGTGCCTCCACGTGTTCCCTGCTCTTCAGCCCAGCCACACCCACGCTGCCAAAAGCTCTCACTCAATCACTGGATTCTGGGATTTGCACCACTCACACCAGTGTAAATAAAATCATTGTTTAATAATTAACAAATAATGAAAGGACATGAGGATTTTGTAAGATTATAGAAACTTCCTGATACACATACCAAAATCTTTTAAATGAAATACAATAATTAATGAGAGCCTTCCCTTACTCACAATACTCAGGTAATAGTCCAAAATAAGGAATTAAATTAAACAATTTCTCCCCCTCAGTGTAGCAGCCGTACTGTAACTGCTAATATATTCAATTTGAAAAAGCTATGAGAAATGGCAGCCATCTTTGACTTTTTCCAAACCATGATACTCAAAAACTCAATATTTGAATAAAAGTTGATTTCTTACACCGTATTGACTTAAAATAGCAATAGAAATAAGATAAAAAAGAAAATTATACAAAATCAAGACCTCTAAAAAAAAACTCAAAAATTCGATTGAGGCAGTTTTTGGAAAAAGAGCTGAAAAACATTTTTTCTTTCTATCTGGTTTCTTAACCCTCACGCAAAAATTGTTTCATAGACCCTTATCTCCAATTTGAAGCAGAAAACAAAACTTTTGCATTAACCTTGAAATGATGGAGTGCCAAAGCACCTCACTAAATTTATTTTAAGACCTCACTTCTCAGCCCTGCCAACCTCTGTTTCTCCTTTCTGCATTCCTGCTGCTAAACATAAAAATGGCTTCAGAGATGCAGGTCTACAGCTCCTGAGAACAAAGGTGACCCATTATAAAACCACAGGATACAAATCCACATGTTGGTCACTATGGAAACACATTTCACCACATACATGTGCAGAAACAGACTCGATGTTCTCAACACTCTTGATGATTTTGCTAAAAGTAACCTGGACTGATCAGCATAACACCATGGATCACCTGCAAAAAGCTCATATCTCTCCCAAAAACAGTTCAGTTATGTGTCAAAACCAAATTTCTGCCTCATACAAATAGTCAGTGCCTCCGAAAAGCATCGTCCCTTTGGCTTTGTGTCAGCACTGCAAGTTAAAATGTTTAGATGTTTTGTCACTATGACAGAGGACCGTTGAAATATCCCTCATGTCCACCTCTCAGTCTGAGCCCAGTCCTTCATTGACAAAGGTTACTGTTCTCATTTTTCTGTCGAGCTAACAGAATACAATTATATATCAAACTGGATTAAAAATAAGAAAAAGACTCTACAGTAAGAGTAGCCTCCAAGGTCTGACATCATACATTGTGCTCATACTGCCAAGGAAATTGTAACCTTTTCCAGCAACACACATAAAGTCACTTCTCTGCATCAGAGTAAATAGAAAATGAATAAAGCCCAAAATACCATAAAATAATCACATAAACACAAAAACAAAGTAAATCATATGTAGCCTACAGCGCTGTCAATAAAGCTGGAGTTCAACAACTAACACTTCTTCACTGGTCGCTGTCCTCACCCTCCTTCTCCTGGACACCGTCCCTGCTCTCCTGACCAATCACACGCTGCTGTCTGTCTGACCACAGATTCTTGTTCACATCACAGTCTGTTTTCACAATCATGGACAGAACCTGTCATCCGTCCTCCTTTGAGTTATAGTTTCACCTGACTTTGATTTGACAGTTTATCAATGTTCCAAGAGATTCATACATGGTATTCATTGTTTATGTTGCAGACTCATTTTGACAGTTGAACAGACTATTGTGCTTGAGGTGACTCATACAATGAAATGATGCTGATATTTTTTGGAGAGACTGACTGTTAGACTGAGAATCAACCATCAGTTTAGATCAATGAGATGTATTCACTGGGAAATTGTTCTATATCTAAGCTAACTGTGCTAACTGTAGGCTTCCTGTACTTTGTCCTTTGCAAAACTGAACAAAAGCATTTGCAAATTGATGAAATCAATGAGAAATTCAATTATTATGTGAACAATTGCCAAGTAGTTTGGAGGTTTGTCCATGTTGTATCGAGAATGTAATTTCTGTTTCAAGAAATGGGCCAAACCAATGGAGAAAAACTGTAATACCACAATGGTGTTAAATAGACACTAAGTTGGTGTGCATTGTTCTTCCACAGGTACCACTATAATAATCACCCCAAAACATACAGAAGAAATACTGAGAAGATTTATTTTTTCTTCAACATTTCACATAAAAAATGTGAAGGGTGTAGCGTAAATCATTGTCAAATAATGACTAATTAATTTGTCAACAGCAGAATGCCAGCATTCTACAGGAGCGAAAGTAAAACTTTGAAAAAGACATCGAAACTTACAATATGTGAGTTTAAATTTAAGTCTGGGCACCACCCAATTTTGGAGAAAACAGGGAAACTTTAGAAATGTTTACTGTCAGACTTAGGTGATTTAATAAGTTGTAGAATTACCTTAATTATCAAGTCTCGATATCAACAAGCCGTTACATCAGATGTGATTTATTTTGACCGGTTTCCAGAGCCTGTTGATTTCAACCACACAAAGACAGAAAACAAGTTCTTTATATATGAAAAGTTTATTTACTGACTAAAAGAAGAAATATGTGCATGAATGAACAGATGAAAGATATGAAAGAGTAAATGCAAAGAGGAATGAAAAGTGATACTGACCATAATAAACCAGAATGAATGGAAGAAAGAACATTAATTAACCCACCTAACCTATTAATCTAACCCACCCTGAGAAGTCTCTGGGGCATTGACCACGATATACCAGTGAATGTAAGATTACTGAATCTTACTCAAGTCCAGAAGAAGGAGGAGAGTGAGGAGCGGTGGCGGTGACAGAGATGACAGAGATGACAGAGCCCCACAGCAAATGTTCTTGGAGGGTCGGGATGATGGGGAGGCTGGCTGCGGTTCAGCTCCATCAGAGATCAGGAATGAAAAGAGAAAGAGCTCAAAGAGTTGAAGAAAAATCCTCCAGAAATGAGTCTGAGAGTTTACACTTCAACATCAACATTTATTGTTTGACAGAGCAGAGAACAAAGATCTTCATCCCTCCATTGAAACACTCTTCTTCCTCACATTCAAACATTTACAGTCAAGTTTACATCTCTCTCATGATAACATCAATAAAACCAATCAAATACAGAACAGTCAGAGCTGAGCTGAAGCCTTCATCACAATAATCCTTAGATAAGACAAATACAAGCAAGACTTCCTATCAATGATGAGCATCTAAACAGAGCAAACAGAGATGAAGCTCAGAGCAGAGGAATCTTCATATGAACAGCTGTGTTTCTCTCAGAGCCAGCTTCAGCTCTGATTGTTGTTATCCAGCAGCAGTGTTTGTCTTTGTTCTTTTCTGAGCAATAAGAGAAATGAAAATCACTTTGAGACAGAGCTTCTTAGACTGACTTAGGAACCCACTGTGGACACAGAGCTGGAGTCTCCAGGCTCTGTGCTGAGCTTTAGACATCTCAGGGTCTCTGTCTCTATCCTAATGCAAAGTACTTTAAGGTCAGGACGAGGATCACTAAAAAGTTAAGAACAAACAACAACATCACAGCTGCTATCAGTCCCTGTTGCTGGGAGAGAGCCATCCTTCCTGGACCCCCTGAGTCTGGTTTCTCAGCTTCAGTGCTACAGGGGGTCTGGTTCCTGGCTGGTTCAGTAGTAGAGGGGGTCTGGTTCCTGGCTGGTTCAGTAGTAGAGGGGGTCTGGTTCCTGGCTGGTTCAGTAGTAGAGGGGGTCTGGTTCCTGGCTGGTTCAGTAGTAGAGGGGGTCTGGTTCCTGGCTGGTTCAGTAGTAGAGGGGGTCTGGTTCCTGGCTGGTTCAGTAGTAGAGGGGGTCTGGTTCCTGGCTGGTCCAGTCTTAGACTGAGTCTGGTTCCTGGCTGCTGTAGAGAGACCAACAGATCAGAGTCAGTCATGGAAAGAAAAAGTCAGTGACTGCAGATAAACTCTAAAACGTCCTCAACAGGAAATCAGAGCAGCCCTTTTCTCTCAGGTTCTTCTTCTTCCTCTCTGAGGACGTCTTTGTCTCTCTGGATTCATCCTATCAAATGTTAGCCGCTGATCTCTGAACCTGAGCTGATTTGATTTTTCTTTGTCTCCACAAACGTTCACTGACTTTACTCACCAGTCACTGTGAGGAGACATCCGCCCACACTGGAACCAGAATCTGTTTTCACTCCACACCAGTACTGTCCTGAGTCTTCAGTCCTGAGTGAGGACACATGAAGTCTGATCCGTCCCTCTCTGAGGAGGTCTTTGTCACACTGGAATCGTCCTGAAAGCTCCCCATCCCTCAGTGGGATCTCAACTCCATCCTGGAGATCAAACAGGGCTGAGACTTTCATTTTTTTCATCATGTCACAGAAAACATAGAGACCTTTCAGAGAGGGGTGAGGTTTTGGTGTGAAGGTCCAGTCCAGGGTGAGGCTCTGCTTCTCCTCAGCCTGATAGGAGCTGAGACCCATGTTGAGCTCTAATCCTGTAGAGGAGACAGAGAGGAAAAGAGAGGGGCAGAAAAACACAGCAACATGTGAGTCTTTACACACGTTTTCTCATCAAGTGTTGAAGTCTTTCACTCAGTCTCAAAGTGGATCTCCTCTTTTCTCTTTGAGGACAATAAAGTGAAGGTGGAAACTAACCACAGACACAGCAGCTCAGAGCCGTGAGCAGCAGGAACCTGGAGACCATCTTCTCCCTGAAAACACACACATGAGGTCAAAGGTCAGTCCCACAGTCTGTGTGGAATCATGGAAACACTCAGGGATGGAGAATCCTGCTTTGACACTCAGCTGAGCTGCACATTGATGCTGAAACAGTGTGAGCTCCAGGCTGAACACAACCAACACACTTGAAGAGCTGTGTGAAGCTGCAGTGAGGACTTTCTGTCACTAGAGGGCGCCCTTCATCCTCATTTCAAAGTGACTGCATGAAACAGGTTGACATTGAGCTGTGTGAAGCCAAAGGTTCCCCTGAGACAGAGACAAATAAGGCTTGGTCTGAAAAATCAGCTTTAAACTTGTTCAAACATCATCTTCCATCTTTGTTTCAATGTGTAGTTTACATTTCTGTTGGTGTCACAGTATTTGATATGACATTTCTACCATTTGAACCAGTTCAAGAATCAGTCCCATTAAACTGTCAAATGGTGTAACCACAAAAGCATGACAAGTGTTAAAGACTTCACCTTCATTGTCATTTTTTACAGCACAGTAAACTGATCAATCCTGAACTTTTTTGCTGAGTATCAGATTTTTGAGGAGCGTTGGTTCCAGCAGTTGACCCTGATCAGGTCCACGTCTTTCATCCCTCTAGTGGGCTGCTGTGATGAGTCGGGAGCGCGGTTCTGACCACAGTCACACATGAAAATGGTGGCTTTCTTGTTCACATTATTCACTGGGAAAAATGCACAAAAGTTTGTGACAGTGACACAAAACATACAAACTGAAGTGTGGTTTTGCTTTTTAACCATTAAAAAAAACAGTTTTAAAGTACATTTTATTAAATATAGCAGAAATAGTGTGGCTAGTGCCATGAATTTTGATAATATATAATTTTTTTTTATATAATAAAAAAGATTACAATACAAAGTTATGTGTTAAGATTATTAAGTATAATTTTCAAAAGGGGAAAAAATCAATTGTTTATTAAAAATAATTTACAAAAAATAGCTGTCTCTTGGTTTCATGTCACTGGTGTCACTATTTGTAAAAACCTTTATTTTGAAAAAACTGCTGTGTCCCTGTAAACATTTTTGGGGGTAAGAGCTCATGGGAGGCATGTCCATTATGAGAAGCACACGGTAAGTCAGCATCTTCTCCTCATATCTTGACAATTTCAAGAATTATCTACAAATTTCATGTGAGTATTTCAAATGAATAACTGGTGTTACGGAGTTTGTAGAAAGGGAAAAAGAAATTTAATTAAAATAATTGATCACACTGCATGATGAGTTGATATATTTCCAAGTTAAGACGTGTGGTTTTGCCATCTTGAATAGGCCATTTTATCTGCACTTTTGTCGTTTTGGTTAGTAACACCACTGACAATCACTAGCACCAGTAATACCTTAAATAAAAAAATAGGTCAGTTTGTACATAAACCAGACTAATTGGTTTAATTGCTGTTTCAGTGTTGGCAAAGTTAAGTGCTGCTGAAAAGCAAGGACTCTACAGACAGCGCAGGGATGCTGACCAAGAATGCAGGGCAGCCTACCTAAAAAGAATGAATGATATTAAAAAACACTTACTTGAATGAAATAGAAACTCAAAGAAAATGATCTCATTTTTTGTTTATTTATAATGCTAAGTGGTCAACTATTATGAGACTTTTTTTAATTTAAAAAAAAAAAAAGATGCTAAAATAAAATGAAATTGCTGCTCAGAAAGCTACCATTTTCATAGAATGACTGGTTCAGATGATGACCTACTGGCTGATGGAGCTCAGTGTGTTGTTGAAATGCATCCCTCTACCTGAGTGGTGGTTGATGTCCTGATCTAATGAAGAGCCCACAGTGGAATAACTCAGGCTGCATCTGTCCTCATCTTTCTCCCTCAGACATGAAGAAATCAAAGATTTGAAACCGCTGCTCATCAAGCTGTCAAAGCTGAGCCTGTTCTTCCTCACACTGGCTGTGATTGATCAGAAAACAGCTCAATCAGGGAAATCTGCTCCATTGAAGGAGGTGAAGGATCAGAACAGAGTTTTCTTTGAACACACTGAACTTCAGCTCCACATGAAGCTGAGCACCATCAATGCTTTGAGTCAGGAATCAGAGCTGCGTGCAGGTTCAGACTTCAGCAAAGACTTTGGAGCTAACTCTGAACTCTCTGACACATCCATTCAGTCTCACAGAACACACACACAGCACAGAGCAGACCAGAAGAATCCACAGACAATAATGAGACAGACTTTACAACCTGTTGATGCAACACTACAAGAAGGAGACATTCAGACGGCATGAAGACATTATTCCATACACACCTGTTAGAGTTCAGTCACAGCTGGGGCAGAAAGCAGGTCTGAAGAGGAGGAGAGCTCTCTGACAGACGTCCTCTGTCCTCTTTCTGTATGATGCTGATGAAAAACCAACTCTGATGATAAAGAGGTTGGTCAGTGGGAGGAGCACTCTGTCCACCATTGGTCCCAGTAATTGTGAGGGGCGGTCTCTCCTTCCACCTCCCTGAGGACTAGTCAACTAGTCAACTTTTTCTCTATTTCAAAGGAGAAGCACAGCAAATTCAAGATGCAAAACTTTTTGTGTTCATTTTCAATATAAATGAGGACAAACAGAAAAATCAAATCACTGTTCCTCTCTTCCTACAGTATAAATAAAAAATGTAAGAATTTAAATATGAAAATGTGAGAAAGTGAAGTCGATTTTTTCCATCCATTGTGAGATGTGGAAATGTCAGATAACTAGTGCCTCGTCCTCCTCCTCTAACTAAAACTGCTTTACCTTTCTTGGCTGCTCCTCCTCCTCCTGGGCCTGCTCCTTCTCCTCCAGGCCAGCTTATCCTCCATTTTTAACTGATACTCCTCCTCTTTCTAGACATGCCCACCCTCTTCTTTCTTCTGGGCCTACTGCTACTCCTCTCACTGGAACTCCTCTCCTCTCTCATCATTTCTGGGTCTGCTCCTCCTCCTCCTGGGCCTGCCCCTTTTCCTCATACCAAAACTCCTTTTCCTCCAGCAGGGCCTGCTCCTTTTCCTCTTTGGCCTGCTCCTCTTCCTGAGCCTGCTTCTCATCATCTTGGGCCTGCTCCTCTTCCCCCTGGGCCTGCTCTTCCTTTTCTTGGGCTTGCTCCTGCTCCTGCTCCTCCTCTCACTGGAGCTCCTTTTCCTCTTCCTCTGCCTGATCTGTTGTGCCTCCTTGAACATTCAGCAGACTTTCCTCAACTGGCTGTTTGAGCTGTAATCACATCATATGGACCAAGTGTCTTTAATCTGGAGAGGTTATGTTTAATGAATGGAGCCAGGTGTGTTCATGGTTTTTTAATTTTGCTGACTATGACATGAATGTTGCTTCACATTAGTTTTATGTTGAGAATTTCATTGTTTTGCAACTTGTGTTTTAGTGAGACGTGTTGGTGTTCAGATTCATGAGGAAAGGAGGATTGTGTTTTGTGAATTGTGTCTTCATGTGAAATGTGTTCCTGTTTCTGGCCAATGGGAGCTAGTTTTATCAAATGTGTTTAGAGGACTGCTCCTTTGGCTTTTGTTTTTTATCTATTGGGATAAGAAACAGGGATAAGAAAGAAAGGTGCCGGGTGTGAATTAAGCAGTGTGGGAGACCCCATGACCAGCTGAATCCCTCTAAAATCAATATAACACCTACGTCTGTGGTTCTGAGGTAAGGTGCTATCCAACATCAGCTAACCGTATTGCTGTGTTTTAGGTCAAATAACAACAGCAAAGAAGGATTTCTCAATGGCAGGTTTCTTCTCTTAAAACTTGAGCTATTGTGTATTATTTAAGCTGAATAAATGCTGGTGACAGATAGAGATAATTTCTGACATACTGGTATCTTTAAGCATTTGGTGGACGGACGACCTACAACCGAGTTCCCAAATCCTGTGGCTGCTCTTTCTTCTTTCTCGAGGAGAGAACATCAAGGAGGAAGCAGAAAACCTCCACCTTAAAGGTTTGTGTTAATTAGTGCAGTTCAATTGTATGAGACTAATAATATTCCCTGCGTAAAATACTTAAATGTGAGAGCATTTTATTGTAGGTGTATAATATCTGTTGGTGTCTTGCATTTGAAAAAAGTAATGTTTTGATTGATACAACACATTAATATCTACACACATTTTGGGATTGTTAAACCGATTTAATGTATTTATATATATATATATATATATATATATATATATATATATATATATATATATATATATATGAAAGCATAAAAAGCCAAAAAAAAAAAAAAAAACAAGCCTCCCTTGTTGCTGTTACCTTGTTACAGTAAGGGGGCTTGTGTACTCCGATGAACTCTGTGAGCTATGCCGTTAGGGGGCAGTTCTGGCAGGTTTAACCAATTCGGACAGGTCAAGGGTAAGGAGTTAGACAAAACACAGTCAAATAAACACTCTTGGCTTACAGTTTTGAAGTTTTGAGTGGCTGTAAATGGTTCCTCGTAAAGGGACCTCACGAGCACTCTTAACACCAGTTTTCTAGTACGGTGGTGGTTATCCTGAAAAATGACTACTATTTTTAATATTCAAGTGTCAAATGTCCTTGTTCAAGTGAGTGGCTCAGAATGGAGTATTTGTGCCATCTTTTAAGCTTGCATTACCATTTGAACCATTGAAAAAATGTGCATACAATAAAAATGGCAGCCATCTTTAAAAATGGCCGCCTTCTTGAAATTTTGTTGTGTCTAACGTTTTGTTTCAAAAGAGTGACCCTGAGAGATTATCTGTACCAAATTTCATGCTTGCATCACCTTCTGAACTTTTGAAATCAGAATCGTCTGATAGAAATGGCGCCCATCTTTAAAAATGGCCGCCATCTTGAATTGTGGCGTGTCTAACGTTTTATTTCAAAAGAGTGACCCTAAGAGAGTATTTGTGCCAAATTTCATGCTGTCATCACCATTTGAACGATTCTCTTAAACTTTTACAGTTATCTGCTCCACTACAAAGGGTGTGTTTGCTTTGTTATTATTTTTTGTAATAACTGTTGGCATCTGCTGAGGAAGTACTCACAGAAAAACAGGTCTAAGTTGTTTTTCATACCACCCCATTTTGCTGCATCTAAATGAATGCGCTGTAGGTGATAGTCTTTTGAGCACATCACAAAGAACTCACACCACAGCATGCCTCTGAGTCCCAACTGTCCTGTTATTTGGTAGTGATATGTGTGGCTCTCCTTTAGCTTGTAGCTACCACCTGCATGCCTCACGAGATAAGGACAATCTTTGTAGGTCTCCTTTGATGGACACTTGATTTCCAGAAGGCCGTGACTTCTACTGTCCCCTGTCTCAATGACCTTCCTGTCAGATGAAGTGCCAAGGTGAGGAGCATGAGGATTTACCACCAATCCATATGGGAGCACTGCATTTCCTGTGACCTCACGGTAATGCTGTGCTGCAGTGGGCTCAAGGTGTACCCCTCTTTTCATAGCACTTGTCTGCCCAGTGGCTGTGGTCCTAAAGGTGGCTGCAAGGCTTTCATAGTTTGATTTTCTTGAGCAAGTTCTTTTAAAACAGGTGGACGTAAGCTGGGCAGACCGTGCAAGGTGCCAGACATTGTTTGTCTCCTGTTGTCTTGTCTCAAGCTCCAGGGCTATGGATTGTGGCAAAGTGATGGAGATTTTACTGTACATCTCTGTTTTGTGTTTATTCATTACTGTAGTGAAATTTGATGGGGGTAAAAGGAAATCTGGGAATTCACAAGCTTGCTTTGCTTGTGATGACTCTGTGGTGTTTTCAACTAGAGGGAGCTGTGAAAGAGAAAATTATGTCATTAACTGACTGTTTTTTCATATTTGCATTTTCAGAGGCAGACAACAATACAGGCCACCAAGAAGAGGAGCTGAAAACTCTAAAGAAGGGACTGGAACAACAAAAGAAGGGAATGATAAATTTGAAGACAGAACTTGAAGAAAAAAACGTCCAGCTTAAGTTTCTTGAAGGGGAACTTAAAAATGAACTGATATCATGTCATGTGCCTGGTTATTTCCATTACTGCACTGGTTTCACATATGAACAGTTTAACAGCTTGTGTGAATTTTTAAAGTGCCAAATGACCCCACTGCACCACAAACACAGATTCCCCTGACCTATAAAGTGGGAGACGTCGAGGCGCACACAGTTTTTACTCATCCTGATGAAGTTGAGACAAAAATTTGACCAAAAGGACTCAGCATATAGGTTTCAAATCCGACTACAGAGTGCCAGCACTGTAATAAACTCCTGGGTAGACTACATGTATGACTGACTTGGCCACCTGCCCATTTGGCCACACAGAGATATCATTTCACAGAACATGACTGACAACTTTAAACAGGACTTCCCAACTACATTTGTTATCTTAGACTGCACTGAACTGAAGACAGAGAGGCCCAGCTCCTTAATGCTTTAGAATCAAACCTACTCCACATATAAATCTACCAACACTCTAAAGTCATTTGTTGCCTGTGACCCAAGAGGGGAAATAATGTATGCGTCTGCCCTCTTCACAGGGCAGCATGGGGTGCACATGGTGTAATGGTCACCTGCTGATTTAATTTCCCTTAAGTGTAATGTTCCTGTGTACAATAGAAGTTGCGATTTGTGAGATACGATAGTGCCCTCCGCTCAGGCTAAAGACCCAAATAACATAATGGCTCATTAAAGTAAACTAAAGCAGGAGTAAGTGGAACCCCTAATGGTTTTAAAGTCACATCTAAAGACGTGTGCTTCTTTATTTCTTATCACTTGTTATACATTCAGGAACACCTAAAGTCTGAAAAAGTGGAATGAACAGGCATTTTATCTTTTTCAATGACTTTATCTTCTGCTTTTTTCTGTTGAGTTATTGATAGAGAAGCTGGTTTTGGGCACAATAACAATAAGCTGAGCCCCTGATGTAAAGGTGTTGTTGTTTTTTTTTAGATTAAATTAAATTGATAACGGGATTACAGAACTGTTTGATTTCTATTTGTTTTTGTCCATAATAAAAGTGTGACGCCATAGCAGCGTGAAGAGACACAGTGTGCCCTGCTAATAAATCCAACGAAGAAGAAAAACATGACACAGTTAACAAAGAGCAACAATGGATATCATCCAGCAATTAATCTTCTTTGTGTTTTCCATGTGTCTCTTTGTAACAAAGAACAATCAAGCTTTGGTTCAGAGAGGACTGTGTGCCACCAGGAGAAACTCAGCCGCTGTTGCACCATAAGTGACGATTTAGCTCCACCTTCCAAATTTGGATCAGTTTAGTCTGGTTCCCACATAAAAGGGTACCAAAAAGTGTCTCGTCTTGGTTACTTGGGAATCTGTCCCAGGATCAGTCAGTGGAAACGCCGTAAAACGCATGCTGTGCTGAGACGAACCGAACTGAACCACTTGGTGGAAACGAGGCCTTAGTTTCTTAAGATTTGTGTGATGTGTGTTTGGGTTCTTTATTTTCAGTTTACTATGGAGTCATTTGGTTCTTTTCTTCATGCTGTGCTGAAGTGTGACGTGTCACCCCGTAAATAAAAAGGAGCACAAAGAAAAAAGAAAGGTTTTTTTGTTTGCACACAGTTATGGTTCTCTGTATATTAAAGATGGGTGCAATGGGAAAATCTTAGTGTGAAGCAAAGTTTATTTGAGGCAGGATGTGACGTGAGGGAAGGGAAGAGTGAGTGACCAGGAGGAACAGGTGAGTGTGTCTAATGTTGTGAGATCATCAAAAGATGACGTGGGCAGTGTCCCTAAATGTGGCTGAAGGGTCAAAGTTTGAAAAAATGAAGTGTCATGGGTTTGAGAGGCAGAAATGTGCTGTCCACATACGTTGACGTGGGTCCTCAGAGGTTCAGCACAAACTAGAAAATCACTCAGAGAGAGCGCAGACCTCAGCCAAGCATTTTGAGAGCAGAGATTTCAGGGGATCGATCGGTTTACCTTTTAACTCTGATTATTGTTGTTATTATTATTTACATATCTCCCTGCTTCCTTGTGGATTAGGTCTACTGAAACCAAGGGCACATGAGTGGGTTGGACATTGGGGGGCGGCACATATGAGAAACCTGACAGATCTGATAACAGTGTGAGCAGGACTGTGTCATAAATTAACTTCACCACAAAACATTCACTAAATGAAATGTAATGCAGCACGAAGCGAACCCAACAAAGACAAACAGATCATCAATAGCACGACAGGGTCGTTATAATTTTTCACAGTTCTTAACACGTTTCTCAAAACACTAACGGATTCCTTCAAACTGTGTGACAGGGTCACCTTGCTGGAAAAAAGAGTGTAAATGATACGGAAAAATAAAAGAACTGAGTAACGAAAAGTAAGGTTAGGCTTGGTTCACTTTGGTATTGATGTAAGTCCCTGTACTTAAGGTATGTGAGGGGTGCAATAAAAATAATATTGGAAAACAAAGGTGATGAAAGGGAGGATGTGGCGTGGGGGAAGAGGGAGAAAGGAGGTGCCGAGGAAACAGAGACCGTGGACTAACGTGGTGCTAAAGGGAACAAACAGTAAATGAACAGTCATGAAAAGTCATTGAAATTAATCCCGAAGAAAAGACGTTGAACTGTGGTGATTGCTGTGGAGGCCGTTTCCTCTCCTCTGACCTTTCCGTGGATGTACACGCAGCGGAGGGGACAAAGGAGCCGCGTGGCTGTGGATATTCTTTCCCGGACCTGGGTGAGATCGTTGTTGTTGTTGCTGTTTTTATTTATTTTATTTATTTATTTTTTGTTCCCACATAAAGTATTTTCCTGGTATACCAGTGTTTTAGTTTTTATCGATCATTTTTTGTGGACTATTTTTCCTTTATTCTTGTGGATTTTTGAGAGCCCAAACCTTCGGGCAGGAAGTGCGAAGGAGGACTTCTCCTTAGTTAAGAATAAAAAGGACTCTTTAACCTGGACAGTTTTCGGGGAATTTTTAATTTTCGTTAGAGGGTTGTTTGGGCATAATTTCAGTTTCATGAAGTCTAAGTTTTGAACGGTGTTTTGAGTTTTTTTTTTTATTATTATTTTATTATTGAGAGTCTGCTGTCACGGGCATTAACGAACGCGTCCTGGCGAGAAAGTGTTATATATATATATATATATATATATATATATATATATATATATATATATATATATATATATATATATATATATATATATATATATATATATATATATATATTTACTTATTTAAAAAAAACCGGGAGAGGTTACATGGTTATTTTCAAAGTTTGACAAAACAAATCTGAGAGTATATAAATACTATCATGTCCCAATAACGAGTCCCCCTTTTTTTGATGTAATGCGGTGGCCATAGGCTGAGCGTTACAACTGTACACACAGACCTGAAAACCTCACACACAAAATGCTGAACCTGACACTCCCTTGTCAAGATGACTCTTTGCCATCAAATCTCTTAACTGGTCACAAAATGGAACTCATGTTCTCATTTGGTACACACAGCCACATTCTCCAACGAGACATATACCACTCAATCGATACACACAGCTCAGCGTTTGCTGCTCACTACCAAGCATTCACAGCACACTGACGAGCAAAACTGAAAACCAAATTATAGAAATGCAACACACAATGTGAATATGTAAATGGTGATGACTCATGAGACTTACCTTTTTTTTTTTTTTTTAGAAAATGTCTGTGTAGGCCCACTTCTTCAAACATTAAATATCACACAAGTCTGCAGCAAATCATTGTTTTATTGACAGTGTTTCAGTGCACAGGCATTTCTAAAGAAGATGTTGGTAAAAACTACAGTCAGCACACTGTATTCTATTGATATGCAGTATTACTGTACAGTAGAGAACACAAGGCAAACAGATTTCCTGTGGTACCTGTTCTCTACTCTGAAGGTCCTGATGAGTCCAGCCACGATGAAACAGCTGAGGTTTGGCTGGACTCTCAGGCCCGTCTCTCTAATGCTCAGACCATGATTCAGAACATGCTCAACAATCGTGGCTCGGTTCTGATTACAAATTATTGCCCTCCTCCTCCTCCTCCCTGTCCTCCTACTCCTCGACCTCTCACTCCTCCATCTCCTCCTCTTTTTCTTCCTCTTCCTCCTCTCACTCTTACCCCTCTCCTTCTCTGCTTGTCGTTGTCCATTGCTCAGTGCTCACCAAACAAAACAGAGGCTCGCGGCCCTTTTATGCTGCAGTTCTCCTGATTGGAAATTGCTCTCCTGATCTGGGTGTATTGAGGTTTGAATAACTGTGTGTTGATGCTTTGAGATTTCAAATAATGTGTGTGTGTGTGTGTGTGTGTGTGTGTGTGTGTGTGTGTGTGTGTGTGTGTGTGTGTGTGTGTGTGTGTGTGTGTGTGTGCAAGAACTGACCATTGCATGTGCAGCTTTGACAACAAGGTGATGTAGGAGATCGAATTGACATCATAGTGTAAAGAAAAAAAGTCAGAGTCTGATGCAGATGAGTCAAAATGGGCTTAGTGATTGGTACATGTAGCATAGGCGCAAATCTCGGGGGGGAGGGGGGGGGGGGGTGCGCAGGGGTCATGTTCCCCCCCCCTTCCATCAAGTTGTCCCCCCTAAAAAATCCAGTTGTAATTAATTTTCTAATAGTAACGTTTTTTTGAATGGTGTAATACAAGTCATGCTACTTGAAACGCAAAGATTGACGAGTTTAACTATTGAAAGATCACACACACCCCTCCCCGCGCGATCCTCGCAGTGGTTTGATCCAATCTATTTCTCCCGGCAGGGATGCTGCAGCCGCGCACACACACGCACACACACACGCACACACACACACACACACACGCACACACACACACAGACAGAGCGGAGGGTCGCGGTCAAGTTAGTAGCTTTCACTGAAAGACTTATCAATCACAACTTCACTTGTTAAACAGACACACAGAGAAAATGAAAAGCAAATGCCAACTGCTTTTTCCGAAGTCTGACAGTATGCTTTTTTAAAAAAAGGCGCTGATTGAGCTTTCCATCCGATGTGGTGAGCACACACAGACACAGACTACAGAGCGCCAAAGATCGAGATTAAGTGCATTAAAACACTGAACAATTTACAAGTTAATTATCACACCGTTTGCTGCTGGCTGGAAAACAGCCTCTCCTCTATGATGCAAAGAAGGCTGTGACAGATAAGACAGACAGGTGACATGCTGACATCCTCGTCCTCTCATTTATGACACAAATATTAAACTATTTAAGATGCCTCTAGTGAGATAGAGGCATCTCTAGAGAGATTTATGAGTTCATAGATGAAGCCATTATTTATTAAAGTCTTATGTTCTATTCTAGATTTATTGATTTAAAAATAAAGTAGTTATGACTTTGACTTAGATCTTGAATAGATCCAGTTTCTAATTCCGTTCTGACTGTTAATTTACACCCCTTATTGTCCTCCAATTAAAATCAACACTTTTTTCATTAATTTGGATATAAAATACTAATTAATGAGTTCATAGTGTTGTGGACGTGTTGCTGCCACATTCATGCCAAAACATTTTTTCATGAACTGAAGGAAAATTAAATCTAGGCTGATTATCCATAGTTGGAACCCCCCAGGAATCAGTCTCTGAAATTTTACTGTTTATTGTCCCCCCCCAACAATGAAACAGGATTTTCGCCCCTGACATGAAGTGAGGGTTTTGCAAACTGTGTCAAATTATCGATTGTTGTGTGAGAAGAACTGTGAAAACCTGTAACCAGAGGAACCAGAGGATATAAGACTCTGCTGAACATTAAAGTATTGCATAGGGGTGGTATGTGTTTTTATAATGATTGATGTAATTTAGCATTTTAATCCAGTTACATGCCATGTTCAGGGTTGATGTATGTCTATCTGGCAGATAGAAGGTTAGCTCCTGTCTCCAGCTTGTGTCTGTGAGCTCTCTTTGACCCTGAGTAAACTTTCACCCAGTCTCCTAGCTCCATGCTCTGATTCAACAGTCACACACTTTGAAAGCACATCTCTCTGAAAACTGACACCAGCTGTGGGTTGAGACATTTGTGTCAGTCATGTTTTTTATGCCAATTACTCTTGGGTGTTTAGTTTAACTCAACCTCTTGATAGCCGCAGCAATTGATTGTTATAAAATTGTATTGCTCCTGGATATCGGGGCTCATTCTTTTTGGACCAGCGCTGTAAACCTTACCTGTGACCAGAATAGAATAGAATAGAATAGAATAGAAATAGAATAGAAAATACTTTATTTATCCCCGAGGGGAAATTCAGGAGTCACCGCAGCATTTAAGAAAACAAAAGTAAGAAAGAATATAGAAAGTGCAAAAAGGTCCATAAGAAATTAGATGACGACATCCCGTCCACCACTCGTCCACCACTCTCCAGCCCAGCCAGTCTCCACCTCCACAGGGACCAGGACTGAGCCTCCCCAGCAGTCTGTTCAGTCTCTGTCTCCTGGATCCTGTCTGCTTACATCAGGCGAAGCTCCTCCAATGTGGGACCAGCGTCCGATGTCAGCTCCGTCAGCCACGTCCGTGAACGGCACGATGCCGCTGGGCTAGCACAGCTAGCTCGTCCATCCCCCGGAGCTGGATCCCACGTTCCCAACAACGATGGATGGAAAGACAGGTCCACGTCGTCACCTCCCAACTCACATCCGAGAACCAGCACGTCGTCCTCACCTCCTCCTCCTCAGCTCGAGGAAAATCATCAAGCCCTACACTAGTTAGCATTGACATGCTACAGGCTGCTAACAGCTAATTTCACATGTAAACAATGCAGCCATGGTTACATGTAGGATCTCCAGACAAACACAGGAGAAAAGTAGTCAAAAATATCACTGAAGCCACAAAAAGTTTGGTCTCCGTGACCGACGATAAACCATACAAAGTGATGATCCACTCCAAATACAAAGATTACGAAAAAGAGACGAAAAAAATTACAAGAAACGGACAAAGACGAGAGAGCTGCTGCAACAGGCAGCTACTTGGGCAGCGCCTAGCAACGGAAAGTCAAAGTACCGCTCTCGACTTGATGTTACGTCGGAGATGAGATGCGCTCTCCCCACCACAGCACCTGGCTGCCAGGACGAAGAGACACAATGAGAACTAGAGTCTTATTTAGCTGTGTTTTTGTGTGAAAGTAATGCACTGAAAATTATCTTAAGAAAGCGTGAATGCAGACCGATATCAGATTTTTTCGGTGGGAGTCCGTTAATTTGTGTTTTTGGTCAAGTAAAACATGGCCCCGTCTGAGTGCAGAGGAAACCTGCAGAGGAGCAGGGAGGGGGTGTTTGGTGCGAGCACCCCGGGCTTCTGCTGCACAAAATCACTGCTGTAGGGGTAATTTGTGCACTGAACCTTGTGATAGGACCCAACAGAGGCGTCACTAGGATTTAGGGACAGGGGGGGCTTCAGCCCCAGGAGATGCAAATGATCAAATGTGTAACAAACGGAAAACAACACATAGAGTTAATAACTGCTCAACATAGAGGCTAATGCCATGACTTTCACAGACAACACAATAATAGTTTTGTATTTTGAAGTCAGATTGATCAAATTTTGGCGCATAAGTAACTAGAAAAGATTTAGAATAGAATTTAAGGTTCTTTTATTAGTCTAAAAAATCGTTTAAAGGTCTTGCTTCTTTAGATTTACCAGATTCGCTGTTATCATTTGAGCCAAGTAGGGCTCTCAGGTCATCAGGTAGTCGACTTTAATGGTACCTGAAGTTAGAACTAAAACACTTGGGGAAGCCTCTTTCTATTGTTATGTCCCCCATCTGTGGAACAGCCGACCTAAAGACCTGAGGGTAGCTCCTACTGTTCATATTTTTAAAAGTAAACTCAATAGCTACCTTTTTAGTCTGGCTTTCAGCTGATTGTAATTAGTATAATTTATTGTTATTATTTTATTTATTTAAATCCTCTTAACCTGTTTTATTTCTCCTTTTTAGACCAGCATCTATTACTTCTTATTTTATGACCTGCTCTGCTTTAGCTGTTTTTATTACCCACCGAGTGTTAGGCTATCTCATTTTTACCATATTACTAATTCAAATTTTATTTTATTTATTTTCAGTGTCCTACAGACAAATGACTCTATCTTTAGACTCACCTTTCCAGTGGAGGTCTCTCCCCTCTCATTCCCTGTGCTCCTCTGCCCTGACTCCTACAGATCAATAGGGATGGTGGAGTGATTATTGTTAATGTATTATTATTGTTATAGTCATCATAATGATATGATGATAATAGTAATCATAAATTACTGTTAGCGGGGGGCTGGAGTCAATTGTTAACTACCATCAGTGATAAATACTTACTTTTTGGAAAAACTTCCTGATATCCATTCTATATTGATGGCTTAAATAAAGACTTCTTGTGTCTTGCTTTAGGCCTGAGAAGATAGACTCCATCCTTTGACTGTCCGTCCAGTAACAAGGAAGAAGAGACGGATCAAGCCTGCCCACCGCTCCTAGCTTAGCTCAAACGCTGTGAGTCAATATGAAAGTTTAGCCTGTCTCTGCCTCATCAGATAAACTCTTCAGCCCTCCAAACGGTCTCGAGTGCCCTTTGTGAGTCCTTTTTACCTAATTAGTTAAGCTAGCTTCTACTATCAAAGTGTTATCTTCTTCTACTACTAAAAAGAGGCTTTATTTCGTAACTTTAGTTGTCCTCGTACCGGGATGGTTTTCGCGAGAGATGGGACGTTCTCAAACGCGTCGACTCTTTTGAACAGCGCTTTTCAGTGAACAAAAATAACTGATTCGCTGCTCTGTGTCAGCCCTTTGTTTGCAGGCCATTACTGAATACAAATTTGCCTTCACGTTTCAGAACGAACAGCTCACTCGCGACTGTCAATCGGTTCTCACCGTTCATTTGAAAAAGCTATACAAAAGACTCGGCGCGTTCGCGATTTCACAGCTCCCAAGAAAACCACAGCGGGTGCGAGTAGTATGTTGAAATCACCTCAAATCATTTGGGGGGGAGGGGGGGGCTTCAGCCCCTCAAATTAGGCCTAACGACGCCACTGGGACCCAACTTGTTCCATCCTGGAGTATCACTTAAAATATGGTGAGTTGAGAGAGACAGTCACAATACATAAAAGAGACGAAAACACTGAAGCAGAAATTTAAGCACTGTGGTTTATCTTTAAAATGTTCGTTGTTGCTGGTTTAAGATGCTGCAGCTCTTTCATAATTAATTGTTTGAGTTATTTGTTCAGTATTAATTTGCAGCCTGTAAATATATGCTCCACTACATATCCTGTCTCGGGAAAATTCTCAACCTAACTTTCTTGCCTCATCCATAATAGTATACATTATATAGCCTTAGCGTTGGTTAAGATTAAGTTATATATATATATATATATATATATATATATATATATATATATATACAGAGAGAGAGAGAGAGAGAGAGAGAGAGAGAGAGAACTATTACATGAACCATCAATTTTTCAGCAAAAAAAATGTTTGTTTTAGGCGTCTGGGGTCGCCAGAAACTTGTGATGTAAAAATGGGGTCACAGCCCAAAAAAGGTTGGGAACCACTGTTATGGAGAACAGAATACGAAAAGTTGACAAAGTCTGTGGGTGGGTGTGTGAATGAATTTCTGCCCCTCCTCATGTTTGTGAGTATGACCTTCACCCTCTCTTTGTGTGCCTTTATCTCTCCATGTGTGTCGATCTGACTCCCTTTCTGCTCCTGTGTGTGAGAGTGTGGGACAGCAGATG
Source organism: Halichoeres trimaculatus (assembly GCF_033239565.1). Taxonomy (NCBI): domain Eukaryota; kingdom Metazoa; phylum Chordata; class Actinopteri; order Labriformes; family Labridae; genus Halichoeres; species Halichoeres trimaculatus. The sequence goes on along the minus strand of NW_027437226.1, from coordinate 12,444 downwards.
TCACTCAGAGGGACTCTGCTTCTGTATGTGTCTCCCTCAGGGGGGACATCAATCATTGAAAATAAAAGAGGACTAACTTAAAGTTATTATGTTGAGGTTTAGTTTAAATAAATAAAAAAAATGTTTTTTGTAGAATGTTTTAAACATAAACACAAGTTAAAGTTTGGAAAATGGGCATTATAAGAAGGGGCTACTCTTTGTGTGTAGTGTGTGCGTGCTATGTGTTTTAGCGGTGCATAGGGTTTGGGGAATGTGTTTTTGGGTAAACAAAAACTCACTATACGATCCCAACCGACCTTACCTGATTGAAAAGACTTTTGGCCATGTCAAGACTGACCTGAGAGGACGGGATTCTGACTCTGACTTTCAACACTCTGACAGAACAGCCGGCTGTAGACTACAACACGACCTGTGGACTTTAAAAAGGAAAACTTGGATTTAGAGCAGTGGTTCCCAACCTTTTACAACTCAGGGCCCACTTTTAAGTCTCAGACATTTTTGCGGCCCTCCCCCGACTGCTAAATACATAAAAACATACTACATCTTAAAACCTTTATAGATGAATTATCAATTTAACACAAACATAGTTTAGTCTTATCTAATGTCACAGTTTACAGTCAGCTCTGTCTTTTTATCTGGGCTTAAAAAAGTATTTACAATTTATTAGACAGGCTGATGCACAGTACATTTTATTCTAAAATCAAACACTGGGTTATAATAGTTATACAATCATAGTCACTCATAGTTAAAGTAGTGAGTCAAGACAAATGGTAATAATTTGTATGTTTGCACATTTGATAAGTGGATGGAGCACAGCTCCAGGTAGATGGCCTCCACCACTCTGCTGGCCTGGAGCTGCTCCAGCGCCCTGTCCCAGGAAGGAGCTGCTGCAAACCAAAGAAATGTGCAGAGGACCTCCACAGGTTTTTAGACGGCTCACCTCAGCCTCCTGGGCCACAGCAGCTACGGCAACAAGCTGGATGAGGATGGAAGAGGTCCAGGTCCTGGCAAACCTCATGCCCCCCCCCCATCCTCCTTAAAGACATGTTAGGTGAATGTGGCTCTTTTGGAGTCTAAAAAGACTTGAAAACAAAAAACAATGAATAAACACTTGTAAGACTTTTTAATGTCAAATGAACATCAGCTCAGTTTTATGAGTCAAGGTTGAGTTTTGTCATTTATAAAGCCACAGAGCCTCAACATCTCTACTGCTGTGTTTCTCTTAAAAGTTCACACCCAACTATTGATTGTCCATGAGCATCATGATCTTCAGGGTCAGAGCTGCTGGAAGGCATGTACTGACAGAACAGCTCAGACCTGATCAGCTATGGAGTGACATGTTATGCTGTGACGCTGCCTGCTGTGGAAACGGAAGGTCAGGAAAAAGAGGCAGATGTCAGATCATTGAGCGTGGTCCCAGCAGGGTTCAGCTTCAGGCGTCTGATGACAGAAGGAGGAGGTGAATGGACTCACACTCACTCGTGGGTTTTGTAAGAAACCAAAGCCTGATGGACCCACACATAGTCATCATCACCTTCAGCATCATCAGGGACATGTCAAGGCTTGGCAAACTACTCGTTCTATTTTTTTTCTTTCCTGTTACCTCCTGAATGCCCACACCTCCTGTTGGACACAGTGCTCCTTTCAGTGATCCCCTTTATATCACTTGGTGCTTGTTCAGACTCAACAACATGTCCCCAGAGGACAGAGGAAGTCTATCAGAGCTCTCCTCCTCTTCAGACCTGCTTTCTCCTCCAGCTGTGACTGAACTCTAACAGGTGTGTGTGGAATAATGTCTTCAAGCTGTTTGAATGTATTCTTGTCTTATTATACTCGATATGAGCCACATTCAACTTATCAGCCCAGAAAAATGTCTTCTTTCAAGTTATTTAAAAGAAAAAATGAGGCCTGAGTTGCTTGTATAAAGTAAAAATATTCTGCCAACGGAAAAAGGAAAATTGAATAATGTGTTAATACAAGCAACTTTTTTTGTGTTCCAGATTTTTTACTTATTACAGGCAATTCAGACCTTGAAACCAGACATTTTTTGGACTTGTCGGGTTAATGTGGCTCATTATAAGCCTGCAAAGACATTTTCTGCTGAAAATAAGACAAAAACACTTGATAAGATTTCTTTTTTTTCAGTGAAAAGCCAAAAGATCCAGTTTAAAAATGAAAGATTTGAAACACACTTTGAGATGATATTTCATTTCATAATTCCATCAGTACGCTGTCATAACTCCTATGAAGGTGAAGTCTTTAACACTTGAAACCATTTGACAGTTTAATGGGACTGATTCTTGAACTGGTTGAAATGGTAGAAATGTCATATCAAATACTGTGACACCAACAGAAATGTAAACTACACATTGAAACAAAGATGGAAGATGATGTTTGAACAAGTTTAAAGCTGATTTTTCAGACCAAGCCTTATTTGTCTCTGTCCCAGGGGAACCTTTGGCTTCACACAGCTCAATGTCAACCTGTTTCATGCAGTCACTTTGAAATGAGGATGAAGGGCGCCCTCTAGTGACAGAAAGTCCTCACTGCAGCTTCACACAGCTCTTCAAGTGTGTTGGTTGTGTTCAGCCTGGAGCTCACACTGTTTCAGCATCAATGTGCAGCTCAGCTGAGTGTCAAAGCAGGATTCTCCATCCCTGAGTGTTTCCATGATTCCACACAGACTGTGGGACTGACCTTTGACCTCATGTGTGTGTTTTCAGGGAGAAGATGGTCTCCAGGTTCCTGCTGCTCACGGCTCTGAGCTGCTGTGTCTGTGGTTAGTTTCCACCTTCACTTTATTGTCCTCAAAGAGAAAAGAGGAGATCCACTTTGAGACTGAGTGAAAGACTTCAACACTTGATGAGAAAACGTGTGTAAAGACTCACATGTTGCTGTGTTTTTCTGCCCCTCTCTTTTCCTCTCTGTCTCCTCTACAGGATTAGAGCTCAACATGGGTCTCAGCTCCTATCAGGCTGAGGAGAAGCAGAGCCTCACCCTGGACTGGACCTTCACACCAAAACCTCACCCCTCTCTGAAAGGTCTCTATGTTTTCTGTGCCATGATAAAAAAAAGGAAAGTCTCAGCCCTGTTTGCTCTCCAGGATGGAGTTGAGATCCCACTGAGGGATGGGGAGCTTTCAGGACGATTCCAGTGTGACAAAGACCTCCTCAGAGAGGGACGGATCAGACTTCATATGTCCTCACTCAGGACTGAAGACTCAGGACAGTACTGGTGTGGAGTGAAAACAGATTCTGGTTCCAGTGTGGGCGGATGTCTCCTCACAGTGACTGGTGAGTAAAGTCAGTGAACGTTTGTGGAGACAAAGAAAAATCAAATCAGCTCAGGTTCAGAGATCAGCGGCTAACATTTGATAGGATGAATCCAGAGAGACAAAGACGTCCTCAGAGAGGAAGAAGAAGAACCTGAGAGAAAAGGGCTGCTCTGATTTCCTGTTGAGGACGTTTTAGAGTTTATCTGCAGTCACTGACTTTTTCTTTCCATGACTGACTCTGATCTGTTGGTCTCTCTACAGCAGCCAGGAACCAGACTCAGTCTAAGACTGGACCAGCCAGGAACCAGACCCCCTCTACTACTGAACCAGCCAGGAACCAGACCCCCTCTACTACTGAACCAGCCAGGAACCAGACCCCCTCTACTACTGAACCAGCCAGGAACCAGACCCCCTCTACTACTGAACCAGCCAGGAACCAGACCCCCTCTACTACTGAACCAGCCAGGAACCAGACCCCCTCTACTACTGAACCAGCCAGGAACCAGACCCCCCGTCGCACTGAAGCTAAGAAACCAGACTCAGGGGGTCCAGGAAGGATGGCTCTCTCCCAGCAACAGGGACTGATAGCAGCTGTGATGTTGTTGTTTGTTCTTAACTTTTTAGTGATCCTCGTCCTGACCTTAAAGTACTTTGCATTAGGATGGAGACAGAGACCCTGAGATGTCTAAAGCTCAGCACAGAGCCTGGAGACTCCAGCTCTGTGTCCACAGTGGGTTCCTAAGTCAGTCTAAGAAGCTCTGTCTCAAAGTGATTTTCATTTCTCTTATTGCTCAGAAAAGAACAAAGACAAACACTGCTGCTGGATAACAACAATCAGAGCTGAAGCTGGCTCTGAGAGAAACACAGCTGTTCATATGAAGATTCCTCTGCTCTGAGCTTCATCTCTGTTTGCTCTGTTTAGATGCTCATCATTGATAGGAAGTCTTGCTTGTATTTGTCTTATCTAAGGATTATTGTGATGAAGGCTTCAGCTCAGCTCTGACTGTTCTGTATTTGATTGGTTTTATTGATGTTATCATGAGAGAGATGTAAACTTGACTGTAAATGTTTGAATGTGAGGAAGAAGAGTGTTTCAATGGAGGGATGAAGATCTTTGTTCTCTGCTCTGTCAAACAATAAATGTTGATGTTGAAGTGTAAACTCTCAGACTCATTTCTGGAGGATTTTTCTTCAACTCTTTGAGCTCTTTCTCTTTTCATTCCTGATCTCTGATGGAGCTGTTCTGGACTGGAGAAAACTTTGTGGAGACTGAAGGTCAAAGGTCATCCTGTTCTCTTCTGATGGAGGATTTCAGCTGCTGATGAAGGGACGGTCTGAGTGTGAAGAGCTCAGAGGCCGTTGTTACAACAATTTTAGGGTGAAACGCAAAAGTTTTGTTGCATCTTGGCCTCGTGTTTACACGGTAACGGCCGACTTAAAACGCAAACTTTTGTAAACGGCCTCCAGGGAGGGATTTTCTGAAACATTGCTGACACCGTTGCCGTTACATAAAACAGTCCAACAGTACCTTTGTTACAACCTCTGGGGACTACCGTTCTGTGCATGTACTGCTGAATCTGCTGACTGTCTTTGTAGAAAATCACTGCGTTTTAGCGTTTTTAGATGAGACATTGTGGTGTAGACGGGGCCTCAGAGAACAGCTGCTCTCTGCTTACCTGCTCACACACCTGTGTGGATGAGGAGCAGCTGATCAGCTGTTTGAGGTCAGAGGTTGAAAAGTGCTCATACTGACTTTAATCTGTTGGTTCTTTATCTGTTAACTTGTGTCAGCTTGAAGCAGAGCGTGGGAGAGAAAAACAGAGTCAGTGTTTGAATGTTGGAGTCATGGCCGTAACCAGCTATGAGGTCACCGAGGTCCGGACCTCGGTAAAAAATTTCCGAGGGAAAAAAAAATAAAACGAGCCCCAATCGGCGCATCAAACATATAAACACAGGGGAGCTTTTATTTTGAAACCGCGGCATACAGGAAGTTATCTGACGAAGCCTGTAGTCGCAGTGACTTTGAACGCGCTTGACAGGAAGCAGAGAACGACACCGTGAGGTGAGTGACAGATTCTTTATTATTTTACCAACAAGCAGCCCGCTGTAAATGAGGCCAGACCTTCAGGTGTTTTTGACCAACACGATCTGACAGTGTCTTTAAACCTTCATGCAGACTGGTCCGTTATTTTGGGTCTGCGCTGATACAGCAGTATATCATTCCTTAGAAAGAGGAGGAGGAATCGGGGGGTTTGATCCGAGGTCCAAACCCAGAATATTTCAGCAGGATTTAATTCATCTCATTTTATCCTATGGTCTGTGTGAATACTGATTCAGACTGGGTTTAAACCTACTTTAAACGGGTGAAAGACGTTACGGTTAAACTGCCTGATGACAGTTCCCCCCAATGCCACTTTAAAGTGCTGGACTGGCAAAACCGTTAGGTAACCATGGCAACATAATCAAAGCATACAGTTCAAAAAGTTAAAGCTCACTAGTTAAAACACAGTTATTTTTTTATTAATATGTTGAAATTACGGATTTTTGATTAGTTTGCATTTCCATTTTTTCCATCAAATGTGGAATTTTCTGTGCTGCTTTTATGACAAGGACTGACTGTCCCAGTTTTTTTCCGCAGATGTTTCCTCTGTATTCCTTTCAGTCTCCATCTGTAGCAGCTCCTCTTCTGTGTGCTCCGGTTCATACAGGTATCCTTTTAGTTCCAAAGTGAATGAAACTTCATCATCGCTGTCATAGTCACTCATTTTGAATTTCCTACGCTGCCTCACAATCCTCAGAGTACAAACAAAAGAATTACGATACTTGATCAAACTTACACGAGGCTAAAACCAGCACCCGAAGCATAGCTTGTTTACATTCCCTACAGCTGAAAGGAGGAGGGGGGACGGAGCGCACTAGCGCTGCGCGGAAGGACACATGAGTTAGTTAGGTCCCGATAAATGTTTATATTTCCGAAGACTTAATGCACTTAAAAAATATTTTATGTAGGCTATCGTACTCTTAAACTGTGGTATTACTTTTTGATTTTAGTTCTTGTAGGCAGAGAAAATAGCCTTTGAATTTGGTACCGTCTGTCCCTGTTAGCGTCTATTTCCTCGTCACCATCGATTAAAGTTTGTGTCTTACTGAGGGAGAGGAGACAACTTTCTACTGTATCTAATGTCCTTAGTGGTCACATAGAGCTCATACAACCCCACTTCAAAAAAACTGAACTATCCCTTTAAGGGAAATGAAATCAGCAGTGACCTTTACACCATGTGCACCATGCCTATGTGAGCAGCAGGGGGCAGTGTATAATTACGGCAGCATGCCTTGGAAAAGGAACTGCATGATGCCATGCTTTCAGAGCAGCGTCTTGCAGGTGTGAGATGTCACTGTGCACCCGCAATTACTGAACCTGTTAAAGGTGAGTCTTTAGGGGAGGTGGGTGTATCTCACATATTCTATGAAATCTGTATGGACAGTAATATTTCTTCCTCTGTAAATTATATCAGTTTAAACTGATACATTTTCCTTTGGTGTAAATTCAGTGCTGAATCACTGTACTGTCACTGGTCAGAATGTGATAGAGCAGGTTGAACACTTTTAAAGATCAGTGGTGTCATATCTAATGTATCATCACTGAGCTGTCTGTGTCTATAAATGTGCTCCTGCTTCATATTTCCCTGATAAAACAAAGACTGAACAAAAAAAACATCAACATCAAGTTGACTCCAAAACTTGAAGAGGTTTGGATTTGTCCTGTTCTTCCTGATGGAGTCAATGAATGGGGGAGGAGAGAGGGAGCGAAAACAGAGGTTGTCTGTGTCCTGCAGCTCCAACTTGTCTCTAAAGAGAGGAACATTTGGTGAAGAGACACTTTGATTGTTTTCTTTTCTTACAAGAAACAGAATTTGAACATGGACTTGTCTCTTCACCTTGTTCAGTTTATTGTCTCATGCTTCAGCTTTCAGGAGAGGAACTGATGATCACTGGCGCCCTCTGATGACAGAAAGTCCCCACTGCAGCTTCACTCTGTTCCAGCATCAACGTGCATCAACGTGCAGCTCAGCTGTGTGTCAAAAGCAGGATTCTTCATCACTGAGTGTTTTTCATCACTAAGTGTTTTTATGAGTCCACACAGACTGTGGGCCTGACCTTTGACCTCATGTGTAAGTTTTCAGAGAGAAGATGGTCTCCTGGAATCCATGTCCAGAGTCCAGAGGTGGTCTGAAGACTGTGACAGCTCAGCAGCTCAGAGCCCACCTCGGGTCCAGGTGTGTTAGTGGACCTGTTAAAGGTGATACTAGCTTAAAAACAGACTCAGATCACTTCTGAAGGTCTGAGAGCTCTTTGCACCAGTTTGGACTGAAGTCAGGGATCAGGTCCTGACTCTAAACCTGGTCTAGGGTGGACTGTGAGTCTGTGAAGTCCTGGTGCATCATTTGAATGTGTCTCCTCTCCTCTCTGTCTCTGCCTCACCCTGAGGCCTGCTGTCTCTGTATTTGTTTGGATCTGTTTGTTTGAATTAAAGTTGTAAAGCTCTAAACTCAGCTGGACTTGGTTCTGACTGATCCTGGTCTGAGGGACATGCTTCCACCCTGGGCAGCTCCAGCTCTGTTTGACAGAAGAACAAAGCTTGAAGATTTCCATCATCCATGTCTTGTAAAGAAGGGGAGCCAGTTTGAGGAGGAGGAGGAGGAGGAGGAGGAGGAGAAGCTGAGGTGTGTGGGAGGAGCTCCTTAAAGTGTGACCTCTGTGCTGAGCACAAACACAGCTCATTACCAAGATCAAGTCTTTTCTTGATTTCATGTTTCATTTCTACTGGAGGCTGAAATCAACTCCAACATTCAAACACTGACTCTGTTTTTCTCTCCCACGCTCTGCTTCAAGCTGACACAAGTTAACAGATAAAGAACCAACAGATTAAAGTCAGTATGAGCACTTTTCAACCTCTGACCTCAAACAGCTGATCAGCTGCTCCTCATCCACACAGGTGTGTGAGCAGGTAAGCAGAGAGCAGCTGTTCTCTGAGGCCCCGTCTACACCACAATGTCTCCTCTAAAAACGCTAAAACGCAGTGATTTTCTACAAAGACAGTCAGCAGATTCAGCAGTACATGCACAGAACGGTAGTCCCCAGAGGTTGTAACAAAGGTACAGTTGGACTGTTTTATGCGCGCAATGGCAACGGTGTCAGCAATGTTTCAGAAAATCCCTCCCTGGAGGCCGTTTACAAAAGTTTGCGTTTTAGGTCGGCTGTTACCGTGTAAACGCGAGGCCAAAATGCAACAAAACTTTTGCGTTTCACCCTAAAATTGTTGTTGTAACAACGGCCTCTGAGCTCTTCACACTCAGACCGTCCCTTCATCAGCAGCTGAAATCCTCCATCAGAAGAGAACAGGATGACCTTTGACCTTCAGACTCCACAAAGTTTTCTCCAGTCCAGAACAGCTCCATCAGAGATCAGGAATGAAAAGAGAAAGAGCTCAAAGAGTTGAAGAAAAATCCTCCAGAAATGAGTCTGAGAGTTTACACTTCAACATCAACATTTATTGTTTGACAGAGCAGAGAACAAAGATCTTCATCCCTCCATTGAAACACTCTTCTTCCTCACATTCAAACATTTACAGTCAAGTTTACATCTCTCTCATGATAACATCAATAAAACCAATAAATACAGAACAGTCAGAGCTGAGCTGAAGCCTTCATCACAATAATCCTTAGATAAGACAAATACAAGCAAGACTTCCTATCAATGATGAGCATCTAAACAGAGCAAACAGAGATGAAGCTCAGAGCAGAGGAATCTTCATATGAACAGCTGTGTTTCTCTCAGAGCCAGCTTCAGCTCTGATTGTTGTTATCCAGCAGCAGTGTTTGTCTTTGTTCTTTTCTGAGCAATAAGAGAAATGAAAATCACTTTGAGACAGAGCTTCTTAGACTGACTTAGGAACCCACTGTGGACACAGAGCTGGAGTCTCCAGGCTCTGTGCTGAGCTTTAGACATCTCAGGGTCTCTGTCTCCATCCTAATGCAAAGTACTTTAAGGTCAGGACGAGGATCACTAAATAGTTAAGAACAAACAACAACATCACAGCTGCTATCAGTTCCTGTTGCTGGGAGAGAGCCATCCTTCCTGGACCCCCTGAGCCTGGTTTCTTAGCTTCAGTGCGACGGGGGGTCTGGTTCCTGGCTGGTTCAGTAGTAGAGGGGGTCTGGTTCCTGGCTGGTTCAGTAGTAGAGGGGGTCTGGTTCCTGGCTGGTCCAGTCTTAGACTGAGTCTGGTTCCTGGCTGCTGTAGAGAGACCAACAGATCAGAGTCAGTCATGGAAAGAAAAAGTCAGTGACTGCAGATAAACTCTAAAACGTCCTCAACAGGAAATCAGAGCAGCCCTTTTCTCTCAGGTTCTTCTTCTTCCTCTCTGAGGACGTCTTTGTCTCTCTCCCACTGTGGACACAGAGCTGGAGTCTCCAGGCTCTGTGCTGAGAGCTTTAGACATCTAAGGCAGGGGGGGAAATCCCGTTTCATTGTTGGGGGGGGGTGGGGGGGGGGACAATAAACAGTAAAATTTCAGAGACTGATTCCTAGGAGGATTTAATTTTCCTTCAGTTTATGAAAAAATGTTTTGGCATGAATGTGGCAGCAACACGTCCACAACACTATGAACTCATTAATTAGTATTTTATATCCAAATTAATGAAAAAAGTGTTGATTTTAATTGGAGGACAATAAGGGGTGTAAATTAACAGTCAGAACGGAATTAGAAACTGGATCTATTCAAGATCTAAGTCAAAGTCATAACTACTTTATTTTTAAATCAATAAATCTAGAATAGAACATAAGACTTTAATAAATAATGGCTTCATCTATGAACTCATAAATCTCTCTAGAGATGCCTCTATCTCACTAGAGGCATCTTAAATAGTTTCAATATTTGTGTCATAAATGAGAGGACGAGGATGTCAGCATGTCACCTGTCTGTCTTATCTGTCACAGCCTTCTTTGCATCATAGAGGAGAGGCTGTTTTCCAGCCAGCAGCAAACGGTGTGATAATTAACTTGTAAATTGTTCAGTGTTTTAATGCACTTAATCTCGATCTTTGGCGCTCTGTAGTCTGTGTCTGTGTGTGCTCACCACATCGGATGGAAAGCTCAATCAGCGCCTTTTTTTAAAAAAGCATACTGTCAGACTTCGGAAAAAGCAGTTGGCATTTGCTTTTCATTTTCTCTGTGTGTCTGTTTAACAAGTGAAGTTGTGATTGATAAGTCTTTCAGTGAAAGCTACTAACTTGACCGCGACCCTCCGCTCTGTCTGTGTGCGTGTATTTGTGTGCGTGTGTGTGTGTGCGTGTGTGTGCGCGGCTGCAGCATCCCTGCCGACAGAAATAGATTGGATCAAACCACTGCGAGGATCGCGCGGGGAGGGGTGTGTGTGATCTTTCAATAGTTAAACTCGTCAATCTTTGTGTTTCAAGTAGCATGACTTGTATTACACCATTCAAAAAAACGTTACTATTAGAAAATTAATTACAACTGGATTTTTTAGGGGGGACAACTTGATGGAAGGGGGGGGGGACAGTGTGTACAGTTGTAACGCTCAGCCTATGGCCACCGCATTACATCAAAAAAAGGGGGACTCGTTATTGGGGCATGATAGTATTTATATACTCTCAGATTTGTTTTGTCAAACTTTGAAAATAACCATGTAACCTCTCCCGGTTTTTTAAATAAGTAAATATATATATATATATATATATATATATATATATATATATATATATATATATATATATATATATATATATATATATATATATATAACACTTTCTCGCCAGGACGCGTTCGTTAATGCCCGTGACAGCAGACTCTCAATAATAAAATAATAATAAACAAAAAAAAAAAAAAAACCTCAAAACACCGTTCAAAACTCAGACTTCATGAAACTGAAATTATGCCCAAACAACCCTCTAACGAAAATTAAAAATTCCCCGAAAACTGTCCAGGTTAAAGAGTCCTTTTTATTCTTAACTAAGGAGAAGTCCTCCTTCGCACTTCCTGCCCGAAGGTTTGGGCTCTCAAAAATCCACAAGAATAAAGGAAAATTAGTCCACAAAAAATGATCGATAAAAACTAAAACACTGGTATACCAGGAAAATACTTTATGTGGGAACAAAAAATAAATAAATAAAATAAAAAAAACAGCAACAACAACAACGATCTCACCCAGGTCCGGGAAAGAATATCCACAGCCACGCGGCTCCTTTGTCCCCTCCGCTGCGTGTACATCCACGGAAAGGTCAGAGGAGAGGAAACGGCCTCCACAGCAATCACCACAGTTCAACGTCTTTTCTTCGGGATTAATTTCAATGACTTTTCATGACTGTTCATTTACTGTTTGTTCCCTTTAGCACCACGTTAGTCCACGGTCTCTGTTTCCTCGGCACCTCCTTTCTCCCTCTTCCCCCACGCCACATCCTCCCTTTCATCACCTTTGTTTTCCAATATTATTTTTATTGCACCCCTCACATACCTTAAGTACAGGGACTTACATCAATACCAAAGTGAACCAAGCCTAACCTTACTTTTCGTTACTCAGTTCTTTTATTTTCCGTATCATTTACACTCTTTTTTCCAGCAAGGTGACCCTGTCACACAGTTTGAAGGAATCCGTTAGTGTTTTGAGAAACGTGTTAAGAACTGTGAAAAATTATAACGACCCTGTCGTGCTATTGATGATCTGTTTGTCTTTGTTGGGTTCGCTTCGTGCTGCATTACATTTCATTTAGTGAATGTTTTGTGGTGAAGTTAATTTATGACACAGTCCTGCTCACACTGTTATCAGATCTGTCAGGTTTCTCATATGTGCCGCCCCCCAATGTCCAACCCACTCATGTGCCCTTGGTTTCAGTAGACCTAATCCACAAGGAAGCAGGGAGATATGTAAATAATAATAACAACAATAATCAGAGTTAAAAGGTAAACCGATCGATCCCCTGAAATCTCTGCTCTCAAAATGCTTGGCTGAGGTCTGCGCTCTCTCTGAGTGATTTTCTAGTTTGTGCTGAACCTCTGAGGACCCACGTCAACGTATGTGGACAGCACATTTCTGCCTCTCAAACCCATGACACTTCATTTTTTCAAACTTTGACCCTTCAGCCACATTTAGG